>NC_051042.1:6254002-6582335 GCF_904848185.1 Acanthopagrus latus | reverse complement strand
CGACAGTCCTTTGGTCAATCCCCAACAGCCCTCCTCTCTGATCAGCTGCCTGAACGTCTCGATGACCGAGGTCCTCCCTTCAACCTTAACAAACACACACAGCGC
This sequence comes from Acanthopagrus latus, assembly GCF_904848185.1. NCBI lineage: Eukaryota > Metazoa > Chordata > Actinopteri > Spariformes > Sparidae > Acanthopagrus > Acanthopagrus latus. The sequence continues at coordinate 6,582,230 of NC_051042.1, read as the reverse complement.
AAGTTATTTTAGAACCACAAGGTGCAGAGAACCATGAGTTATTACAACAAGCACAACACTCGTTATTTTCAAATGGTTATGTACATTATAGCCATCTACAAAAACACAAGTTTTGCACATTTGGGCTTCAACAAATGCTTAAGTGTTGCTGTACATTGCAGGAGAAAAAATAGGAATCATCCCCAGGCGTGTGCAGATCAGCACATTTCAGATTTGTGTGGCCATTTTGTGGTCACTCATCCATAGCCTGGTCCTGGTCCTGAACTGAATATGTAAAAGTGAGACAGTGGAAGGTGCGTTCATGGTTACTCTTAATTTGGTCATTTAATTGTATGTAGACGAGCAACATCAGTTGATTTAAGCATTACACATTTAGAATAATTTCTTAACTACCTGAAAATGTGTTGAATTAACTTAACAGTTGCCCATTTTAAAAAAAGATTCTCAATTTAAAATAACATTTGAGCTGCGGTATAAAGCCTTTAAGAGCATCCATTAACTTTTAAACAACATTTCTTATTGAGGGTATATCTGTGGTCCTAAAAGCAACATGAAGAAGACCGACTTCCTCTGCTGAGATTCTTCTGCACCTGTCTGCAGCTTCATGTTCTCACAACATCTTTAACAGTCCAGATATTCTTTGCAACACGATTTAAACGTTTGCACATTCCTGCACAAAACTGTACGTCTCTTTCATTTAGATCAATCATATCGTACCTTCTGGAACCTTCCAGTCATAGTTTTTGTATCAATCAATACCTTCATTCACACAATATGTATTTATACACTCTTCTTCACAATATCACTCAGTTTGTGAACCATTTCTAATGCAGCACAAATTGGAAGGGAAAAGCTTCCCACGCCAATACATGCACATTACAGATGAGTCATATGAATGGCTTGAAACTTCATTTACACATAAAAAGACAGCTGATTAATAATTGACATTCATCAACTATTGAAAAAATATCTAACTGAACACAGAGGACGGTGCATTTTAAGGCATCTTTTTCCATATGACAGAACAAACAAATAATTTCTTGAAGCCTTGACACAATAACTCATTGATCTCTAAGCTACTGACTACATCTCAAACAGAAAATTTTGAAGTTTACCTGAACTCTGGCTCTGACCACATCCATCGGGTTGGTGACAGTTGAGGCCGTAGCAGCAGCTAGAGGTCCGGCCATGGCTTGTAGGACCAGATGAGGGCAGTCACTGGGAGCCAGTTTGGAGAGTTGCTCTGCAGAAAATGACACATACAGATGCCTGATTAAACACATGGAGAGGACCAGAGAATCCACACTCCATAAAGAAAAAGAAACTTACTAGGAACGTAGACACAGAGAACACATGGCAAAACACAAGATCAAGGACTTAAGAGAAGGTGCAACTAGCTTCAAGCCCCTTACCAGCATAGAAGTGATAAAAAGGCCACCAGACAGCACTGTTCGGGATGTAGGTGAGTAAAGAAGCCACGTATCCCCTGTAGAAGCCCCGCAAACCATCAGCAGCAAAGATCTGCACCATAATGTTCCTGGTTTGGCCAAACACTTTTTTTGACTTTCCAGCCTCTGTTGAGTTGAGTCGAAAGCGGCTGAGGTGCTCCCCTTGGCCCTGCATCATCAGCTGCTGAGAGACCACATCTATCGGAACAGTGATGCTCTGAGCGACCAGGGAGGCCGAGCCGCCCGCCACCAGTGACTTAACTGTGTTGTCCTCAGAGTACTGGGCGACGTACTTCCTCACCAGCTCATAGGTGGTTATGTAAGCCTGGCCTGAGATGAGTGTGAAGGTGTTCACCATGAAGCCACGATAAAGGCCTCGAACACCCTCCGACTGCAGGATCTTGAAGAAGGCGTCAAAGGTGCCGCTGTAGAGTGATTTGCCCCTCTGCACCTGCAGACGAGTGCGGATGAGTGTGGCTGGGTAGACGGTGGCCCGGATGGTCATCGTCATGAACACCCCAAAGGAGTAGAACTTCCTTTTGTCCAGGTCCTCCCACTCGATGATCTGGATGTTCCTTTTCTGCTGCATCCTGACAGCTGTAGGTTCCCCCTCATCAGATTGACTCCCGCCTGATGGCAGAAACAGCAACACAACGGTCACTAGTTTGTATCAAGCCTGGGAGTTCAGTGTTTACGGTTTGACATCTCAATGGAAACTGAGCAGACTTCATCCACTAATCATAACATGAGATGGAGTTAGAAAAGAAGTTCATACTAAATTACTAACTTTTTGTGTGTGTGTGTGTGTGTGGCAGGGGGGGTGTAATATTCCATCGCACTAATAAGAACTGTTGTGTTAAAGCCAAGAGTTTCCTTGTCAAGTCTTTTTACTGAACTTAAATACTACTAGAGAGACATGCAATTCTTAGTGTTACAACAAACTGAAGAAGTGGAAAAAGGTGAACACCATCCCTCATCCGCATCCTGATCATCCACCCAGCAACCCCTCTGCTCTTTACAGCAGCTGCAGCACAACCTAATCAGGTCTGATGATGGACAATAGATAACAGAACTTAAATAAAATAAACCTCCAACGCTGTAATTTCAACAATTTAATTTTAGATTGCTCCATCATTATTACCATCCAAATAATATGAACACAACCCTCTGAAGTGCTGCACCCAAACACTGCCAGCACTCGTGCAGTTGAATCCAGTCCTGAGACATAACGTCCCAACATTCACTCTGGCTATTCGATAATCTCTCCTTGATCAATGATATGTTTCTCCATTCATCTGTCGGTGGGAGATCAAGGGTCACGGTGCAGGACAAATTAGCTGGCTAAAGCTAACGACGCTGATTTACAGATTTAAGCAGCTTTGGCTAAAGCAGCGAGGCATGTCGATGATATGACTGTGTTCTTACAGATGTCTTCACCCAGTAACTTAACACCTTTAACCAGCAACACCAGTTTGTGTTTGACCCCAAAGGCAAAACCAGTCAGAGGACACCATGTTCCCGAGCCGAGCGCTACGGAAGTACGAGATGTGTGTTAGCTAACGACACTGATAGCATCCAGCAGAGAACCAGACATGACAACATGAGATGTATAATGAAGGGTGTCTCCTGCTGGATGTGTTGGTGTGGTTTGAGCTTGTAGCTAAACACTAAAGCAGAGTTGAGTTGTAGCGTTAGCATCGGTATGACTAGCAAACACTTACCTCTTCGAACAGATGTTGATTTCAGTTTACTTCATTTCCGTAATGTCAGTCAGACCAGAAGCGCCGTGTCATCACCAGCAGATTAAATTATATGCTGCTCTGAGTATCGTTATTCAATTGTTTAAAACACATTAAAACGACATGGGAGTTAGCTTCCTCCTGCTAATAAGCTCAGTTAGCGTCCCGTTCATTCAAACGCTGCTGAATGGACCAATGACACCCGGCGGAGCTTCTTTTTCTCTTGTCTTACACGTCATGATGCGTTCACGTGTCTCAGTACTGCCCATTACCGACGCTGGAGTGGAACTGCAAGATTATCTCTGGTGCAGGTACAAACAACTGGAAGTAAATAAACGTACAATGTACAGTACAAAGTTAAGTTCTTATAACATTTAAGATGTATAGTCTAAATAGAGAACATCACACACACACACACACACACACACACACACACACACACATTAATCTTGTTTGATTTATTATTTTTCTTGTTTATTTATCAATCTCCATTATTATTATTATTATTATTATTATTATTATTATTATTATAATAATAATAATAATAATAATAATAATAATAATAATAATAATAATAATAAATTATGGCAGTCCTTATGATTAATTTGTTGGCCTGCACACGAAGTTACATTACTCTTTACCTGTGGCATTCTGTCACTGCGGGACATAGTGACGTAATTAGCGGTCCTCCCACCGGAGGGTGGTGCTGCTGAGCAGCCGCTGCACCTCCGCAGGGTCCCGGCGAGTGTGTGAGGAAACATTAAACTGAAAGTAGTGGACCCAAAAGTGTGTGAGGGGAAAAAGACAACTTAGACTCTTTCACACAAGGTAATGTGTGTTTTAATTACCTATTTACTATGTCACTGTTTAATCCTGTCACAATGTTCGGGTGTAAGTTCGGTTTGACTTTGTCCGGTTAGAGGAACCTTCCTCATTTCGAACTAGCTAGCTAGCATGCTAACGAGCTAGCTTGCTCAGATATTGCAGATTCATTCCGTTCAGCAGCAGTTAGCATAGCTTAGCATAGCTCGGCTACCTGCCATGAACTGAGGCAGAAAAGTGGAGCGTTAGCGCCGCATTATATTGTGAATGTGCGTGTGAGCACATAAATGATGGAGATCGGCTGTACAGTCTTAAATGTAACGTTAGCGGAAAAGGAGATAATGCCTGCCGGCTGAAACGTCTTCTTCTCTCTGTCTCTGGTGTCGAACCTCATTACTGCTGTTGTGTTTTGCAGGAAAGCTTCAGCGGCGTGAGAAAATGGTAGGTAGCTGATGTAGAAATATCTCACATAATTTTTATTTAAATATGCAACACTTTGATTTGTCATAAGTCCTGTTTTGTCAACTAACTCTTTGTTTCTTGTTGCTCAGTCTCGTAGATATGATTCCCGAACAACCATATTTTCCCCGGAGGGTAAGTCCAGTCTCTGAGGAACCTCACGGATGATCTGAGTGATGGTGCTAGAAATTCAAGTCCAACATGCCTGCACTATAACATTATATTTAAAAGCACATATCGTTCCTCAAAAGTACAGTTCTGCCAGTTGAACAACGTTTATTTATGATGTGTGGGTTCATAATCAACAGGGTGTCTAAAAGTTTAGACCATTAACATACTGAACCTGATTTGAGATAAATGTTTCCTCATGATCCTTATGACAGTAATTTGACAAAATATTTTACACTCAACATGTTCTTAATGCTTTCAGCCACATCTCGTGGCACTCAACAGTCAGTGACAGCTGAGACAACTCAATGATGATGTACTAGACACACGACTGACAAGTCTGATCAATATATCCCTGTGCTTGTAATTAACAGGACGCCTCTATCAGGTGGAGTACGCAATGGAAGCAATCGGTCATGCTGGAACATGTCTGGGGATTCTGGCAAATGATGGAGTGCTGTTAGCCGCAGAGAGACGCAACATTCACAAACTGCTCGACGAGGTTTTCTTCTCTGAGAAGATCTACAAGCTCAATGAGTGAGTGAACTGAACGACAGGAGGCTCCCAGCGCTTATCTGTTCTCACCATAGCATCATGAGTCCTCCCTTTCTTTAGGCTAACTCTGTACTTTTGTCTCCTGTATGTGATTATCTGTTTAGTGACTTGGCCTGCAGTGTTGCTGGGATCACATCAGATGCTAACGTGCTGACGAACGAACTGCGGCTAATTGCACAGAGGTGAGTTTCAGAGGGAAAACTGGTTATCCATTACATTTTAGGTCTGTCCTAAAAATCCTTTCAGGCTTTGGATGTCTGGAATATTTTACAGAGACATTTTTGTTTTAAACGAGTCAGCCTACTGCAGGCTGACTCGTTTAAAACAAAGATGTCTCTGAAACAAAAAAAAATTATACTCCATTTATTTTACTTTATTAAATAAATGGAGTATAATATCTTCAGTGTCTAAAGGAAATAATTTTAACAGAAAAGCTTAAAGAAACAGTTCCCTACTTACAAGCTTAAACATTGCTGAAGCACGTCAGTACTGAAATTACATCCAACTTCTAGCATGTCAGATATTAATGTGAATTTGAAGGTATTTCTTCTTCTTGATGTTTATGCTTCAGATTTCACACGTCCTTTACATTCATCATAAAACCACTGACCTGTTGAGCTTCCCTTCAGATATTTATTGCAGTACCAGGAGCCGATACCCTGTGAGCAGCTGGTCACAGCCCTGTGTGACATCAAGCAGGCGTACACACAGTTTGGGGGTAAGATGCAGAGTCTGGTTTAATGTGTGTCTTTATTGGCATCAAGATTTTGTGAGCCTTAACACTTCTAGTGTGAATTTTTAGAGATATCTGCAAGAAAACACTTGTATTCTCATCTCTGTAACTGGATGTTGGTGCTCTGTAGCAGCTGTATGGTTTATCTTTACAGGGAAGAGGCCGTTTGGTGTCTCTCTGCTGTACATGGGCTGGGACAAACACTATGGCTTCCAGTTGTACCAGAGTGACCCCAGCGGCAACTATGGAGGCTGGAAGGCAACCTGTATTGGGAACAACAGCGCGGTACGTCTGACATTTGAGAGATAATGAAAATGACATAACACTTTCTTTTCATGAGATTTTCTTAAGATGGCCTGTTGTTGTTCTGTTGCAACACATTTCTCTGTAGATGTTAAACTGGAGCCATGCTGCTTACATATTCAGTGCAACATTGTAAAGTGTATCGGCATCGGCCGATGCGGGCTGCTGTGTTCGCCGATCTGGCGTTATTGATAGACAGGCATCCACAGGCAGCTCCGTGTTGCTGGAGAAGCTGCAAGAAAACCAATCCAGTGTGGCAGCATTTCACAGAGCACTGTTCTACCTCACCTGATTTTAATATTTGTTAAATATTGTTTACTTGTTCTTGTTCTACCTCACCTTTTGTCATGTCAATAAATGTTCCTTTTTTTAAGATTGAGACTCATAACATCTGTTATCATCATTGTGTAATTTTTGTGATGTAAATTGAGGGAGCAAATGTAGTAGCGGCTCTAAATATCGGCTGAGGAAAATCAGCAGTCCATATCGGTCATCGGCTAAGACTGATGGAAAAAAAAATCGGTATTGGCATCGGCCCTAAAAAATCTATATCGTTTGATCCCTAATGTCATGGTTCTCCTGTCTGATGTGTGACATGTTGTCCTCTCTGTCGCAGGCTGCAGTGTCCATGCTGAAGCAGGACTACAAAGAGGGTGAGATGAGTCTGTCCTCGGCTCTGGCTTTGGCTGTCAAAGTCCTCAACAAAACAATGGATGTCAGCAAGCTGTCAGCTGAGAAAGGTGAGCCGAGGAAGCACTGTCTTGTTATTTTGTTCGCATTTTCTGATTTGTTCCCTGTGAAGTGAAACCATCAGTGACTCCTCTGTTGGAGCAGTTTATGACCTCTAAACATACGATGACAGTTACTCACTAATTACTGGCCATACTTATTTTTACTGCTCGATGTATACAATAAATAATGCTGTATCACATTGACTGTTTCAGTGGAAATTGCCACCCTGACACGGGAAGACGGAAAAACCAAAATCAAGGTGCTGAAACAGAAAGAAGTCGAGGAGCTTATCAAGCGTCACGAGGCCGAGGAGGCCAAGGCTGAGAAGGACAAGAAGGACAAGGAGCAGAAGGAGAAGGACAAATGAGCAACATCATGTTTTTGTACCTCATGTCATCAAATTCTGTATTGTTTTGTCTTTTACATTAAAAGTTTAGAAACTGCTGGACGTGTTGTCATCTGCATCCTTGTCACAGAAGAAATATGAAACAGATGTAACGCATCCCTACACAGTGAAATAAATTGTGCTAACAAAGAGCTCACCTTGAACTTTAGCAGGAAAATTGGATGGACAGAATATTACACTTAATACAGTCATAAACTATAAGCACCATTAACTACAGCCTCCAAAATGTAATATTATTTTATTTAAATGTTACTGCTGCCTGTGTTTGGGCTACTTCAGGTGTGTGTGTGTGTACTTGCTGTTATTGCCACATGATGGCGCCATCAGTCCTGCAGATGGCGACAGGTGGTAAATGTACAAGAACGAGGACTGTTTTGGCGACTTTGTTTTCTGATTTTACATTCAGCCTAAACTTTTATTTAAAAAAAAAAAATGGTTTTAATACTGATACTTTCAAAAATCTTTACAACACTACAAATGTGCATCTGAGTCATTTAACTGAGTGGTCAGATCTCTTTTATTGTCATCTCATTACCAGTCTCATCAGCAGGTTCCACATGTAGGTTTGGTATAAATCAAAATAACAGACATAACAAGACAAATGATGTGTTTTATGTGTGGTTTACCTGCATGAGCAGGTGAGGCAGCTGTTCAGGCCTCCTTCTGCTCGAGTCCTTTAGAGGTGTAGTTTGTTCTTCTCACCACCTGATGGCGACAGTGTTCATTGGTTGTCTTGAGACTGATGCTTTCTGTTAGCTGCCTCCTCTCTGCAGAATAACAAGATTGTTCCAAAATGATGGTATTTATCTCCACATGGCACCATGAGCTATGATTATTTAAGGCTGGTTGGAGCCAATCAGTGAACAGATATTGAACACTACAGCTCATCGCTGCTCTGACACTCAGGCCTGATGTAAAGACAAAGACACATCCCTACCATGTACTGTGTTTACTTTACACACAGCAGTTCACAGATTGCTCTCATGCTCAGACAGTTGTTAAGTCATGGGACGATCAACAGAGCAGGTGGTGAACGTGACAGCAGCAGAGTGTCTGTCATATTGCTGTGTGATCACGTAGGTGGTCACCACTCACCTCAGACCAGCTGTCTGAACTTAATCATACAACATGAAGCATGTTACAGTGTGTGAGCAGCTCTTCTCATCCTGAGACCCATTCCTGAAATCCCCACGCTTTTTGATTTTGTGTTGTTTTGAGTTAGAAGTTATGTTAGAACCCTCCAGACAGAACTACTGGACAAATAATCACACCAAGAAAATGTATTCTGTGACAAACAGACGTTAACGTTAAATTCCTGTTGTGTCCATGTCCACAGTGACTTTAGTGATCTTGAAGAGACATTTACATGCTCATAGTATTAATGTAGGTAGGTGAACCAGGTACAGATGCAAGTCACTGCAGTGGTGAATGCTGATTGGTTGAATTGTGACACCTCAGCAGCAGCAGCATCCAGGATTTTATGCATAAATAAGATCAAATTCTCCCCCAACAATGAGTGATGATTTCTTTACTTATTTTATCTCCCTTTATACGATGATCTTTGACAACCTTTCCCACATCACTAGGAGGGAGATCTAGTTGAAACATAGCAAATATCTTTGTTTTATACATTTTTATTTTTATTTTCTTACTACCAGCATGTTGAGTCCACAAACACATGAATCAATGTGAAACTCCACCAACATCAACTCCCTCTCAGCCCACACATTCCCAGAAACAATGCTGTGGACACGACCTCCATGTCCTCAGTGCTGACTTCCGCCCTGCATGAAGGCATTCTTTCCTGAACACAACATTTTCACATTCAGTTCTCAATATTTATAAAGACACGCTTAGAGCTGTAAAATGAGGATCACTCATGAGTAAAAATGTTCCATGTGTAGGATGAAGCAAGAATGTAAGGTTCATGTTTTAATTAGTGTTTCACCTAGAAATAAGATTCATGAAGCCTTTATATCAGCGGAGGGAGCAGATCCACTTTCACTGAGTCCGCCATGTTACACTGCCGTGTCTCCTCAGTAGCCCGGAATGGACAAACCAAACACTGGCTGCAGGAAAATAACTCTGGAGGAAAAATGTTTGTCTTTAAACATTCAGTATGTTTCCAATATGGTTAGAAGTGGAGCATGAAAATCATTCACACTGAAGTTTAATGTTCTAACATAGACAGAATTAGTGATTCATGTGCTAATACATAGCAGCTTGGCCCTATTGAGACGGCTGTAGCTCAGCGGGTAGAGCAGGCCAGCTAGTGTTTCGAAGGTCGCTGGTTCAAATCCCAGCTCCAGGCTGCGTTGAGCTGAGCTGCATGTCAAAGTGTCCTTGAGCAAGATGCTGAACCCTAAATTGCTCCTGATGTGTGGTTGACATCTTACATGGCAGAGTCAGAGGCTCACCTGCCTGTGATGAGTTGGCAAATTGAGTAGCTACCCTGCCTTCGGCGAGAGACAGCTGGGACTGTGTCAAGCAAAAACTCCTGAACCCCATAAAAGGGATAAAGCAGTTACAGACAATGGATGGGCCCTGGTGAATTGAATCCAGTTGTTATTATTGAATAATTAATTAATACTGTAAGTAATAGGAATAGTAAAGACTCTGTAGCCATCTGTCACGCTGCGTCTCTCAAATAAGAAACAGTATCAACATTAAGTCCAGAAGTGACCTACAAGTCAGCAGTTTGTACAAAGACTACAACACATAACAATTGTCCCAACAGTTCATTAAGAGCTAGCTGGCTATTCTGGATGTTGTATTAGCAACACATTAGCCTCAGACAGCTAGTATACAGTCTAAGCCTCTACCAGTTAATGTTAGCTTGGTTAGCATTGAACTGACTAGTTGGGAAAACTAAACCGAGAAATTAACAATCAGAAAACAGCTGAAATTTAAGAGGTAGCAACAGATAACTTGTCAACATTTAGAAACATTGACTGATGTTTGAAAAATGTCACAAATGTTAGCTCAACTGTGTCATTGGTGGTTGTCTTAGCAACAGAATGGTCACTGGTGCCAAGTGTCAGTGGGAGAATAACATGTTGAATCAAACTAATTATGATTTTATACAACACCTTCCCTGCTCAGTTTCTATAAGCAGACTCTACGTGACTGAGAGACACTAGTCCAAGTTCTGAGAGGAAAAACTTCTTTTCATTTGATGCCAATCTTTCAGTTTGGAAATAACATGGCCTTAAACTGTAAATCAACAGCACTAATTCATTTAAAGGGCAGGCGCAGTGAGATCATGGTGTTCACATGAGCTCTCACAGTGTTGAGTGGGAGGATCTTGGCATCTGAATGACTGGAGAAGCCTCCCCTCCTGAGACCGAGCCTGAAACCGTCCGCTGACCTCCCCCCGCTATAGATTCTCTAAATGTAGTAGAGTTTGGATACTGTAAGAATCTTCTCTCCAGTGTCCACTAACGCCTGAACACAACACTTCCTCTGGCGGATCTCTGAGGCTCTCGCTCTCTTTGTTCCATCAGAGCAACCTGAGAATAAGGGGATGACTGGACTAGAGGCCCGCGGGTGTCCACTGTGATGAACAGACAGGGAGAGCAGGGAAATCTTCTGCAGTGTAAACACAGGCCCAGAACAGCACTGGAATGTCTCTGCACTGGGAGCTGGAGTACGAGGTCAGCTGGAGGCTAAGGCAGGTGGTATACATCAGAATGGAGGCTGTCATCTCAGCATTAACTTATCCAAACAAGAGACAGGCGGTATGTTATCCTGCTAGCACTGGAGGAGGAGCAGGAGGAGGAGGAGATAGAGGAGGAAGGAAGAGTGAAGAGAGAAAAAAGGGGGAGTAATTTGGGCCGAAGCAGACGGGAACGAGGGGAAGTGTCCCTACAATCGTCCTCTCTCCCGACTCCCCCTCAGTCCCAGAGGGGACAAACACCAGTTAGCATAAGAGACATGACATGAGACCTGCTGCTTCTGATCTGAGTCCTGTCACTGATCCGGAGCACTGTGGCAATGTATCACTGGGAGCAGATCCAACCTGGTTCTGAACACAGGAGATTTACAGCATGTTGGACAGAACTGAGTGCTCATTAAATTATGGAATAATTAAAAAAAATGAAATAGGCCTTTTGTGGCAAAAGTATGTAATATTTGAGTCACATAAAAGTTATTTATTAGTTTTCTTCCTAATTGTCCTTGAAATAGTGGTCAAGAGCCCCCCCACCCCCAACACAAAAATGGTTTGGCCACTGATCAAAATTTGATGTTAGGTGTAACCTAACAGTCTAGCTCTAATGTTAGTCCATTAGCTTGTATAAAAGCCTGACACAACTCGTTATCTTTGACAGAAACAGTTGAGTTTGGAAGCTCTGTCAGAGAGGATGAGACAGAGCTGCAGTCAGGTGACAGAGAGAGTGATGGGGGAGGGACAGAGTTAGGGTTTCCACTGAGCCTTGAAAAGTATTAAATTTGACAGTCTCAATTTTAGGCCTTAAAAAGCCTTAAATACGTCCATATTTTTGCATATAGGTCTTAAATATGTACGTTCTTGTACCACTTCCGTCATCGCCTTTTTTGTTTTGAGGAAATGTGTTGGCTAGATTCACAGTCAGCTTCTGTGTTAAGTGTCCTGGAACGTAACCGCACGGTCGGAATTTATCGGCGTACACTTTGCTATTTCCTAGACTTAGACAGCAGAGTCTGACTGCCAGAGGACCCTCAAATTGAATCACTTGTTAAACTAATTAAAACTAAACGGAAATAAAAACAAACTGAAAAACTTGATTAAAATAAAAACTAATGAAAATTTTAAAACTATGATAACCCTGACACACACACACACACCATTCTTCATTGTTTGAGCTGCCCTGTAAATGGCAATAAAATAGTTATTTTTTTATTCTAGGACTGCATTTTTCCTTACGTTTTTGTACTTAGTGTAGGTTTTAAATTTAGTTCAAAATGGTCTTAAAAAGTCTTAAATTTGATTATCTCATCACGGCCCCAGGCAAGACTGTCATCTGGCCTGCTAATGAAAAAATAAAATAAAAACATTCTGCAGCTTTTTATTATTATTAAAGCCGGAGATCCAGCAGTGATGAACAAGCTGCTGCATACTTGATGCAGGTCTTTTCTCATGCATTTTGTTCCCTAATTGGACAGCAGACAGTGGAAAGATGACAGGCAACACCAGTCCAGAACCAGGGATGCTGCTGTTAATGGTCGGCAGCTCAACCCTTTGACCAACAGGGAGCCTGCAGGTGTTTCACTTATACTCATATAGTGATTTATTGCTCATAGTGAGGATGTGGTAAATACAGTATGTACTCAAACGTTTGGAGAAATGTTCTTATTTTGGAAAGAAAGGCACTTTTCTTTTTCAATTAATGACATTATCAATGTGGTAAATGACTATTTTAACCAGGAATGGCAGATTCTCTATGGTATACGCTGTTTTAGAATACAGTTTTACAGAGGAAGCGCTGAAGAAAGGCTCCAGCACTGAGAAATGTGTAATGTAAATACAACATTCACTAAAAACATAACACAATAAAAAAATACTTCACTATATTTATGCTATTACTATCACATTTTGTAGAAAATAAAATAATGATTAATAATGTCCGTCTTTATTACCTCCAGCAGAGTACCTCATGTCTGTGTTTGTGTTCACCCCTGTCCATCTGTTCTTGTGTTGCTGGCTTGTCAGCAGGATCATACAGAAAAGTACTGAACTGGTTTCCACACACTTGGATGGAGGATGTGTCCCCAGTTATGGGGGACAAAACATGAGACTGTTGAAAAAATCATGTTGATTGAACACATTATTTGTCAGCCACAGTAAAACTGACCTATTGTGTCACTTTAAAGGACCTTTATTATGTCTGTGTTACATCTGTAAATCTAATGTGATTGGTTGAAGTTAACTAGCGAAGTTGTTGCAGACATGAAGTATCTGTTGTCCAGCAGCCAGACAATAAGTGTCCCAGTGTTCTGGACCCTCACCTGCAGCGTCCTCACTGAGCTGGTATGAATTCAGCTATAATAACAGACCTGTGGTTACACTTGACTGTTGACTGTTTACACATGCTGTGCCAACAGTCATTTTCCATCATGAGCTTTAAACAGCACTAAAACCCAAAATCCCTGAAAGAAAAGAGTCGAGATAATGTAACCGTGGTATCTTGAACAGCAACACCTGCGGTCCGAGAGACCGAGCGCCTTCATCCAACAGAACGTCTTTCACTGACTGTCTGCTCACCGTCAAGCTCCTATTTAAAGCAGAGGCCACTCACTGGAGAGTGAGATCCTGACCTTACTGGGAATCAGGAATTAAATCATCTCATCCATGGCAGTCATTTTGTGAGCAGCCTGCAAATCCTAAAGATTACAGACTCACTGCTCAGCAGCAGATCAAGACAGTTCACCATAAATGGAGTCGAGCTCCAGTAAACAGTAATTACAAGCCGGGCTGCTGATATGACCTATTATGGAGCGGTATATGAAGCTGCTGCTTCTGCTGCTGCTGCTGCTGCTGCTGGCACATGGTTTTGTATCGACAGGTTGGAATTTGGGGCTAGATATTTACATGGCCTTGATATAATATGACATGATTGTTGTCAAAAAAACCTCCAACCTATGAGATGAATGCTCATCCTACTGGACAGACTCAAATAAAGATGCACAGGATCGGGCTGAGATCAGGCTGACATACATTTGTTCTGAAAAGTTGTGTCAAACGGGCAGATTGTTATGATCACTGGTTATTTATGTGACACTGTTTAGATGGGCTGTTCTCATCTGGTGTCTTCACCTCAGTTAAAATGTTCTGCAGAGGTTCTGGTTCTGCTTTGGAACAACAGCCACTTGTCGCTGCCAACCTAATAGAGCTGTGAGGATGAACTTTTCTGTGTAGAGAAGAGGCAGCAGCAGGCTCCAGATCTGCCAACCTCCATCACACTTTGTTACACACTCGTTTCTACACAGAACAAAACTTTGCACCCCAGTTATCTTCATGTGATCAGTAAGTTCATAGAGGTAAAGGTGGGCCATGTATGGATTAATATGTAAATGCAGTTTCTGATTATTTTTTTTTTTAACTTTTTTTGTTTTGTTTGTTTTGCTTTCTGGGTCACTGAGTGTCTGAAATATGAACAGAGGAAAAATGTATGTAAATGTGTGCATGTAAACTCAAAAGATAACTACTCTATGGACTGAGCAGAGTCACAGCAAAACTGCAGCAGAACCACAGCAGAACCTGTGTGAATGAGTGACTCAGATCTCTGCAGGGGCACGTGGACCAGCGTCAGATCTCTGCTGTGCACAGACATGGTATGTTTCTCCACATCACCAGATAAATAACTTGAGAGTGACAAATATCTAATGCCACAGAAATATATCTCACATCAGATATTTAATACATCACCTGCACCTCACTGGGAATGTATCTGATGACTGGAGGTGGAAGAAGTACTCAGTTCCTTCACTTTAGTACAAGTTGCAGTACCAAAGCATATTTATGTGCAAACCAGATGAACTGATCTGAAAACGACTACATTCCTTTACATTTACATTCAGCAGAACAAGGTTAATGGTGCAGTGTGATGCATGCAGCAAAACTATATAGCATTTAATGATCTATCAAAGGAGCGGTCTGTAGTTTTAGAGAAGACATTTCCAGTCAGAAGAGTAAAATCTTCTTGTTTAGATTTCTAATTTCTAAACACACTAAATGATCAAACTCTCTTTGTTTTCATGACTGAATGAACAAACAGACCTCAAAGGACAACTGTTTTCTTTGTTTATATGTGGCGGACCCTGCCACCTCTGTAGCTTCAAACAAAGTGGTGGGACATTATTATCCTCTGAGCAGCTGGTTTATTCAGCTATAGACAGAATAAATATAGAGAGTAGAGCATTGTTACCTCATTAATATAGCAATTATTTAAATGACTTGAATTTCTTGTCCAGAACTACATAAAAAAAGTTATCCTTTAAAGTTATATTAATACATATGAAAGACAAATGTCATGCTGACATACTGTCACTTCCCAGAACTGAAATAGACTAACACCACACTTCAGTATTTGACTAAAATGTCAGATTCATTTCATAGGTTCAGACTTTCAAACTGCCTGAAGCACACACACCAAAGTCCAATTCTGTTTGCAGTTGATGGACAAATCCTTCCAGTTAAGTTCTCTGAAAGACAGATGGGACAAATATCTTGTATGAAACATGTCCCATGACTGAAATTAAAGAGTCAGGCAGTCAGAGCAGGGTGGAGGCTGACAGCTCGGGACTGGAGACAAGACAGGAGACAAATGTTGTTGTCCTGTGTGAAACCAAATATCAGCGTGGATTTGATTTAACTTGATTTAACAAACATCATGTAAGTAATGTAATCTCGCCTTGAACCTAACCAGGTGGGGGCAGCTGTAGCGTGGGAGAGCAGAGCCCAGTCGCCCAGTAATTGGAAGGTCACTGGTTCAAGTTCCTGGACCCCCAGACTGCACGCCTGAAGTGTCCTTGAGCAAAGCACTGAACCCCAAAGCACCTTCAGTGTGACTGTGTGTGAGAACGTGACAGGTGTTGTAAAGTGCTTTGATTTAAACAGATTATGAGCATTGTGTATTTATTTGCGTTCCAGTGCTGACGGAGGTCAGCTGGCTTTGGATGACCATGCGAGTCACCTGACAGCTCACAGAACTAAACTCATTCTCTGCACAGTCTGAAGTCTACAGCTGTAGTGTTTGTACACAGACTGACGACAGCAGGTTGCAGATTCCTGCCTGAACTTTGTTGCATGCTGTGTTCTCAACAAGGTAAATGTGGAAACATCAGCAGGTACAACCTGCTCCACGTCTTTTCTTTTATAGATTGAAGTCAGAGATTTTCAGCAGGTGTTTGTGGTTCTCTCTTAAATAGCTTTCCTCACCTGCTGACCTCAGTCACCTTGACCTGCCTGACTGCAGCTGGCCAGCCGGCTGCGTGACTTACCTTCAATGGGCCTTTTGTTTCCCTTTAGAATCTCTATTGATTTATTAGATATGTTATACTTTGATCCTGCCCATGCACACACAAGCTCAGAGACACATCTCATATCCAGGCATCTTGAGCATGATGTTCAGTCTGACACTGTGATGACTTCACATTTTATTTCAAGAAAGAAACTCAGTAGATTAATGAGCCTCGTCTCAAATTAAAATGAGATTTTCTTGTTAGTCTTCTTAGATTAAGCTGAACACTTTTGGTTTTAAATATGCAGCACACGTCTCTGTT
Source organism: Acanthopagrus latus (assembly GCF_904848185.1). Lineage (NCBI taxonomy): Eukaryota > Metazoa > Chordata > Actinopteri > Spariformes > Sparidae > Acanthopagrus > Acanthopagrus latus. The sequence continues at coordinate 6,565,604 of NC_051042.1, read as the reverse complement.
CCTCCTCCTTCCTGTCATGTCATGTGTGCATGTGTGCAGTCAGCCATACGTGATGCTGACGTCACATAAAGTTCACAGAAGAAGTTGGAGGAAGTTTGAGCCCACGCCTGCTCCTATTGTCTCAACTGGAACATCTTCCACGGACCCCCTTTAGATAAAACTCCCCCAGAAACTCAGTCTGTTACATATTTGATAAGAGATGAGCCATGAAAACAGCGGGCGGGCTCTAAATTATGCAACCCTTCGCATCCTCTTAGGGGAAAAAGTAGAGTTGGGCTGAGTTGTCAAAGAGAACAAGCCATGACAGCCCTGTGCATGGGGGGTGGTGAGCATGCATTATGAATGGTGCTAAGTACGCCTCAGCTGGAGGAGCTGAGTGGAGGCGATGGAGGGCGATGGGATACTGCCAGCCTATTGGCTGCCCACGGGTAATGCACTTCACTTTAACCCCCCCACCAAAAAACTCTCTCTCCCTCAGTTCTCCCATGATTTCACCCGCCTTTCAACACAGCACCTGCCATGGCCCTAAAATGTGCACCTGAAGAAAAAAATCCACTTTCCCAAATAAAACTCATGCAGGCGCTTTGCAGCAAGGCGAGTCAGTGGATGTCTGATAGATGTAATCGACTGCACTCTGTGGGAGCGAGGCGGATCCTCACAGTCATTCAGATAACTTTCACTTTGCTTTTCCGCAAATGCTTCAAACTTTCATCATATCCATATTTTGGGCATTTATGATCTGAAAAGTAAAACGGTAGGCACTCAGCTTGAAGTGCCTTCCTTCCATTGGCAAGACCAAATACAGAACCAGACTCAGAACTCTTCACAAGTCTTAGCCTCTGCAGGGAGTTTGATTTAAAAATCAGGATACCAAAGTTAAGTTAAGAGTTTCACCTTTTGTTCATGTGACAAACACAATTAAACCAAAGTTATAAACGTTTTAAATACTTTGTTCGCCCTCAGCTTGTTGCCTTGAGGAAGTTTTTCCTAATTAGTAAATCATCTTAAGACTCCATCAGTAAGTTTGTTGGCTGATCTCAGTTCACATGCTGTGATCGTGTTTTAGTCACTGCTGGTCATCGTCAACACACTACCTTTACAAATTATTCCCTCTATTGGCCTTAAATATTCTGTTTATACTCTTTTTTTATGAAATATGAAAATAAAACAACCCTGGCTTGAAATGGAATGCTGTATATTAAATGAGTCACAAGTCCAAGAGAAAGTTCACATGTCCTGTCGTCTTACAGACTCCTGTGAGAGCACTACATGTGCTGTAACATTTTTCTGAAGCATGACATTCTTTCTCTGGCTCTGTCACTTCCTGTCTCAATATTTAGATGTATTAGATTAATGGAGAGTGGATGTCAAACAGAGGAAGAAGTCACCTTATGACCTCTCGTCAGGCAGCTCAGGTGAGCTGTGTCCTGAAGAGCTGGACCAACAAACATTTATCACTCTGATTTTCTTCTGAAGGACAAAACAAAGAGGAAATATTAGACTTTTCATTTAATTTACTTTTTTATTTGCTGTCACGTCCCAACACATCCTCCATAATCGATTCTCCTCCCATCTGACACTGTGTTTTTCAGATACATACATACATAATTATTCACACGGTGAGTTCATGTTCACTATATGTTCACTTCTCCAACTTCTTGTGAGTCTGTGGAGATGTGTGACATCTGCTTCCTGAAGCTTTGTTCAAATATTCACTTGTTTCCCTACTTCAGAATCTATCAATTCTATCTATCTATAAAAAAATTTAAAAAAAACTGTTTAGCCAAAAGCTTTGAGAGTGGTGTTTCGCCAACACATTTTTCAAAATGGCTGCCACCAGGTCCACTTCCTGCATAAAATGTCCCATGATCCTCCAGCTCTCTTCATGCAGCCAGACCACAGGGAAATCTCACCAGACTCTGGCGCTGCTCAGCTGAGTCTCCTAACCAAGTTTAATATTTGATGAAATTAGTTCTGCTCACTGCCTCTGCTCTCGTCCGTCTGCTGAATGACTCGCAGCGATAAAATGCAACCTGAATCTTCCTTTCGTAGTTAAAGGTTTGTAATGAGTGACAATTTAAAGCTATTTGCAAAGAAAATGTGACCTTTAGAGAATATGGATCTCAGCTGCAGCATCACTCCTGTGTGGATCGTTAGATATTATAAACATATTCAACCTACAACTTTCACAAGATGCAGCCTGTGAAAATGAGTTAGACACCAGAAGTGGTGAAACAGTGGGTGAGTGAACATCTGAACAAAGGAGCTTTAACTTCCACAGTTCAGACATATTCTGAAACACTGAAGCCAAAATACTTTTATATTACACCTACACATTTTTACACCTACAACAAAATCTGCTTTTCAAAATCTGCACTAACTTCGAATGAAATAAAATGAAAATGTGAGTCGCTATGTTTAAATATGAAAGAAAAAAAACAATGTGAGTTCCTGAAAGAGCGCCTCTTTAAACACAGGAAGGAGTCTTGAGATTCAGACTAACTGTGTTGTATCCAGGTAGAGGACATCTTCATCTGTTTCTCACTAGACTTTAATAAATCAGAACTGTCATGGTCCAAACTCAGGTTTCAGGATGAGCGAGTGTCGTAAAAGCCTGATGTTTATTTGGAACTGATTGATTTAGTGTCTCTGAGTGGGACCAAGCTCCATCCTGCTGCTGTTAACGGCCTTGTTATTGTCCATTAGATGAGAGCCATGCCTCAGAACTGTGGAGCAGAGCGGGAACAAAGTGTGGTGAATATGTGTTTGGATTGGAGGTGATTGATGCTCTGTGAGATTTACATACCAACACTTAGAAAGGTTGCACTGCACTGACGACAGCTCTGGAGGACATGGTTAGTGTTACTGCTGTTACCGAGAGACTTAAAGTGTGCAAGAAGCTGAGTTTAAGAAGAAACGCTGTGTTGTTCCAGGAATGAAGTCCACTTTATATTTTAACATTCTGTATTGTGAGAAAGTAGCAAAGTTTGCACAAAGTCAACTTTTTACTTTGCACTCCCCTTCATGAATTTACTTTTTCTTTGACACTTTTTGATTTACATGCAAACATTATCTTGTTAACATGGAAACTGTTAGTTTGTGTGTTCACAAATGACATTTGTACCTGATGATTGAGCTAATTAGAGGAGTTAAAGGGTAGCCATCATATTTACACATTCAAGTGTGTTTACAGGTCTTTTGGAGATCTTCTGCATGTTTACAGTATACAGTCTTTTTGTGGCTCCTGAGGAAGCTGCATGTCATGTGATAAATTGCCTCCAGTGATGTCACTCTGTGGCCACCTTGCATTGTGGGTGATTAGCATTTCCCTTAACTCTGCTAGATTTATTACAGACATACAAACACATGATCAAAACTGACACAGTATAACCACAACTATCATCTATTTAATCCATGCATTCTTCTTCCTTTTAATATCTGGGGCCTACATTACCCACAATGCACCCTAGCCACTGAGTGACATCAGTGGGAATGTATCAGATTACATGCAGCCTCCTGCAGCAGAGGTAAGTGTGCATTTGATTTTGCAGCTCTTTGTCATGGCAGGAAGTAAAATGTGGCTGAACTTCTATATGCTTCGTGTGTGGACACTGTCATGGTTCAGTTACTTCCTGTTTAATTTTGTAGAGTTTCTCCTTAGAGCATCATGTTGTGCTTTACACTTCCTGCCTTTGTCTTTTTCCTGCCCTTTATCCTGTTCACCTGTGTTTCATTATTTGATAGCTGTTTGTCGGTTTGTCTCCCTCACACCTTTTCCCCACTCCTGTTTGGCTCTTCATCTCATCCTGGTCACTTCTTAGTTTAATTTTATGGCTCTTTGTGCTGCCTTTGTTTTTTGGACCTGAGCTTTATGTTTATAAAACTCTCTTTTTTGTGACACTCACCACAAGTTTAAAATGGAACATTTGTGTAAATGTACAGAAAACCTAAAAATTAAATTTCATCAGTATTTTACAAACTCTTTATCTAAATGGAGGATAATCACAATCTTTTCCTGAACTTGACCTAAGTCCATCCCATGCTTCAAATGTCTTGACTGTTTCACAGACAGATTATAACTTTTCCTACCCTTCAGTCAGAGAAATGTGGTGCAGCCCTGACATACAGTCCTGCTGAGGGTCAAGAACACACAACCTACAGATTATATTTGGGGACTATTTCACCAACTGCACTGAGACAATGGTTGGATTTGACATGTTAAACAGACATGTTAAACCACTGTAACAAGCCACGCTCTAATTCTCAATGTTCTCGCATTTTTCTTGATGTAAACCATCACATTGCAGGTCATAGTCCACCATGAGATGAAACTTTAATATCCTCTCCACTGTTGCCTCATCCCTCACACCACAGAAATAACAAGCTGGACACTTTCAGCCCTCACTGGTGGCAGACAGAAGCAATGTGCTGTCATCACAGCACTCTGAAAGCCTCTTACAGGCTACATACAATCTGAAAAGAACAAAAATCATAACAAATATGTATTGGTGGCACAGAGTGGTATTCTGGGTCCTGGAGCACATTTGCATTTTCTTACAACAATCTGTGATCAACACTTATGAGCTCAGGATTTTGAAGCACAACTAACTATTTTGTCAGCCTCCCAAACTTGTAACTTTGAGGTTTGTTTGTTTGGTTTCAATCAGCGAGACATCTCTGCAGAAATATGCATAACATGTGGTGTGAACGCTCCAAATAACCCACAGATGAAGAACAGAGAGGAAAAGCCGCTGAGAAAAGATTAACTAGTTCAGCCCTGCGGCTCAGTCTGCAGTACGACACACATCATCATCCTATAAACACAATAAACACACATCTGCCACAACTGATGACCTCAAACACAACGTTTATGTTGATAAAACTAACAAAAATACACACAAACTGCTAATCTAATAAGTTGAGGTGACCACAGTTCATAGAAAGAATTTACATGGCAGGCATTGGACCAGGGCCTGATCAGTCAACTTAGTAACATAAAACAAAACTTCTACCATTGAGAAACACAAACCAATGTTTAGGGGACACACAACTAGATACTAAGATGCAAACAACAGAGACACAAAACGAGTTCATACACAAATTACCAGCATAAAGTATGCATAAAATGACGGCTACAAAGAGACACAAGACAGCTACAAAGAGACACAAGACGGCTACAAAGGGACACAAGACAGCTACAAAGTGATACAAGACAGCTACAAAGAGATACATGACAGCTACAAGGTGATACAAGACAGTTACAAGGAAACACAAAACAATCACAAATGGACACAAAGGACTACAAACATTCATAAAGAGACAGATAAATAACAGCAGAGAAACAAAACTAACACAAGGAGACACAAGAGAACCAAAGACAGACCTAAAACAGTTAGAAGACAGACAACAGCAACAATGAGACACACAATCACAGAGAACAACAAGACCACTTCAGAGAGACACATCGCGACAAAGAGATGCTAAACTATCACAGAAAGATGAAAACAACTGTAAAGAAAAAAACAAACACAAAAGTCCTACAAGAAGTCTGCACAACATCATGTCACAATCACAAAGAGACACAAACCTAAACTATCACAGTGTGTCTTCAGTCAAAGTGCACTCATACAAAGGAGGGCTGGAGGACAGTGGACACGTCTTGTCTCATAATCCATCCATGAATATTCCCCATGATGAAATCACATCAGCAGCAGGATGATTGTTGTCGATGAGTTGATCCAGATAATTTAAAATGAATTTAACAGTGATGATGTGCAGTTTTACATGTGAACATGTTCTCAGAGATTCATTGAACTTAACACTATGACACAGTTGTTATGAAGTCTTCTGTTTATGAGTGGGCAGCAGGCAGTTTACATTCCAAAGACGCTGCCCGAGAACAGAACCTGAGTGAGTCTCACAGCCCAGCAAAGTGTCCAAACATCATCTCAATTAGCTGGAGAAGACGTCTGCTCCGTGCCACAGAGGGGCCTGCAGGCGGGGGCCGGGATGGATGCTGATCGCTATCAAAAGACCTTCCTGTCTATGAAATCCTGCTTGAATATCTATAGACTCATAATGGTTGTAGGTATCACAGCTACATCCAAACACCATCATGTGGAGCGATCACACACAGAAGTCAGACACATGCTCTCTGTACATTTTCAGTCTTCTTCACCTGGTCTCTGGAGAGATTTGAATTTTATCGAGGGCATCTTCTTTATTTACTGATGAGGGATCTGGGATTGAGGAAGCAGCTCAGGAAGTAGTTCAGTTAAACACATCTTTCCTCAGTCTGCAGGTTTCAGCACTGACGTCTCTTCTTATCCGCATGAATTCTACCGTTCTCTTATTGCCAGCGCTGAGTTCTGGCTCTGGTCCCAGTTTGATATAAGGTTGTTATCTATCAGAAGAGTGTTTACCGTTTTCAGTAAGAGTCAGGCAGCCAGCCAAGACAATCATCTCTTTAGATGATGCTAAACAAACAAGACACAGCATGTTAAAGAGCTAGTTATATATTGTATTTTTAACTTGTTTGCATAGACAACCAGCACATCATCAGATACTGTAGTTCATGTACTTGTCTGTATATGACCCATATTACTGTGTGAAGTGCTGACTGACCCCAAACAGACACAGGATCGGTGAAGTTACCGTCATGCGTACGTTCAAACACTTTGATGAGTTTATCTTTGGCCTACGAGGTGTTGGTAGACATGTTGACTCTGCCTTGATTTTCCATACCAAAGCCAGGTTAGCTGCTTCATAAAAAAAAAACATAATAAAAACATAATGATGAATATCATATTCTTTTCCTGCCCCTAAATCCTCCTCCTGTAAACAAACCACATTTACTCTTATTCTTAGTGAACAATGTACAGTGTGTGTCTTTAAGCTCAAATAGGTGTCAAGTGCATTTCTTCTAAGCCGCATTGTTTACATCCATGTTAACCAGCTTGCAGGTGTCTTTGAACTTTTTAAACATTTTTATTTTTTGGCCATTATTGATCGGACCGTTTCAAAGATGACAGGACACAGGATGGCCGGGGGGGGGGGGGGTGTACAACACAGCAAACGGCCCCAGGCCGGGACTCGAACCCAGTTTCTGTGCAACACCACTGTCCTGAACACAGATCCCAGGTCTGTCACAGTTTATCAGACATAACGTAGCTGCTGACAACAAACACAAATCATCACGTCACAACACCGTGATGAGTTGAAGTGAACATGTATGTGACGCTGTGATCCTCCTCTCATTGAAGTGACACAGCACAGAAACAAGTGATGGGGCGGGGTGGATTATGAAGGTAAAATATTAACATCATGATGCTTTAACATTTCCTTTTGCTGTAATGATAACAATAAGACATGTGACAGTGTGGACTGGGGGGAAACATGTTGCTGACAGTCACAATGCCACATCCTGCAGATACTCTGGGGTCATGTGGAGAAGAAACTTCTTTTACCAGAACTTCTTTGAATAATCTGAAGATTTAATGTTTAATGCTGCTGCACAGTTGCATGAACAGGCACCAGCCCCTCCTCTGGGTAATTACCCTCTTTTCTACGATTATCTTGTGTTCCTTGTGTTCCCACCCACTTGACGTCCCCTTGAGGAGCTGGCAGCAGACTTTCAGATCCCACCGTCCTCTGTTGGCTGGGAATCTGCTGCCCTTTGGTTTAAATAGCATAACCCTCTGTGTCCCATGTTCCATACACAAACAGGAAGTGAGGACCTTATTGCCGAGGGAGGATGTTGTGAAAGTGTTTATTTCTCAACCAGTTTACAGTTGTTTTACATTTCACCTCCAAAATATAAAGAAATCTGTTGGTGTATTGTGTTCGTTTAGCCGCTTCACATAATAATAACCTTATTCACTTCTCATGGCTCCATGTGAAAGGAATGTACTCAGAGAGCGTTGTTTCCCATGTTTTTCCCATGTTGAGGAAAATCTCTGTGGAGTTTCTTTTTTATCTGCTTGTCTCACTTCATGAGAAAATGACTGTTTAAATGGTTCCAGTGGGTCGTTTCTTCAGCACTTCCTCTTGTTAGGAATGCTTAGAGTGGGAGTGTTTCAGCCTAATAGGAAATACTTTGATTTAAGTGTGTTTCACCCAGTTATAAGATCCAGAGCAAGATCATCTCCATCTCCTGTCGTTTATCCAAAATCCCAAGAAAAAGTGTGTGAGAAAGACAGAAACAGGCAGACTGCTTGAAAGAGAGATTTTTGCAAGCATTATTTCACACACAATCTCACAGTAGTTTTTTCCCGATCTGGCAGATGTGTTGGAACATTTTTGAGCTCACAGTTTTGTTTTCTGCTTTGTATGAAACAATAAACACAGTTGCTGCTGGCACGCACTCTGTTGTCACTGTAGGAAGCATAACAGTCCTGTGATGCAGGAGTGGTGGAGGCATTGAACTGGGGTTACTGTGTTCAACAAATGTCAGGAAGGCAGATGACACAATGGATTTGAGCCTTGAAGTTGTGATGGAGCTGAACAATGATTAAAACTGATGCGCAACACACAAACACAGCCTGCTTTTAATCGATGGTTTACATCATCACTGAGAAACCTCATTCAAAGGCCTCTGCAGTTGAGCTGTGAAATGTTCCTTAAAGTGCATCAGTCAGAGGCTTGATATAGACTAAGTCAGATATAGATAGTCAGTGGTCCACATCTGGACCAGTAGGAGATGGACAGAGATAACATTTATTCCAGCTGCTGTGTTTGTTATGACTCATCATTATGGTGACATTGGTATCTCAAGATAAAGAATAGTAATACACACACTGTGTCTTGCGTCATGAACATTTTGTCACATTTACACGTGTCCGTTCCTTTACTGGATTGTAAAAGTCTTTTACACAACAGACATGTTTTGACATGTTGTAACAGGAGATGCAAGCAGCAGTAAAGTGGAAGCAGCGGTCAACAAAGATCTTAATCAATTAGTTGATAAATGGATTACGTTAGTCCACTGAGAGAAAACTGTTTTGATATTTGATTCAATCTCAGGATAAGGTAGCTTTACAGTTACCGTTTTCTCCTCCAGTGCTTAGCGTCAGATTGTGACCTGTAGTTTTCCCAGTAAACACACTACACTCTTCAGCTGTTGCAGTCCCTCCTGACTGGCTGGCTGCTGCTCCTAAGCCACTCATACTCTGCGACTCCACTGGATGCGTGTCCTCATGCATGTGTATTGTGGCCCCGGCATCCACCAAAATAGAAGTCCTGCCTGTCTGCTCCAAATGGGTCTGGACTGCCGGAGCTGGGATGGAGCAGATACGCAGTGCAGCGGACCCGGTGGAAGTACTTACATAGACTAGAGTGAAACCTATCAGCTCTACTGCTGTGATGGAGTGGAGTCAGACCAGAGACGTATCTGGTGGAATCAAGGGGTTAGTTGCTGGAGTGTCTCTGGGCTAGAGAGCGGACAGGCCGGATGTCACCTCCACCAGCAACAGAGACACACAAACGCACATATATAAATGTCTAAGGTTGCCAACATGCAACCATAAATCAGCCTATATTTAAGGACAATTTTAGTCATATTTACAGAAAATTGTAGAAAAAAGTTGCTTTTGCCAGCAGTGTGTTTTGTGCTAACTGGGTTAACCGCTAAACAAGGTTGTTTCTTCTGCAGTGCACATTTATCAGCTCAGCAGCTGTAAACTGTAAGCGCTGCACATTGCTACTCACTGAATCCAACTACCTTATGTCTCATGCACATAATAAAACACCTAGCATTATCATAATGGTAAGAGAAACAAACAACATGGCTATCGTCAGTACCCACCAAGCCCTTAGGAGGAGCGCCAGACTTTGAGGCCACTTGTTATAGTGGCCAGACTGTGTTATTACATCGTCATGTGACGCACTGGGCCCTTTTTCCAAAGACTAATATTCAAAAACAAGAAGCTGTAAAGTGGTGGAAATGTTTTGTTTTTAACTGTCACAACCCCCAAGAAATGACTTGTTCCAGTGTCATAATATGAGGCACTCCGTCTGATAAAATACTGAAATTCTCGAAGAGCTGCAAGATTAAATAATTTTATTTCTACTCTAGTTAGCCAGGCGCCAAACCAGAAGTTGTCTCCTCGGTTAAAAGATTCTCTGTGGTTGTTGTAAAATATTAACTGAGCTGCTAATGAAACAACTCACTTCCACCATCATCTATTAAAAATATGCCTCTTGTGAAAACTCCCTCTAAATAACCACATCTTCAACAGAGCTAATGGAAAATGGCAGCTGTGAAACTGCGTTGGAGTGCAGCTGTGACATCAAACGAGAGCAATGCATTAAACTGTTATTTATGTGGCCTGCTGGAACAACTGTGTCCAATGACTGCTTCCACCAAACTCTGACACTGACTGCTGTGAAGTGCTTTGACACAAGTGATGTCAGATTACCATTTAAATAAACTTCATACCAATAAAACAAAAGCAGCAGTATGTCTGATGCATGTATCTGTGTTCAGTATATGAAGGCTGATGGATTTCCAGCAGACGTGGGGCTCCTCCGCCCTCCTTCTGTCCTTGTCTGCTCTCACAGCAGGTGTGACAATGTCTGACAAGTGTTAGGAAAAAAAAGGGCAACAGACAAAATGTGGCAACCAAATGGATAACTGGCGCTATCACCAGCTAACAGAGCATTACAGATATTATTGGTTTAAACCTCAATCAAATCCCTCAAATGAAGAATTCCAGTTTTGTCCCCACAAAGCTTTTAAGGCACGGCTACATGCATGTCCTCAATTAGCTTTAATGTATTCATGAAGAGAGCTATTTATTGGACAAAGTATTCACGAAACGTCACAAACGCGCCCCGCGCCTCCCTCGCCTCCCTCGCTCAGTGTGTGGGTGAAAAGGCTTCAAAGTTTCCTAGGACCTCCAAATGGATGTTTGGCTGTACCACAGAGGACACGGAGAACACAAGCTAAGTGCTTCAGCAGCGGGTGATGCTAACGCGGCAGGACAGGCTCAGTGTGGCGTGAAGCAGAAGAGTGCTGTGCGAGGTGACTTATGGGACAATGGGGCCGCTTTTCGCAAATAAAACATGAGGCTTATCCAGAGCCTCTGAGCTGTACAGTCTCGGTTTCTGTCAGGTGTTTGTGTGCAGGAAGAGAGCAGGGAAAATCTGATTTAATGCTTCTGAATGGTTCGGATTATGTGGTGGACACAATAAAGGGTAATTCAGTGAAATTTATTGTGCAGTTAAGGCAACATGCAGAATCCTGTTAACTCATTAAAATCCAATTTTCCACTTTGATTTCCTCTGAAGCTGCTTTAATGGTGTTAAAACCTTTTTTTATTCCACATAATAGGACTGAATCTTTACTTCTTCAGCTTCTGATTGAAGCTTCATTTGTACATCTAATAACTACCTTTTTATGGCTTTGTTAATATTCTATATATCCTCTGCATTATTTCATACACAATCCTCCCCAGTTTTGTCCAACATATTAAAATCTCGAGGAATGTTGGGATCTGGACAAGAATTTGAAATAAAGTTCTGTGGTTTTGAAGCAAAAAGTCTTTTAAATAATATCATGATAATATTTAGTTATATCACAATGTAACATGTGTATCAATATTTTGGCATCTTCTCCCACAGCGCCTCGTAAACAATCAGTTTAGCCAACACAATTACGGTTTTTAAAATATACTTTCTTCAGATCTTAAAATGCAATTTCATCAAATAGTAATTTATTTTCATACACACACACACACACACACACACACACACACACACACACACACACACACACACACACACACACACACATACACACCAGCCCTAGTTTAAATGGCTTGAGAGCACAATATGACAATGACGATGTTAAAATGTTATTTTATTGATATTGTCTTAAAACATAAACAGCAACACAAGTGAATCCAGGAGTTAAATGTAACAGATCACTGGATACGACCTTGATTATGGAGTGCATTGCATATTAATCTGACATTTTAGAATGAATCATACTTTTCAAAATAAGTAGAATAATTAGGACTTGTTAAGGTACAAACTTCAAACAGCATTCTGGGACATTATTTCCCTCTGATGATGGCATGTTTATTAAGTTATGGAAATATATCCAACACATATGTCTTAGTTTGTATTCTTACATTATTAACATTGTAACATTATCTCTATAAATTCTTTACCAGTGCACCTTTAAGGGGTCAAAAGTCAAAGATGTTGTGAACCTCCTCTCCAGCTGCAGTAATCATTCAGCTGAAAGAGAGCACGCTAAAAACTAGTATTGAAAACAACAGCTTACTGTACTGGCATCATTCAGTCCATCTTTGTGGGCTGTGGGAGCAGCTGTGATGTTAAAGCTGCACACAGACACAGAGCAGGTGCATGAAAACAGCCCGATCAATTAATGAGAGTCCTAAAAGGCCCTGACATTCTGAAACAACCTGATAAGATAAACATCTCTTGATCATTTCAACTACAAGACTCAGCTCTCTTATGTAAGGCCTCTCTGCCTCTCTCAGAGTTTAGCGTTCCTTTATAATCCAGCCAGAGAGACGTATGAATAAGACATTCTGTAGTTCACGCGGTGCATCCACACAGCTATCTTTGGCCATGGAGATGGCAGTGACATGTTTGGGCCTAAAAGCTTCAGAACTTCAGTGAGTTATTTCTGCTTTTTAACTGTTTGCCTGCATTATGTTTCACAGCCACTGATTCTTTTAAAGGAATTCTGGTATTTTTAGACATCTGCATTAAAGAGTTCTGGGAAGAAGTACAGAGTGATGACAAAGAGAACAAGCTGATTTAGTTCTGAACAAATCTTCATAATGGGTGTAAAAAAGTCTCACATAGTTATGCAGCAAAAGAGCTGGACAAAATCATTATCCCTATATCTATAATAATATTTAGAGTAAAATGCACTATATATCAAGAAATCAAACTCATATTTAAAGTAAACCGTGCTGAACTGTTTCACTGTGTTTTATTCTTTATGAATTAAAGCACAAAAACAAACCCTCACACACAGAAATGTGGATAACTTGATAAGGCTAAATCCTTCAGAAATCAATAGACAGTACTGAATTACATCCCGTCCCTACAAAGCAGAGAGCCGCATCTTTATGATCACAGTACGAACATGACTGTTGAGTATGAAGACGGAGGCCTGCTGTGCATTAAGTCCTGCTGCACAGACTGAAGTGGCTGTATGTGCTGAATACGTTAATGAACACTCAGCAGCACAGTCAATATTTCATAGGCAGGAGTAAAATGACAAACAGAGCATAATATAGGCCCGCAAAACTCAAGCATGGCACGGCTTCAGACTGAAGGCAGATTGCTGCCCATCGACTGTGATCTGCTTTGTGAGTAAAAGATAATCAGGTGAATCTTTATTGATCTTGTGATGGGGAAATGTACGCATTTTGTCGATGTGTACCTTCCTCTCAATTCAGCTGCAGTCTGAACTTTATCGTCCTGCAACATAAAACACAGCAAATATAAAGATCATAACAGAGAAATATGCAGCATCTTCCACATATCACACATCTTCATCATGACAAACCTCACCTTTATTCCAGTCTGTACCTGATAAACAACATCTGTAGGAATTTGAAAAAAAAAAAAGAAGTCACAGTCCAACCTGTCTTTACCTTTGTTTACTGTGTGTTTGTCTTTTTTTCTGCAAATACATTTTAAATAAACCCTCAAAATATGAATGCATGTCAGAGCAGAGAGTCTGAAACTGACTGTAAAAACAGATAAGACAGAAACAACTGCTTAAATGTACTATGACTAATAAAAAGGCTGTGAAGGCAGATGAACTCTGAATGAATATATCCTGTGTGTATTATTTAACAAGATATCAACATCTATTTTTTTAAAATCAGGGTTAAAGTGAGTATAGTGATATTGCGATGGCCTGACTCAAAATCATGAGGTATAGGCGGTTGAACAGCAGCAGCACGCCGGCTGGTTGTTTCTATTAAAGTCTGTTCATAATGTCCAGAATTCAAGAAGCTGTTGCCTCATGAAATTATTTACAGCTGTGTATAATGCCAAAACTGGTTTCAGTTGGTATTTCACATAATTCCATATAAAAATGCTGATTATTCCTTCAGTTAATTGATTACTCCAGTTAGTCCAAATCCCAAAGAAAAGCAGGTTAATGTTCTTTTGAGAAGCTTTTTTTATGACCAAAATGACTCATATTTATTAAACAGTAATAGGCTATGGATTCATCTGATCAACTTCAGTTTCATCTCTCGTTTCATTTCATGTACAGAATTCTGGTGACTGTGTAAATGTACAATCAGGGTTTTTTTTAAAGGAATGAATGTGAGTCTCTCTGTATATATACAGTATATGTCCCGTTGGGTTCAGTGTGTGCAGACACACAGTGAAAACAGTCCAGCTTCACTATTTTTAGACCACATCAGTGAAGGAGTAGACCGGGAACACGTCCGTCCTCCTCGGCCTCCCCCTCCTCGCCCCGTGGGCCTGATTGTGTTCCTATACAAAGTCAGGAAACTGTCTGGCCTCTGAGAGCTGCGCTGCCTTGTTGTGAGGAAACACACTGTGGGCTGGGCTCACGTCCAGGGCCGAGCCTCAGAACACAGCCACTTCTCCACCCACGGCACCGTTACATCAGCCTGGGACCAGACCAGCGACACACACAGGAATCATTTATTGTGACATTCTTATTAATATAGGTTCATGTTTATGATGTTAGAATCAGAAGCACTGACATAAAGACACATCACATCAAATTAATTTAATGTTCTCTGAAGCTCTCTTTTGTGTGTGTGTGTGTGTGTGTGTGTGTGTGTGTGTGTGTGTGTGTGTGTGTGTGCGTGCGTGCGTGCGTGCGTGCGTGTGTGTGTGTGTGCACGCAATATCACAATTAGCTGTTAATAATCAGGCTGAAATTCAAATAGCTGCACAACTACTACAAATCCTTTTATATTTAACTCATCTGAATATTTTGTTTGTTTGTTTTTAACTTAATTTCCTGTGTTTATGTACATTTGTGTTGTTTTATTCAAATGTTAACATCTGTCTCCTCGTCTGTGTGAGGATAATTCAGCCCTGATGTGAAAACTGCAAATCAATAATAATAATAATTCATATAATAAATGGTATAATTTATCAGGTATTATTATCATTTATAATGTATCATTATTATTATTATTATTATTATTATTATTATTACTACTACTACTACTACTATTATTGTGGTTGTCATTATTATTGAGCCTGACAGATATATCAGTTGGCCAATACTAGCAAGTGATTTTGGCCTCAGTGATATTGGAAAGAAATTGACGCCTGGGCTGATTTATAATTATTCGATTTCAAGTAGGCTAAAGATTACTGTTTTATTTCACTGATGTCCTTTTAGATTATAGAGAATAAGGTTTATTGTTTAAATTTAAAATATCCTGCGTCTGTTCTGTAAGAGAAGAAGGATATTTTCATCCGAGCACGGATTCTTATCACTGACTCTTGCTGTTGTCTGCAGTCATCAGGTCACGTCTCTGCAGACCTTCACGCCCTGGACACACACTGTTAGGCTCCTCCCCTCTGGTCGGCGTTACAGACCACTGTCATTTTTGTCTATATTAAATTAAGCGAAATTAACTAGGGTTAATCCTTGTTTGGGTACACATAAAGTTGAAACTATAATATTATTACCTGTGATAAAAAGTGCCACAAAAATTTAACTTCCTTCTTTAAATAGGCCTTACATGCTTTAAGTTTGAAGAAGAAATTCTGAACAAAAGACAAATTTCTTCACTGACCGACTACAACTCAGTTTATACTGTTTTACCTTGTTTATTTGTGGCGGACCCTGCCACCTCTCTAGCTTCGAACAGTGCTCTGGGACCTTACTGTCCTCTGAGAACAGCTGCTTCATTCACTGATGGACAAAATAAATATTTTTTGTATTGTTACCTCATTTATGTTTTAAATTTCAAACAGTGAACATGTAGCATAAAACAACATATTAAATGCTTTAAATGGTTAATAATAATAATGCGATGTATATTGTAATATAAAGCGTAGAGTGACTGAGAGAAGTTACCATTGGCTCCCCGGCGGCGGAGGGGCCGGGTCGGGCCGGGCCTCCTGCAACAGCTGAGGCGGATCTGCAGTTTGATTACGGCTCACAGCGGACTGCGACATAATTGATGACCTAATTGAAAAGCAGGAGGGGGAGGAGGAGGAGGAGGAGGAGAGGGGGTCTAACTCAGAGAGAGAGAGAGAGAGAGAGAGAGAGAGAGAGAGAGAGAGAGAGAGAGAGAGAGGCTCCAATGAGAAAAGTTTACTTGTCTTTGCGCACACTGAGCTGCAGTGGGAGGTTGATGTGAGCGCAGAGGCTTTCTGTTTTTACGCGCACTTCTTTTCCCCCCAATCTTTCACCCTCACACACGGAGCACATCCACCTCTCACCTTTAGTTTAGCGGCGTGTCTGTGTTTCTTTCCTTTTCCTTTTCCTCCCTTTTATGAATGATTCTCTCTCGCAGCAGCCAAACGAAGATATCCTCGGATACCTCGCCGCCCTCGCCCGCCGCGCCACGACCTCACCGCCTCGGCACATCTTCTCCTCTCAAGTTCAAGAAGCGCAACCAGGACTTTCACTGCAGCTTCAGACGCACTTGGGGGAAATATCACTCCACGAAGAAAGACTTGATCCTGTGTGCAGCCGCTGCCGCCGAGGCCACCGTCGACATGAGTCTGAAAACTGACGCAGAGCCGAACAACAATGTTTCCATCGAGGAGGAGGTGAGTCTAGCAAAAGTTTGGTTCGTCGTGAGTGAATTACCATCAGCCTCCCAGAGAAACTGAAGCAGTTTAAAAAGAATGAGGAAGAAATTGAGAGAGTCGAAGTCTGCGAGTATCTTCACAAATGTTTGCTTTCACTCACGTCTCTCTCTTTTTATTTTACTGATTAAATGTGTGAGCAGGTGTGAAATAACTGGCAAAGAGCCACTGAAAGAATCAGTTTATCTGATAACGTGTGTTTCTCTCGTGTTTTAATACTGAAGGCCTAAAAGTCACGTTTGTTTCTGAGATCGTGATATTTGTTAGATTAAAAAAAAAAAACCGCATCAGTATATTCCACAATATTAATTAAAAAAGGATAAGTGCTTTTTAAATGAGTGAAATCAGCATTTTAAAAAACAGAATGTAAATTAAATATTTTGTGCCTTTTTTAAATGTATTTTTCCTCAGCTGCACAGTTTACTGTTTGCATTTAGGATGATGCTCTCAGAGCTGCCTCACAGTGAGGCTGCAGGTCATCGTGACAGGACAGATTCAGGATCTGTCCTTAATTTGTAATCTCCAGCTCTAAATAACTTTTTTTAACTGGACCTGATCTAATTGGAGTTGAGTGTTTTCCAGCTGCCACTCTTCAGTGCTGTGTGGCCGGCTGTATTTCCTCTGTAATGACTCCTTATGGAGACGCACTGAGGGGAGCGCCGGCCTTTTGTTGGTCCTCTTTTGTTCCCAGTGTCTTACAACACAGCAGCGGGAGGCCACTTGACTTCTCTTTGCCTAATTTGCTCTTGTCTTTTCTTCTCCTTGTAATTAAGGGGCAAAGATTAAGCAAACAGGCCAAAATGCTTTTGAAGTGCTCCGCTAAATCAGCAAGATAAAGCATTTCCTTGAAACCCACCAAATGTAAACTGATGCATTAAAGATTGTATTAAATCATCAGGTGGACAGATTAATACATCTCCATTGAGTGTGTGTCCCGCTGAGCTGGCTTTCAATATCTCTATGTCTTGGCTTGTAAAGGGCTGAGAATTGCTGCTGTGTGGCACCTGAAAAATGCCGGAGGGCCGGCAGGGTTGGAGCTGCAGGTCACAGGAAGGAAATGGTGTCACGCTGTGCACTGTTGTGCAGTGTTGTTCGTCTGGCAGCCCCATTGTACTGAGGGCCTCCCCACCGGCTGGGAACTAATGGGCCTCGCACACTTTATTTCCCGGCCACGCTGATCTGCACCCAGCACCAGCTCAGTGTCTGCTCAAGTCGAGTTCAAGGGTCCTTGAAGGCGATGCAGGGGCCTCAAGCAGGATCCAGAGCCTCTTATGTTCCCTCTGTTGCTCGTTACATGTTTCGGGAGTGATGGATGTCACTAACTTACTGTTTTAATCAAATGGTTTTGTTCAGATGAGAAAATGAGACAAATATTAAATCCTGAGGGGATTATTTTGGAATGAGTTTGGGCAAGCGGTCATGTGTTTGAGTCCTGAGAACCTAAAGCATAGGTCAGCCCAACTCAGGTTGGCCCAGCTGAGGAGTCGTGAGGTGGTTGAAACTGATTTCTATTGTTCAGGTGTGAGAATGGCATCCCTGGTGAGCTACTTTTATTTAGAAACGATTAAATCTGAGGCACTCGAGAGGATGTTGAGTGAAAGAGCAAACATTAATATCTGATGTCTAATGGATCAGAACGGTAGAGACATGCCTGCTGGTTTCGACTGTAGAGGCCTTCATCAGGCAGTGAACAGATTTCTGTTAGATTCTTTTAGACTTCTCATCTTTGCTTGATTACGTAATGGATAGATTGGACCTCTTGTCATGCCTCCAACTTATTCGGATGAAGAGAAAGCGCTGGTTGGTTGAAACTGCTCAAACGTGAACTGATGAGGGCTTTCAAGAAGACACGGGCTACGTTCCAAACCACATACTCTTCTCACGTTAAATACAGAGGACGTGCTGCCGTGTGAAGTGTACGTTCAGTTAGGACACGGCTTCATCAGAACCGTGCTCCTCCAACCGTGACTTCACTCAGAGATCCAACAGTCAATAGCTATTTAAAGTAGAAATTAAATGTTTAAACTGTCATTTCTCTGAGCTCTTGGCGTTGCAGTCATTGTCGCACGTCTTGGCTGCTCAGAGGAGTTTGGATCAGAATAGACAGAAAAGCATTCACATTGCAAAATATGGGGAGCTGCAGCAGGACATCCTGCACATGACTGGCTACATAATGAAGTTACTGAATCTGTTTGACACACTGAATGGTTTGATAGGATTGGGATTGAAACACAGCATTAATTTACAAACTGAAAATATGGCTGGGCATCAGTGGTGTAAAGGGTTAAATCTCCAACAGTGTACATAACGGGTTCAAGACTCAGTTAATATGTCCAACTCAAGACACACAGAACCAGACCTTCAATGATTAATGGATCCCAAAATCCCTACAATTCATAGTAGCCCACTTGTATTATCAAAATGTTGTGATTCCAGCTTCATGAAGGTGAATATTGTTTGGGTTCTCTATTTCTCCGTCAGTAAACTGTTTGCCTCTATTGTGGACAGAGTCATAGATTTTTTTTTCTCACATTTCATAGACCAAATAATCAGTTATCAATTTAAATGTAACCGATGTGTTGTCACATCCTTTTCATCTTAAACTTTAACAAATGAAACCCATGTTCTGTTTGATCTTGTATCTCAGCACTTAATGCTGTGAGTGTAAACTGCACGGACAGTTTTATGCTCTGAATCCATCCGTGTGTTGTTATTAAGGAGGAATGAGATGTTGGGACCAGAGCCAACATCCATCTGTGCACATGTATGAACACTGGGCAGGTCTCAGGTCTCCTCACATGATGTTTTCTCATGCGGAGCCTCGTCTTTCTCCTGAAAGACGAGGCTCCGCATGAGAAAACCTCTCAGTCACCTCCAGCAGACCAAACGTACCTTCTTCTTCTGTGTTTGTAGGTACGAACACTGTTTGTCAGTGGACTTCCAGTTGATATCAAACCGCGGGAACTTTACCTCCTCTTCAGACCCTTTAAGGTGAGTTAACGCCACACAGGTTCCTAAATATGTATTTCTGGGTATATAAATGGGTATATATAATTTAACTTTATTCAGAATGAAAACACTGAGTGATAGAATATTGTTTATCCTCGTGAGTGACTGACTTTAAGTCTTTTCTCAATTTATATTGATTCTTGGTTTATTTTGATTTATTTATCCTTTAATTATGCCAGGGTTCTTTGTGATTTCCTTTTTTTAAAGTTGTTTTTGTTCAGTGTGTCCCATCGGTGATGAAATATGTAGTTTCTCAACAAAATGGAAGGTATTAAGTGATTCCAGATGGTTTTAGTGCAATATTAATCCTCTGTTGATAGGGCCGGGTTCCTACCTCGATGCTTTCATGGCACAGACAATATTTTCTCTATACTATTGAGAAATGGCTTGTCATTCCAAATTAA
Source organism: Acanthopagrus latus (assembly GCF_904848185.1). NCBI lineage: Eukaryota > Metazoa > Chordata > Actinopteri > Spariformes > Sparidae > Acanthopagrus > Acanthopagrus latus. The sequence continues at coordinate 6,545,382 of NC_051042.1, read as the reverse complement.
CTGTCAGTATCTAAGAAGTCACTGTTACCCTCAGAGATGAGGCCCCCCCACAAGTACAAATGAAATGATCTTGTTTAAAAATGGATTTCATAAAATTGGTCTCAAATATATTAATGGTGTCGCAGCCCTATATATTTATTATTGGAGTAATATTGGGAATCCAGATTCATGACTCACCCTTTAAAACTAATCAAGGTACTTGATGTGTGATGGAGTTGTGGGACAATCAAGTTTCAAGCCACTCAAAATGGTGACATTTTATTAAGTGTTCCTGTATGTGGCACAAATTGTCCATGTAGCAATATTTTCCTCACAGATTTGTTAATCTAAATAAAACCATGATAATTCCCTTACTTTAAAGCTCCAGAAGGAACTCCAATATTCAGGACAGTAGTGGTGGTTTCTACTGTTAAACCCATAAAATATAACGTCAATAGCAGGATGATCTGAAGAAACGTTTCCTCCTGGCTAATGTTACTACTCACTGTAACTCCAGATCATATGTAGACACAGGCTCTTCTGGTCTGCACGTGGACCTGCTGGCAGAGAAAATCATTTAGTATTTTTCAGCTATTTCATGATCTATGCTGCATGGAGGTGCAAGTGTTTCTAAAGTGATCTGCACACAAAAGAAACATTTTATCAAAGTATTGAAGAGAATAAGTGATGCCATTTCCTGTAGCATTTGATGCCTCAGTCCTCACAGTATGCCGTTTAATAAGCGCTCCTTGTTCCTGTAGTTGAATCAATCATTCCCCCAGTGATGAACGTCCAGATATTTGCATATATGGAAATGAGGCCACATCATTGTTTGTCCATCGCTCTGTTTTTTTCCGACGGGCTCCAGTTCCATAAACACCCCTCCCACCCGTGTCCTAACTAACCAAATTGGAAGTGGTATCCCTCGCACATGGATGGTCTTCTGGAATGTGTAAATGAGTAGCCTCTGCGATTGGCCAACCAACCCTCTCTGACCCAGCTCACCCATTGTGTAGGGAAATCTTTATTTCCTCTTGTAACATTGGGAGATTGTGAAACCACTAAAATATGTTGTTTTCTGAAGTCATTGTAATTCTATGACTTTGGGCCTTTTGCTCCTGCAGTAAGTAAACACAGCAGAGAGCGCAGGAACGGTTCTGATCTATTAAAGGTTTACCTTCAGCTCTGATCCAAATGAAAACTTTTTCTTTACAAGAGGAACCTTTAATATTTTCTATATTCTACCTGGTGTTTTTCTACCTTGAATTGCTGAAAGCTAAATCTGGAGCGGATTGTTTCTACAGATTTATCACAGCTAGTGAAAGTTGTTTAATTTTCCATGGTTGTAAATCAGGATCAGGAGCAATCCCATCTATCAATACTCTGCTCAGCCCGATTTCCCCTTCGTTTCTCAGGAATTTGCTCGTGCTTTAACCAACACTTGTGCTGTTTTTAACTCTGTTCAGAATCGCTGGCTTTATTTGGGAGTCATGCTCAATCTCTGCTCAAACTCACATATCTGATAACATGTGCTTTCCCCTTTCATACTAAACATGGTCTTCATTTTACCATAACAGCCGTAAGAAAAACACTGTCACAGGATCTGTGATGGCAGCTCAGAGCGAAGGCGCACACAAGCAGGTTGCTCTTATAGCGAGAAGGCTTCATGCTTGACTTCCTGCATGTGACTCCTGGGTGGATAATTGGCTATCTTTTTTTCCCTGCAGGGTTATGAAGGGTCACTGATTAAGTTAACATCAAAACAGGTGAGATGCCTTCCATCAGTGGAAGAAACTGCTTTAATGCTAAACTGAAATACTAAACAGATGAGCAGACAGTGTTGTTGTGTTAACTTCAATATAAAGGATGAAGACAGTTAACCTCAAAACCTGGACCAACATCTTCTCTGCCACCTGTACTGCTGTTCATCCATCAATACTATTTCAGTGTGAGCTGCAGAGTTTTGGAGCGATCAGCCACAGAGACGTCTGCCTTCTGTTGAATATAATGGAACTAGACGGCACTCAGTTTGTGGTGCTCAGCGCTCCAAAAAAATACATTTTAAAACATCAGCAGCAGTTTGTCTTCCCAGAAATCATGACCCAGTTACTTAGATGATCCACAGACGTTGTTGTGAACAGTTTAATGTTGGAGCTGTTTCCTTTCTACTGAATTGTTCCCACAAACCACCTCACCAGGAGCTGTGCATCCACTCATGGACGAGACGCGAAGAGCGCCAGGCTTCAGGCCAACTTTCACTGTGGTTAAACCATGCGATTACTGTCCCATGATGCATTGGGGCCTGGGACTTTTCTCCCATAAGCTATGGCAGTGGATAAACCCAAATGAAATTACCTCATCACCTCTGCTATTGTGTCAGAACTGAATTGTAAAATCCATGCAGACATTGATTGCGTGAGGCTGTTTATGTTAGCTAGCTTAGTTAGTAGAGCTGCAGCTCACCATTATTTTCACCGTTAGCTGAACTGGCGGTACTTTATTGGTAAATCGATTAGCTGTTTCTTCTATGAAATGTCAGACAATGGTGAAAAATGTCAATTGGGGCTTCCCAAAGATGACATCATTAAACGTCTCATGTCCACAACCCAAAGAGACCAGAACATATTTACGCTTATAGATAAATAATTCATTTTTTTAAATAAGTGACTCAAAGATTGCTAATCAAAGTAGTTGACAATTTTAATAGCTGATAATTGATTAATTGTTGCAATCTTGTTGGTTAGCTTAGTTTCCATAGTTAGCCTCTCAGCCATGAACAGATGCACGTTTCCTTCTGCATGTTGAAAACTGCCCAACAGAAGGTCCGTTTATCATCTTGAGGAACTGGTTCAGGATTTCTGAAGAGATTGCTGTTGAGTTTTTCAAAATAAATGTTTTGGTGCATCACAAGCTGAATGTGATCAAGTTCCATTATTTTTGAGAGAAGGTGGATGGATGATGTCACTACAGGTGAGAGGAAAGATGTTTTCTGGTGAACAGTTCCCTTTTAAAAAGAAAAGGATGGCTCTTATCACTGGTGTTTTTGATTAGATTTTCTACCATAGCATGAATATTATGATAATTAAATGTAATATTTGACAAAGTGAAGTTGTCCTCTCTCTGTCATGACGGTGTGTTTCTTCCCTTTTGCCTTCCAGCCTGTCGGGTTTGTAACCTTTGACAGTCGGTCCGGTGCTGAAGCTGCCAAAAATGCACTAAATGTAAGCACTGCCTGTTTTTTTTATGGATTTATTTCCTGTCTTTGAGTTTGTTGCTATTTGATTTTTCCCCTTTTTTTTTTATTACTCTTTTTTAAATACTTTGTATTTGTTCTAACCTTTGCTGAAACATAAACAAATGATTGGGAGTTTAAAAACATTCTTCTTTCCCTCAATTTCTCCAAGCCAACCCATTGTGTCTTTTATAATTCAATGGCAGGGCCATTTTTGGAAAGAGGCCAGAATCCCGTAGCCTTACGGTAGTTTACTTTGACCTTGATACACATCCCTTCTTAGTCTGGTTTAGCTTTTCTTATGTTGCATATCACTGCTTTACTGTAATACTTGTTCTCTAGCCACATGTTGTAGTGTTATTTGGACACATCTTCAGTAGTGTAACCTCTTATTTTGTCACCCAGTAGCCCACATTGGCAGTATCTAACACTTCTCTCTCATAGCCTATAGCCTTCCTTATGAGCATCACCTCTTAGACACACCTGCAGTCACACACACAGACACACACATACACCAAAATACTACTCACCTGCATGTGGGCACAACGCTTAGGGCACAAGAACACAAGCAGGGTTAAACCACCTCAAAGGAGTTACACTCATAAGTCTCGTCATCGGCCCTTTTCCTCATCTCCCTCTCCTCCTGGCTCTTGCGGCTCCTCCTCCAGTCGCTGTGCTCTTGATTCTGTCAGGAGGAAAAAGAGATGCAAGTATGTTGAGATATTTCAGGAGTGTATCCTTCAGTCTGCCCTGCTTTTGTTTTTTTGTTAGTGAAGCAGTTCAGGTGGAGAAGGGTGTATCCCACAGGAGGAAAGAGGTGTTTATCTCAAGGGAAGCTTGAAGGATACATCCTGAGTATTGAAACATGGCTTTAGGAAAGGAGGCCGTGTGAGACTACTGAGCTACAGCCCCTAAAACTCAGCCCACCTCCCTTACGATACTATGTCCCCCTCCTCCCCCCCTCCGTCTCTTCCCCCAGGGTATCCGTTTTGACCCCGAAAGTCCCCAGACCCTGCGCTTAGAGTTTGCTAAAGCCAACACGAAGATGGCAAAGAGTAAGCTGATGGCCACACCGAACCCCACAAATATCCACCCTGCTCTAGGAGCACACTTCATTGCACGGGACCCATGTAAGTTGTACGGCTGCACCACTCTAGGCTCTCTCATCCACTCTCACCTCGGCCTCTTGCCTCCTTTTTTAAAACTGTCTAAGGATGTTGTGGCATTAAAGACGAATGGGCAGGGGTTAAAAAAACAGTGTCTAACCAACAGGACTAACTCACCTCCACATGCATGTGTCATCTCGACTGTAAAGACGGCCGCTTTGCTTCTGTCCAGCTGGGAAATCCCACTCACATAGGGTTCAGTCAGCAGCCGTGTCTCTGCTCTCTCTCGCCAAAACACCTGCTGCATTCATTAGTTTTGGGCAGGCGATGGTTGACGACAGGGGTGGATGCCTTCAGACCAGATTTCACCTGGAAATGGTGCATTTATACAAAAACTTTAGGAGCTGCTCGCTTAATAACTTTACATTGTGTAAATCATACAGCATATCAATTGTTTTTTTTATATTAATTAAAGAAATTAATGAGGGTAAGATGTCGTGACCAAAGATGGAGGATTTATTATTCCATAGCTCTAATAAGATTTGTTATTAAAGTGATGTTTTCCTCTGAACTGTAAGAAACATCACTGTTGCCAACAACATGTTTATCTCTCTTGTCTGAACTGTGTGGCTCTACCAGCTGCATTCTGACATCATCAGTACAACAGCGTGCTGCACTTGTTTTTGGTCTTTTCATGTTTTTTGGCCAGTCGCAAACTAACTTTTACCAAGCGATACATTTTTGTGCTTGAACGCATCATAGGTTAATGCTGAGTGCACAGTGTAATGACACCATTAATGTTCAGACTGGCTCAATATGAACTTCACTTTGTCTACAGAGACAAAGAAGGCTTACGTTGGATCCACGCAATAATCTGCTTTCATGTCTCAGACAAATTGAATGAATGTGGTTTTCTGCTGCATTGTGGGTAGTTGTTAATCTAAGAGATCAGATGAAGAAGAATATAGCTTGTACAGTATATCCTAACTTAGAGGACAGTTCCACTGCTCTCACACTGACTAGGCACTGGAGCCTGTCCAATCAGATTGAAACGTTTAAAGGGAAGATCCTGGAAAAAGGGCTTGGTCCTGAACCAGGAGCGAATTTGTTTCTTTTTGGTGGAGAAATGAAAAAGAAATCTGGTCTGACTGCACCTTTTTACCTTGTTGGTTGTAAAAGTCAATTGTTTTGACCGTACCAGTTATTCCTACACTAGAATCTGACTGTCAGTAAACTAAAAGCCACATTATGTTGACACAAAGCATATTCTGTCTGCAGCATGTTTAATGACAGTTTTGTTTTTTTTCCTTGTTTCAAACTTTCAGCCTGTTTACTGATTTGATTACATGATACATGTTGAAGGGTAGGTCAGTCAGCCTCTTGTGTCCTCCCACCCTGTATTTCCCCAGATGATCTGACAGGGGCAGCACTGATCCCAGCATCTCCAGATGCCTGGACCCCTTACCCCCTGTATACCACGGAGCTGACCCCAGGCCTCCCTCACGCAGCCTTCACTTACCCTGCGGCCGCTGCCGCTGCTGCAGCCCTCCACGCCCAGGTGAGGGACCAACCGGTGTGTTTCATCTTCATCTTCTATTGTATTTATAGTTCACTATCCTCTAGTTCACGTCCAGCTTTGACAGTCCAGGGATCCTTTGAACCTTTGTGGACACACAGACTGAATGCCTGCACACAGCTACGCTCCTGCACGGCTGCCAGTAATTGCATGATTTGTGTTGAAGTGTGCTGGTGATTTCATCCTGCTCAGTTTGTCGGTCACAGCTATGCATAACTTTATTATTGAGGGGCAGATAAAGGAGAAGACTGAGACTGCAGGGATGCATCATTAAACTAGATAACATGGTGCACTCTCAGGTATCACAGTACGGCACAAAGACCTGCTGAAGTCCTCCGATATCAAGATTCAAGTTGCTGTTGGCGGCACAACTTGTGCCCGTTCTTAATATTAAGTAACAGAATCTGAGTTAAAATCCTGAGTTATGTTGTAGTAAAAAGATTTGTCATTTAGAAATGGAAAATATCCCGACTGCTGCCATCAGTGAAGTGAAGTGTGCATTCTTTGATGTGGTGTAACGTTACTCTCCACTTAACCCTGAATCTCTCTCTGTGGTTGTCATCTGGCTGTTTCTGGCTCGTGGCTTCCTTCTGTGAAGACATGATGTGTAAATCTTTCCTGTAATGGATCCATGCGTCAGTGTGCTGAAGGATAAAAGCTTCTCCAGCTGATAAAAATGTTTTTGTTCTGCAGCAATGTGACCTAAAGAAGTAGAAATCATTTCAGAAAGGCATTTAACCCTTTTAAGGTGCAATATAAAGCATTCAAACATGAGGTCATCACAATATGAAGGAATGATGGGTCTGGCATTATGTTAAAGGCTTCTGTGACATCTGGTGACAACAGTAGACTAACCCTCCTGTCTTGTGTTGTATTACCACTTTTTACCAGGTATTGAAGCTCAGGCCTCCTATGTTCTTTTAGCTTTTTGGTCTGATGAATAAACAGAATTAACTCTCATAATGCCAAGAAAGGAAATATTCTTTCACCTATTTTCCTTTCTAAAAAGAATATATAACATTCCACCCTTTTTAAATTTAAGTTTTCTCTCTTAACTAAGACGAGCTTGACTGCTCATCATAAAACAAACTAAATGTAAACTCTAGAAAAGGAGTGGTGTGAGGAGGATTTTACCTCGACAACAAGCCTGGAGGATTTTGGATTATCGCCGAAAATAAACTCCATAGTTTGAGATATACACCAAGATTTCACCAAGACAACCTTCACATATCAACTCTGCTGAATCTTTTTTTTTAAGCGTAAATTTAATCACTAGAAGTAAAAACAGACGACATTGCAGCTGCAAGGTCACCACTACTAAGTTAAAGGGAAATTGGTATATAAAGACGGACCAGTGAGTTGGTGAGTCTCTGAGTTTGGTGTGATGGCATTTAATGTCCGGGACAACTTCCGTGGTCTCATTTAGACACTTGTTAGCAACCACTAACTGTTTAAAGACACATAAGCTTGTTACAATTAAATCGTCGGATATTTAATGATTTTTGTCGAAGAACAAAACATGTTAATATTTTAAATGCCTGAAATGAGGTCTGTGGTTACCACAGGCTTAACGGAAAACCAATTTTAAAAAAACTCATACTTTGACTTGAGGGAAGTGGATGTGTAAAAATGCTAACTTCCAGGTTTTCGGACTTGTTACTAAACCACTCTGAGATGAATTTTTACATACTGGCCGTTTTTTTTAGATGGCGTCTCAACCCAACTAGGACAGCTGCACATTAACTTTTACATGTTAACTTGCTGGCGGTGTCTCAAATCAATTAAAAATGTGTTTTATTCTTCCAGATCTTAATTTAAACATGTCACATGGGTACAGATTGATTGCATGTAAGCTGCTGGCAGTCTAAACGTGACTGCACTGGTGACTACAGTGGGCCAGGCGTTTGGTAACAATAGCAATGGAAAATATTTCTCTTGTTGGGTCAATTCAAGTTCATTGTGATCCAACTTCCTCCTGCAACGTAAGAGCAGCCCAGGGGAGTGCAGCACTGCAAAGTAGGCAGCTATTACATAGACCAGCAGAGGAATGTGAGGTATTTGCTTTGAGAAATTGTCAGACCTGATGTCCTTCTCTGGAGGTGCCAACTTACTGTCTACTGTCCTGTTGGAACATAAGCCGACTGTGTAGCCACACAAAGGGGGGAAAAGCCTTTTTAATTGCAATCTGATGAAAGATCCCTAAAATGCCCCCAGTTCTCTTCCTGACTCCGGGCCTTGTTAGTTAGAGAGAAAGTGTAACATCAGGAGGCTCCAGAGGTCTTTAAACAACTGTTGATGCCCTCCTGTCCTGTTCTCATGGTGTTTAGAATTGTAAGGCATCGTTCTGCCACAGGTTTCAGTCACAGGTATGGAAAAGGTAAACCAGCTCTCAGCCTGTGGAAATGTTTAACACATGGAGAGGTTCAACTCTCCACATTTCCATGCCTGTTAATTACTTGAGGACTATTGTCCTCAATGCGCAGCGACGTGACCCACATTCCCATGGCTTCAGTGACCTTCAGGGACAGTCCTCTAAAACCAGCTGGTCAAAAGTAAATGTCAAACTGTCAGATGAGGATTGCAGAACTGGACCTGGTTCTGGTGTGGTGTACATGACTGTGTTTGTGTTTCTTTAGATGCGCTGGTACCCTACTCCCTCTGAGACTTCCCAGCCTGGATGGAAGTCCCGGCAGTTTTGTTAGATATATAGTGAGTAACCTTTGGTCCAACCGTGTTTTTTGTTTTCTTTTGTTTTTTTAGATTTGCAAACCCCCACCCACTGTATTCTGTTGACCTGATGTCACGCAAACTGAAACCTGCACTAATACAATGTCTGACTAGAAACTACAGAATGTATCATGTGGATGAAACTGATTTGGTGTTTTTAAGGTGTCAAATCCCATGAAAATATCCAAACCAACAGTGTCGGTCTGATCCAACCTGTGAGGCACTCGGCACCAAGCCAAGTTCTTCATACTAAAGAAATACACCTTTAATCAGCCATTAATATAAACTTAGTTTTCTATGTTAATTGCATCATTTAATCAAGTTTTTAATGTTAATCTCACTGGAATGACTCTGTGTTTGTTAGAGATGCAGAAAAATAATGATTTGCTGCTCCAGCAGGATGATGAATGTGGCATTGACACAACATAAACTGCAGAGTGTCCAAAAGTGAAGGAACATGTTACCAACAGTGTGGCTCACTGATTAGGTTTCAATGAATTTGGGTCAATGAGTTCCATGGAACAGATGAACAAGCTGTCAGGTTCTGGATACAGTGTGGGTTGAGTCATGGCTGCTGTCAGCTGCAGGTAGATGTTGTCAGGTTGTCTGGATGTCCAACAGTCACATACTTGGAGAGATTTTCTTTATATCTGGCAAATATATGTTGGAGGATAATAACTTTGTTTTGTAGACTAAATATTTGTATTCAAGTTGTAATCAGTAGTTTGTTTGATTCTCCTAATCAAACCTGGGGGAGACATTATAAACCTCTAAAGGCCTGGAGTAAATATTCTGTTAACATTCTTGTCAGAATCATGTGGACTGGAGGATGATTAGAGCTGATTAGAATTTATGTGGAAGAATAAGTTCATGCCAAATCTAACGGGATTAAAAAAAAAAAGTCCTTTTAAAGTGTTCACCATATTATGAGTCTGTAAAGACATGGATGTTAGCAGTTGGCGGAAATGAGCAACGACATGGTGTACATTGTAGTTTGGCATTGTCATGCGATTTGACAAGATCAATACAGAATATCACCAGATTATTTTAAAGATCAGAATATTCTACATTTTGTTATAGCCAATGGCGGCATGTTCCTCCTCTGGGATGAAGCTGGGTGCTGTAGTTTTTGAGTCAGTTCCACATTCAGCATCTATTCTGGTCAACACTAGTTACTTCTACAGATTTGTGGTCTGTGTTTGATTATTTTGGCTTGGCCCTGAGAGCCACTGACCAGCAGAGGATGTCAAAGTATTTTGAGACCAACATGTGTTGTTTTGAGGCTTTCATGGATAAATTACAGTAAGAAGAGTATAAGAGAACTTTGTTCTGTGTGTTTGATGAAATGAGGCTCAATTTGTACTAACTCCTGTTCTCCATGTTTCCTTCAGGCCTCTGGAAACCACACCTTTGTCCAGCTGAAGTGAGGTTTGCCAAGCTCGTCATTAATTTAATCAGGTTTATTTAATGGACAAATATGCATTACTATAAACAAACAGTATTTATATCTCCTCCCGATTGTCTCTCGGGGGAGTGTGAGATGAAACCATCTTTTGCTGTCGACAATCTGAGCTTATCCTGGGCAACTATTGCGGTACCATGTTCAATTTGAGAAAAAGAAAAAGAAAAACCTCATGCAAAGCCTAGTCAAACTCATGGGTCATAACTGCTGAGAATTGTCGAATTGAAGCTCCAGTTGTTAAGCTAGTCCTTCCATGGGTGGCCGCTGATCCTGGGAGGTGTAGAAGCGTTAAGTCGTTGCATGTTAAGTCTTTTTGGCATGAATTTAGAACGCAGAGTTCTGTGTATCCTAATTTTCTTAGTGTTTGTGTTGCCTCTTTAACTTTGGCCTAGACAGTGAAATGTTTTGTTTTCCTGTAGAACCTTGGTCTTACCTCTGTGAAAGCTAGGCTGTTCTGTAAATGGCTTATCTTGCATGGACCTTGTGAATGCATCCCTACGTTCTGACATCCCCAGTCCCTATGATCATATCAATGTCTGTCATTATTTGAGCAAAGGAAAGTACAAATATTTTTGTACTTTTTTGCGTAATGTATATTTATGCATTTTTGTGCAACTAAATAATGAACCTGTATAAGTTGGATGTTTAGTCGTCTCTTGTGTTTTTGGTGTTACTTTTTGATCCTATAATCCTGTTGACGTAGTTTTAAAGAGGAAAAAAGTGCAATTTGTTTAAAGGGGAAAAGTGGGTTATCTGTCAACAAATGGTATTCTGAGCGTGGCTTGTGCCATTCTGCTAAAATGAGATTGCTGTAAAACGATCTTTTCAGAATGTGAAACTGGACTACAAACGTAAAGGGTTGCTATTTTTGTGGGGCCATTTTGAAATGGGACGCAGGATTAGAGCGATGGAGGAATTTAGTTTGTGGTTTAGAACATGTTTGTCTTTGTATCTGCTGTGCATAAGATGTACAAAATATTCCCATCTTATGAATAAAAGAAGTGAATGCATCCGTGTTTGGTCACCTGTCATTTATCGCCAGCCAATCACAGCTAACCAACGCTCCGACGCTGCATGCAAACTCCAACAACTGAACTCTGTGGACATCAGATGTCAACATCAATAATTCATGCCATCTTTTCATTTGTAATGCACCGCTGCATTAGTGTCTCTTTGCATCATGCGCCGAGCTGACCTCCACACTCTGCCCTCATGAGCTGGTAAGACGCGCTGCTCATCGGAGCGTGACGGCTCCCCCAGGGACCCTGAGTGGCTCCTCAATGTGACCAGCTGCCTAATTGTGGAGGTGACGGTGCTGCTGGTTGACTATAAACATACGTCCATATTGTGCCAATTAAGTTATGGTACATTCATCTGAGGCAACACTGGATGACAGCTTCATCTGTGTGGCTGCTTCTTTTTTGTTAGACATATTTTGATTTTATTATTTACCTCAAGAATACAACAGAGATATGTACCATAGTAACATGAACAAATGTTTCTGATCCACAAATTAAAATCAGGTTGCAGTCCAGCAGAATAGAGAGATCTGTCTGTCTTGTCTATGTACTCTACAGCCTCCTGTATCAGAGGGGAGGTGATGAATGTTGTATAACCCTTTACTCACAGCAGCTACAGTCCTATATTGAAGGCCCTATTTGTATTTGAGACACAAATGAGAAAGTGATGGGTTAAAGGAACATCTGATTCTTTACATCAGCATCCAGCAAGTGAAGGTTTGAGGTTGACACGTTAATATGACGGTGTTTTAGTTTTTAATTAGTTTCAACAGTCATATATTGTCATGGAACAATAACCAGCTTCAGAAAATATCCCAGTATATGATAATATATGATTATACAGTTACAGTTGCCCTTAAATGATTCAGAAAACAAAATACTTTATAATTACACAAAGTATTATGTCCTGACAGACATGAAATGGATCTAAGCTTGAAATATGTTTTAATAAGTGTGTGTGTGTGTGTGTGTGTGTATAGATAGATAGATAGATATAGTTATATATATATATATATATATATATATATATATATATATATATATATATATATATATATATATATATATAGATAGATAGATAGATAGATAGATATAGTTATATATATAGATAGATAGATAGATAGATATGAAATACCATTGATGAGCAGATGTTCACACTGTGAATTGTCAGACCATGATATTTCTCGATATACAACATACACTCACACATCAATACCACAGAGACCAACAATCATACAACCACACACATTTAAAACACACATGAATATGTCATCTGGTCCACGTAAATTAAATGTTACATTTAATAACTAATTTTCTCTAAACATCTAAACATCTCTGAGGTTCAGCACATGAACAATAAATGTATTTCTGTGTAATGATTTCTGTATTTCTAGATATTTCAAAAACAAACATCAAACATCAGGTGCAGAAGGAATTAGTGCAGAAACAATAAATTGACTGATTTTGAGAAGTTAAATGTAAAAAGTCAGAAGCGACGTTTGTTTCTAAAATGTGGTGCTAAGCTGCTTTTCTGCAAAATCTCACTATGGACAGAGAATATTTATTTTTCAGATTGTTGGTCAGACATGAGAACATTTAATGACCTCACCCTGATCAACAATTTCACTGTTTCTGGACATTTTCTCACCTGAACTCGTCCACAGATTATTCAGTAACAGTGATGAATCATTAGGACTCTGTGATGCATCAGTGGTTGTCGACAAAGTCCAAAAGAAAGCCAAACAACACAGAAGAAGCAAATATTCCTCCAGAATCAGCCACTTGCCCTTCATGGAGACACGGGTCAGTGGACATCACTTTCTCACAGAATATTTGGATTGACATGAAATCAATACAGAGTGTGAAGACGGGGAAGCTGCGGATTGGACTGCAGGACATGCGCTTCTCTTCACTGTTTTCATCTGCAGATACAAGCTGAATGTCAGGATCAGACATAAACCTAACATTCTATCTCTTCTGTTGCTGAGAGTACCTTTTCTTCTGTTGTGAATATTACAGAAGAAACATGCGCAGTGTGTCATGTTCTGTATTAAACAACATGGTGTTTTATTTTGAGTGTATATCCTGAAGTCCTGCTTCCAGCCTGCAGTGTGTCAACAGGGATCAACATTTTCCTTCAGGAACCAAAATAAAAGGTGTCCCTGTCAAATAAATCAGTAGTGGATTTAAGAATAGCTGATTTATATGACAATTATACCGTGGCCTGGGGGAATCCTCGATTCTGATTGGCTGCAGGGTGTCCATTAACCCCTGATATATGGACACCTACTAAGTAGTTCCCGTAAAATTGTCTGCTAGCTGGCCTATCCACATGAAAGAAAAAAAAATCGTAATATTTTATTTCCAACACAGAGTGCAGTCCGTCAGTCCTTCAGTGCCTTATCCTCTGAACACCAGGGCATCATCCCTTACATATATTACAATACATTCCATCTCTTCAGAACTGAAGGACTCAGAACCAACATCTTCTAAGAAGGGCTGTTGGTGTGATGTGTAATAAAAGCCTCTGTATTTTATAGACTGATGAAATCTAAACACTTATAATCATTGTTCGTTCCGTAGGACAAAAAAAAACATGTCTTTTTGTTTTTCTTCTTATATTTCAACCAAGTGATTCTGTCAGATCCACATCTTTGTTTATTATATAAGGGATAATGCCCCAGGAGGTGTCCATAATCAGGAATTAATGGGCGATTAATTAAAAATTAAAACTGTAAATTAATTTATTTTCTTTGGCAATGGCATTATCCCGTTTATACCATGGTCACTTGCCAAAGAAAATAAATGTAGACCATTAATTCATATTTTCATGTGTTTTACAATCAAAATATAAAGTTTTTCACAAGCCATAAGTTTCCCTGCTGACGCCTGAGGGTTTGACTAATACCTGGAACAATCACTACCTTCCCGTAAGGTTCTTATGCAACGGAAACATTGTTCACTCCTCCAGTAAATAGGACGGACCTCAGATACGACTTGGCGACAGGAGATATTCTAGTCCGTTTGGCGATGAGCCAGAAAGCTAACGCTATGCTAGCAAGATTCAAAGTCAATAACAGTGTGTACGGTTGACAGTCAGTAAATATAATTTGACAGTATGTTTAACAACAAGACTAGCTAGTTAACCAGTCATGTCATTGTCCCGTTACTGTGGCCGGAGCCTGGAGTAGGGACTTGAACAGCGAACGGGATGTGAGATTATTCGCTTTAGAGGGAAAGTGTACTTTAAGCAGCTTGTGCGTTACAGTCGCCACCCTGTGGTGTTCAGAGTCTAGGGCACTGAGGGACTGATGGACTGCACTCAAATAAAATATTGAAGATTTTTTTTTCATGTGGATAAGCCAGCTAGCGCATTAATTTAGAGCAGTGAACAGACAATATGACTGGAACTACTTAGTTGGTGTCCATATATCAGGGGTTAAAGGACACCCTGCAGCCAATCAGAATCGAGTATTCCATCAGACCTAAAGATGAATGTACATTTAAATGCTGTTCTTTATTCTTCATGTGTTTATCACATTTCTAAAGAACACTGTGTCTCTGGGCCTCAAGATCGTTTAAACCATGAAGACGCAGCATATAAGAAAAGACAAATGGCCTCTTGTTGCAGGAACAGATGTGAGGGATGCCTGGAGATTTTAAAGCAGGACTTTATCGCCCTCTACTGGCCCCACAGCCACAGAACCAGCTGTACAGAGTCAGCTGACCCGTCCTGGAAGTTACAGGCCTTTGCTGTACAGACAAAGGTTCCTGTTGTCATGTGTGCTCTCTGAAACATCAGCACTGACCTTCAGGTGATGTAAACATTGTAACATAATACATGTCTCAGGTAGGTTTGGAATGTCTACCAGTCTGGATTGTGTTATTGTGTCATTTGAGTCATTTTATGAAGACAACCTGATCATGTTTTATTTTCTTTGTGCTGCTTGCATGTTGATAAGCAGTGTTGTAAAAAGAAGTGAACATCCTGATATATTCAAATTAAAGTTAAAGTGACTCATGCAAACAGTACCTGAGTACAGATTGTGATATTAAATGTTTAGTTCTTAAGTTTTGAAAATATAAATGAACTTAAGTAGCACAAGCACAAAGTGAATTATACATTTATCATACATTTATTCACCCATACTGTGTACTGGGGGGTTGACCAATTTTCAACTTTGCTGATTATCAGAATAAGTTTTTCTTTTTATCAGTTTGTGAGAATAAATTCATTAATTTTAAACGGCATATGGTAAATGGACTTGTATTTCTATAGCACTTTTCCAGTCTGCTGACCGTCCAAACCCACCTCACAACACTTGCCACAGTCACACACTGATGGCAGAGGCTGCCATGCAAGGTGCCAGCTGCTCATCAGGAGCAATTTAGGGTTCAGTATCTTGCTCAGGGACACTTTGACATGCAGCTAGGAGGAGCCGGGACTCGAAACAGAAACCTTTTGATTACTTGGCGACCCACCGTACCTCCAACGTGCTATATGTAGTTTTCAAGTTCAGAATTTCAATATTTACAATGTTAGAGGTAATAACATCATTTTTTTATAACTAAATATTTACTGTTTCCATGAGTGAATAAACAATAAACAAGCCGTCCTCAGAGGAAAACCAGGTCCCAGAGCACTATCTGAGGCTGGGCAGATGGTGGGGTCCGCCACATATAAACAAAGCAAACAGTTTGTTTATTTAGTTTGTTCAGTCATGAAAACAAAAGTCAAAGAAGATCCTTCTCTTCTGATCAAAATGTTTTCCCCAAAACTACATCCTACTCCTTTCAGATGTGTTGCTTTGATTCTGATGCAGCATGTAATCTGCAAAATGACTAGTAACTACAGGTGACAAATCAATGTAGTGGAGTAAATATCTGCCTCCAAAATGTAGTGGAGTGGAAGCATAACGCAGCAGAAGACAGAAATACTCAAGTGAAATGCAAGTCCTTCTACATTGTACTTGAGTACAGTATTTGAGTAAATGTACTTAGTTACATTCTATCAGGGCTGTGTGTTGTTGCTCTGCTGTTTGTCTTTTGTCTGGAGGATTAGTGTTTAGTCTTTACACAGTCTTGTTATCCGACTGGTGTAAAAAAAAATCAAGTGATAACACTTGATTTTCTTATGATAGAAATCACACCAGAGGAATCCAGGTGAGAATGATGCAGCCGGTTAATGCTGACACATTTACGGAGGTGTGATTAATGCGTCCCGTCCTCACTAACAACTGAATGAAAATGAAACATGTGTCACAAGTCATCACGCAGCAACACACTACCACGTGATGTGTGCAGCAGCAGAAGCACCTGTAACATCGTCCTCTGGGATCGGTTTCCCATTCTGATCTTTTATGACACCTTTATTGCAGCTCACATATGTGTAGACACCACAGTGACATGTTTGTACTGTTCTCCCAGTTTTTCAACCAACGCTGCCAATGACCAGTTTGAAGTGGAACCAGCAGAGCTTCATCAGAACACATCAAGAGTCAGAATCTGTTGTTCTCTGTCCTCATTCAAGTATCTGCGCAGACAATAACGTTCCATCATATCCTGTCTTAAACTCAGTTAGGTGACAGCTCTTACCTCTGATCACATTCTCACAAAGTTGCTCTCAGTAAGTGCCAGCGCTACATGAAGTATAAAGGTCACAACAGCCAGTTAACTGGATGATTTGAGCCTCCTCACACTGAATCTGCCCTGCTATAACTGTGTGAGGGGAGAGTATCTACTGTGTCCTGTGTTCCTTCAGTTAATGTTAACGTCTTTACAAACCACACAGCAACACATAAAGGATCATGTGGAGCATTTGAGGAGGATTCCCCAAAGCAGTTTTCCTGTCACTGTCGTGTCTCAGATCTGATCTGATGAGCACTAGTTTTAAATGTGACAGAGATGTGAAAGTCATGCAATATATAATATAATATAATATAATATAATATAATATAATATAATATAATATAATATAATATAATATAATATAATATTATATAATATCATATAATATAATTAGCAGCACAAAAGTACAAGAAATATTCTTTTAAGAGAATTATCATCAGCATTCACTCTTTTTCTTTCTGTTCTCTTCCTCTCTTCCTGTTTTATTTAACATAATTGCAGTTATATTAATCAAGGCTTCTCTGTCTCTACAGTCAGGAGTAGGAGTACAACCATTATTAGACCTGGATGATTACCTGGTATTAACCTGGGATTAAAGATGTGTAAATGTGGCTCCGATGTAACATCCTCTCACACAACAATATCTGACTGGTAACGTGTCAAAATATACATCATCTATAAACACTAATCATCTTAATCTGCAAAGTAACTTGTAACTAAATGTATCAAATAAAGTATTGTAAATGGAAACACTCAAGAAAAGTAATTGTACTTAATGACAGTACTTGAGTGAACTGTGTTTAGCTTCATCTCATCACTGGTTGTTCAAAATATGGACAAAAAGTTTCATTATTACTGCAAATAAATCCAAAATATCTGATTTAATTTTGCTTAATATTTAATGACTGGTTTCTGTATCGGCCCTGAAGAAGACAAACCACTGGACCACCGATAGTCAGAGTGGTCAGGGTGTAAATAAATATTAACTCAGTCAGATTTTGGATCTAAATAATTGTTTAAAAACTAGCTGTCGGCCAGAGATGAGCCTCCATATGACCTATGTTGAATCAGTGAGATGCTAACCTGGTTCAAGACCTCTTCAATAAAGGCCGGAGCTTATGTTTGTTCAAATGACTGAAATTAAACCAAAGTTTAGTCTGATTATCAAGTTAAGAATGACTGAAGGGAGAAGCCTTCTCTTATGGGTGAGAAAAGTTGCAAATGGGTTTAAAATAATTATAAATATATATAATTATATTTGCAAAAGTCACATGAAATGTGTCACATTGTTTTCTGGGGAGCATAAATATTCACTAGACACAACATAAGCATGAAGATGTTGAAACACTAAATTACCTCACTAATGAGTACTGTGGTCTAACAGTCTGCAACAGCAGGCCTAATTAATTCTGCTATTAGTTAAATGCTTTGCTTCATGTCTCAGAATGCATTGTGCATGATAAGCATGATGACTGAATAAGTAAAACACGTACAAGTCTAAATGACTGTAGCTGTTCAGTTTCTGAGTCTGTATATTCCATTGTTTTAATATAATAATCCACTTTAACATGTGCTTGGTATTGGTGCGGTGTGCTCTCTGATGTGGAGCATGTGAGCCAAGGTGGTTTGTGGAGCGCACGTGCATCACATTGAGACTAATTAGCCTCACACAGACGTCATAAAGATGAGCTTCTAGCGGAGGCAGCGTTGATACTGTGACGTCTGTCAGGCCTTCAGTTCACATCATGGCTTTTTCCTTGGTGAGTGAAACACAAGTTCACCTGTAGACCAGCTCACAGAGCCTCGTGCGTGTCTCATCTCGACCTCTACCCTCGTGTGTGTTATTAAACTGACGTGTGAACACTTTCAGTCCGTCCCTGAAACAACTTAAGCAAAACTGTTAGCAGAACTGTTGTCCAGGTGTCCGAGCCATTAGCCTCGCAGCTAGCAGGCCTGCAGGTTAACTCGTCTCTTGTGGTTCCTCCTACAGAGAAACGACCCCCGCAAGCCAGGCAGCCCGGACACCGAGTCTGCGGCCTTGTCCACCTGCAGTAACGCGGACATCTTCCGCAGGATGAACACCATCCTGGGCAACGCTCTGGACTTCACCGGTGTGTGCAACACACCCAACAGCGCCAAGGGGAAAGACCTGCTGTGCGGTGAGGTGTCGCCCATGTGTCACTGACGAGCAGAGAGACGGGTCCAGGCTGCTGCTAGACCCGCTTAGCATTAGTCCAGGTTTAGAAACCAGAGTTGGTCACAGCCTCCAGCTGACCTGAGCACCAATCAATAATACAGGCTATACTTTTTACAGTCATTTGGGTTTTCTCACGTTTTAATCAAGGGTCCGTAGAAAATGGTAAAACTGTGAAAAAGCCTCCAAGTTTCTCAAACATTTGACCTCTTCAGACTTCAGCTCATGTTAACATCACTGACACAGAGAAGCTCCAGTCCTCAGACCATGAGCTGAAACCTGATCACATGAGGACTCTAACTCCATCTGACCTCTGTGCACAAGTCATAAGACTTGTAGATTAGTCTGTTTAGGTTTTCATATACTGTATAACATTTCACATTAAGAGCTAAATGGTCTCAGGTCCACATGGTTGGTTTGAACATGCGGTAAAGAGGTCTAATTGTTGGTCCAACTGATCAACCTAACTGTTTTGTGATGAGCAGAACTATAAGATGTCAGCCTGTCAAAGCTCCTCCATGACCTCTTCATATTTCTCTTCTGTTGCAAGAAAAGCAGAAACCTGAGATGAGCCGGTCAGATCTGTCCTTCACCGCTGAACACCTTTTTATAAAAATGTTAAACTTTGAAACAGCGGTCTCAAAGTTGTTTCATTTTAATGTTGATTTAAAAGCAACTTTTAATTAGGGTTTTTTTTTTTTTTTTTTTCTCTCCTTGAATTGTTTACTTGGTTATTAGTTTCCTTTTTATCAATGATAAAGAAGCTCAAATATTTCCCCTCCATATGGCCAAAATCAAACACTAATTGATTTGAAATAACAGATTGTGACATAACTGTTTAGTGGGAATGAGCATTTCAGAATGAACATGATGATGGTTATTGTTTTAATTATGCTCATTTGTCACACTAACAAATGCTCTTTCTTGCAGTTATTGCTCTTTGACGTATCATTTGCGCAGCCCATTTAAGATTAAATACTACTAGTATTGCTGATCCCAGATCGGATAGGTCCAGGTCCCGAGCAAAGTGTTACGCTGCCTGCTTTTTTTTTTTTTTTTTTGGATAAAGAATATTAATAATTGACCCTCATTATAGAGTGTTTACCTCCCAAAAGTAAAATGTCATTAGAAAATTTTGTTCTGTGGGAGATGGAATGTGATGGTGAGCTGCACTTTAGACAACTGAACAGCATGAATATAGAGTCTAAAAATGGATGAATCAGCCTGAACATACCCTCCATGTTCTGTGCAGGCTGTTAGTTCAGTACAGAAGACGCAACCTTAGTGTGATGTTGGATACTTCTGCTGCTGGTCGACGGTTTTGTTGTAGCTTTACGTTTATACCAGAAACCATTTAAAAACTTGAGTGAAAGCTTCAATACTTGAGAAAATGTTGGTTAGAATGTGTTTATTTTTTCCCCAAAGGTGTTTAGTGTCATCCCTGTCAAAGGAGGAGCTCCCTTTAGCTTTCTGAATTGGCGCTCGCAGCTATTAAACCTCCTTCACCTTGTCATTATCATCTGTGTGCCAGCAGCTGATTCATGCTGCATCGCTGCATTGCAGCACTTCTAAGGGGTTTTTTTTTTTTTTTAAACCTCAGGAGTAAGATTTGCCAAGATTTAAACTCAGCACAGTGCCTGTGTCCTCCTCTTGAATTAATTAGCTAAAGGCATGTCCATGGTTGTGACTTGCAATCTTAATCTAGGGGATTATACGGCATGAAATCATATCAGCTGGATCTGAGCAGCAGTACGACACTTATGTTCTGACAGTGACATTGAGGTGAATCGTTTCTTAACGTTAACTGAGCTGAACTTATGCTGTGGCCTCTCTGCCCCACCAGCCCAGCTTGGTGTTGCTGAATCAGGGCTGTAGTTGGCAGCTGGACGGTTTCCAGGCCTGGAGAGGGAAGGGAGGAGCTGGCGGTGCAAGTTGTCCTGTCCTCAACATCTGATCAGTCAGCTGCCTTTGCTACAGCAGGCCTCCACATGCCTGTTTCTTCACTGTGTGCAAAATAAACACAAGTGATGTGTATGATAGTTATTTAAATCCAGTTTTGTTTGAGCCTCAAGCCTGACGCTCATTTTCAAATGAAGTCTGCTGAGTCATTCACTCCCATCTCCCATGCTGCCTCCCACCATGCTGCTGTAGCTCTGCCCCTCGCCTCCTCCTCCCTGCTGCCGCTGTCAGCTCGCTCAGGAAATGCAGCTACACAGTAAGCAGCAGCAACAGTGTCAGCAGTGGCGGCAGTCTTCTCTTCAAGTCGGAGGCGTGCTGTGCTACCAGAGAGGGGAGTACTTCTATCAACAAGCCAATAGCTCCGACAGGAATTTTTCATTACACAGTTGTTAGGCAAGGAAGCAGGGAGGTGGGGGAGAGCTGATGTCATTAGCAGGGGTGTGCGAGTGCATCAGCAGCCATGTCACATGCTGCTAGGTGGGTCAGTGATGCGGACAGAGATGCATGGCAGTTTCACCGAGCACAGAGGCAGCAGGTTAGCTCCCCCGTCAGCCAGGGTAGGGGGAAATGTGATGAGGGAAGTTTTCAACAGTTTTGTGTGTCGACTCGCTCCGAGACGTTTCTGTGTAACACAGAATGAAACAGTTCTTTTAGCTGACTAACACTTCCTCTCCTCTTTTTCTACATCTCTGAACTGGATCTTGGACCGAAAAGAGTCGGAGCTGGCTGCGGTGGGCAGCAGGAGGATGCTCTTCCCCAACTGTGGCAGCATGCCGGGCTCCCAGGAGATACCGTCATCCAGGGGCCCACCGGGTGTCACAGACCTGGGCCTGGGCCTCCAGTCTCTCCGGCTGTCCGGGTGGGACAGACCCTGGAGCAGCCAGGAGACGGACTCGCACACACCCCCCTCCCAGGTTCAGACCAGCTCACCCTCCAGTAAGTACAATTTTTATTAGGTCAGCTCTTTATATTTTATTACTCATAGTGAGTGGTGCTAGTTGTTTTCTGAAGTGTTAATTTGCTCTCACCATAACTGTTTTATTTTCAACATCATAACATCTGAGGTTGTATGCTCTGAATCGTGTAGCTCTCATTTCTATCAGAATCTGTGGTGGTGGCTCAGTCTGTGTGGGAACAGGCTGTAGCGTCACCAGGGAGGATGATGTAGCAGTTTTCCTTTTGCTGCGTCTCTAGTAATTCAGTAGGCACAAACAGTCTGGACAAGCTACTTTTCTTTCCCGTAAACTGACAGGATGTAAGGTTTCTTTTTAAATTGTAAGTGAGAAGTTCCGGCATTCTCTAAATGGTGTGTTAAACCTGTTGATCCAACTGATGCCAACATATTCATGTTTCAGACAGACTACATTTGAACAGGACTAACAGTTGAACTTTGAATATAGATGTAAATGCTGACAGTGGAGAATTTGGAGAATTGCCACAAAAGACATGACAATGCCCCACTTGTTGTGACCCCATTTGTGAAGCTATAGTTTTACTGTTGCATGTCCAAATGTACCAGGCACAACTTCATTTAGAGCTTTCTAAACCGGTCCCCAACAAAGTGGGACAGAGCTTGAATGCGGCCTACAGCTGAATAATCCCCTCAGTGCCTCATGTTCACTATTACAGGCCACTCACTACATATCTATCAGTTGCCAGCAGACTCACTTTGTTATCAAAAGGAGGATGCTGGTTAATACGTAAGGAATTGCTGCTTAGCAGTCACTGGACTTTGTTTGGCGAAGGCGTCATAGGAATTAGCCTGCAGTGTTTGTGCTAAGGGAAAGGCGTGCAGCTTCTGGTACATGATTGTTTTGGGTTAGCAGCCAGACATGGAATGTAAAATTTGAAAATGCGCTGGCCATCGATTCATCAGGCAGGTTAACTTTGTGTTGGCTGACATCTTGCACATATATTCTTCTACGTGCTAATTTTGGATACAGAATTTTGTGTTCCGTCCTTTTTTGAGGTCTGCAGATTCAGCACACTCAATTTTATTCACTTTGCTCGTCCAGATTCCCTAAATCCAAAGGAAGATGCACATTTTAGAACGCAATTCAGCATTGCCTCCTGACAAATCGATAAGACTCTAGATTGAGCACACACATCACATTTCCTTCAGTTTGCTCAGTTTTGCTTGTGAGCATCAAACAGCTGAGGGTAAATATCACCATGGCTATGTCACTTTGAAATGGCTGAGTCATCTCATGAGACTGTAAATGGTATAACTGTCTTTCTCTCCAGTGCTAGGTATACTGAACAGCCCCTTCAGTAGCATCCTGGGGAAACCCCCAGGCTACCTGCCTTCTGAGTCCATGAGCATGACTGCTGACTTCTTGGAGAAGTTCCCCAGCATGGCCCGCATGGCAAACCGTCTGGACTCCAGCTCCTTCTTGGACTCTCGCTCCAGCAGTCCTGAAGATTCGGAGACCAGCGGCTTCAGTTCTGGCTCGGACCATCTCTGTGACATGCTGGTGAGGCCATGATACTGTTTTGTTTTGGGGGCCAGTCAGGATGGAATATGTCTGACAACCAGGTCACAATGTGCTGACATGTGGATAAACATCATTGATAAAATGGTTGCTCCGGCTTTTTAAATGAGGCTTATTAGAGATGGGCCCATATTCCAAATGTAATGCATATGAGAGATGTGTCACTTTTTGGATTTGCTCCTGTTTTTTTTAATTGGCTGTTTCTGCTGTGATTTAATGTAACATTTTCTGTCCCAGCTTTCGTGGTAAAGTACTTTCACAGCACTAATCCCATCGTTGTAATACAAACACTAAATTGGGTGTGAGATATGAAAATACACATCCTGATTATCCTGTCAAACATGACATAATCCCAATAATCATTAAAATATTAAAACCTCAAAACTGAAAATGCAATAAATGTACTGGAGTCAGTTTAACTTTTGTTAAACTATCTTTATTGCATCAGATGGGAAACATCTAAGAATCTTAAATCGGTACAATCATTGGATCCTCCTGCATAGTTCAAGGTTTGTAGTATGGAATTTGTATTTAAACTCACCCTGTTTAATTTATGTTTGATACAATATGCAAGCGATGCCTTCAGCCGTGAGAACAGGCTTGGGTATCTCAAAATGAAGCAGGAAACTCAACTTTCAAGTCATCCATGTGAGGATATTCACAGTAATTCACCACAATCAACTTATTGTGTCTATCACAATCCATGATGGGCTTTTACTGTCCCTATAATACAGTCATGCTATAATCGGCACTGTTCTGAATTGCGCTTAGAGAAATATTGTTCAAACTATAACTGCTGTTGTGTTACACTGACTTCCTTTGCAAAGGTTTTAAAGTCCTTGGAGCTGTAAGCCCTCCCTGTCATGCTAGACTTTTATTGTTAAAATATCTGCAGGAAGACTTGAGTCTGTCTGACAGTAGCTTAAATTGCACAATGAAGACAAAGGATTTCAGTTTTGAGGGTTCAGTAAGTACAGTAGTGTTTGGTGTCCAGGCTCTGACCTCATTGCTCCTTCAAGAAAGGTGAAACTAGACTCGGAGCCTTTTAAAATTCTTCACAGATGGCAGCAGTGATGGCGGCAGCATCAGAAGCAACTGCCTAGCTGTCAGGTGAGCAGTGAGGCAGCAGGCCAGAGTAAACATGACAGACGGCTTCAGTACATCTCCATGTTTTAATATATAAGTCATGTGGGTGTAACAGCAGATTCAGACTAGCTGGACACACTGGATGCCTGTGAGCTGCGTGGCAGCTGCGTTATCAAGCTGCTGAATCTCATGTTTGTGTTCACATAGGCATGTGCTCGAGCTACATGCTGCTACAGCAGCGCCTGCATGCCCCATGTGTTTACATGGAGTTTGATAATTATAATGTGACTTTTCCTTTACCCCACTGAAAGAAAGCTGGAGAGTGAGGGAGTGATTGTTAGAAAGTGAGTGCACAGGAAATTGCCCCTCACCTGTTTTTTAGTTTGCTTCATGTCCGATTCTACATAGACATTAAAACTAGTGAAATGCTGGTGTGATCAGCTGAGAACGGCGTGCATGTCGTGATAGAAATAGTCAAGACTCGATCTCTAGATGAGGCAACGCAGCAGCCACGCTTGACACGTTCTTGAGAAGAATGTCCCAGGTGTCCAGTGACCGTTTAACCTGTTACCTTGGACACTGACAGTGTTTGCAGCCTGACAGTCTTGTTCCCTGGTAAATATACCTGATACTTGTGTGAAGACAGCCGAGCACTTTGGTAAGTCACAAGATTAATTTCTGGTTGGTTGGAATCTGCTTTTGAAATGCATCATTCACTTAAATACTCTGTTAGCAAATTTAGTGGCGTTATCCTTTTTTTTACTTTTTTAAATCTTTAAACCCAATCAGCTCATGTCTCCAGTAACGTGCAGTTGTTTGGACATGTCTCTTTGCAGTCGACTCTGCGGATTTCCCCTCCCCTGCCTTATCTTGCTTCGAGCATGCAGAAGGATCTGCTGCGTCTAGGATCCCGTATGGACCCCCAGGACACCAGCTCTCCTCTGACCCCACCATCCAGTGCCAGCCCCGCCTCCTCAGTAATCTCCCGCCGCTGGCGTACGGGCTCTCCGTGGCCTGGTGCAGATGTGCTGGACCAGTCGGATGATGCATTCAGTATTGAGAGGGAGGCCCGCCTGCACCGACAGGCTGCAGGTAAACGCTTCCAATTCAACTTATGACTGTTGTAGCCATTTTGATATAGGTCATCTTTAATGGTGACCATGGTAGTCTTTTTTTTAGAATATACATGACCTCGGAATGTCTCTACCCCTCAGCTGTGAATGAGGCCACGTTCACCTGGAGTGGGCAGCTGCCTCCCAGAATCAACAAGGATCCTCTTTACTCCTGCAAGGTCTTTCTTGGTGGTGTTCCCTGGGACATCACAGAAGGTAAATGCTGCGAGTGATTAGCTTTAATGTGCTGTGCTTAATTCCATACATCCTAAATTCCAGTTTAGATGTGGCAAGATGAGAGAATCCTTTTTTTTTTGAGTGAAAGCTTGCAAGCTACTGCTGATGGTGATCCTAATGAAGATGTGTGTTCTTAATGCATTTGTCATTTTGTAAAATGAAGGCATTTTAACTTTACACAAACTACACACTGTAGGCCTTGGATTGAATAAGCAGTGCACCTGAAGTTTCCAAACAGCACCTGTATGTGATAAAGACCTCGCAGCACTTAAACTCTGCAGTCTTTCACTTGTTTCTGTGTGAGCTGGACTGAGTTTAACATGAGGGGATACTTTTCAAGGCTTATACAGATAAGTTGACATAACTTCACATTTTTGATTTAGAAAGAAACCCTTTGTATACACACGGAATGTAAGATGGGCAAAGATGGATGACTTGATATTCCTCATCTCAACACTGAAGATCAAAGATTTTTCTCCTGCCGGTCGATGCTGCACTAAAGTCAACCTTAAGCAATCTAGCTTCATGTCAGGATTTCCCAGATAACTGGCCAATAATTAATATTCCAATATCTGCCCAATACATATGGTGCATCCCTAAAACTAAACCTTTAACTCAGAATAAGTAAATGATTTTGTTATATTTAATGGGTAGGTTTTTCTATAAATGAGGCAAATCATTTGCTGATTTCAAGTATAGGAGTTAAAGGAGAAAAGAACTGAAAGTGTCGCACCAAAACTTCAGCCACATTCACCAACATACTGCCTCTGTTTTACTAAGTATCTGCTAACTTAACAGCTTGCCTGTCTTGCGCCCTCCTTTTTATTTTAGCCGGCCTCATCAACACCTTCAGTGGGTACGGCCCTCTGACTGTGGAGTGGCCGGGTAAGGATGGAAAGCACCCTCGTTGTCCTCCCAAAGGTAATGTAGCCAAAGGTAAAAACAGGCTGGTAGGCAATTTATATTTCTTTGTTCTTCAGGGTTTTAGGTTGGCACTGTGGTGAGCACATGGTATGCTGGTGAGTTTGACTGTCAACCTCTAGAGCAACTTTTGGTGGTGATACTGGGGTGCAGATGTAGTAAAGACACAGTGAAGGATGCAGTGAGAAGTCATGACTCTCAATGCATTAGACAAAGTGAGTGTCTGTCTGTGGCAGCAGATGACTGGTTTTTTGGTGTCCGGAGGCATTTATTCAGTTTGGTGGTGTTCAAGGACGTTAGACTGAGCAAATATTGTCAGTCCATGTGTGACCTCTTCATCTTTCCTAGCACACACATCTGAAAATAGAAATGTCTCAGCTTTCTGACAGTTGCATCCCGTGTCAGGTAATCAGTGATCTATAATATCATTAGAACAGGCAGTGAAGATGTATATTGGCTTGATTGCAGACAAAACTGGTTATACTTCTAATTAGGTTGTTTTACAGACGAGCACTGAACTGCTATATTTATATTTCACTACATTTAACAGATGCTTTTGTCCAAAGCAACTCACAGCAATTCATAAATGCATTCATACACTGATGGTGGCGGCTGCCATACAAGGTGCCAACCAGCCCATCACAAGTAGTTTTGGGTTCAGTGTCTTGCCCAAGGACACTTTGACATGCAGACCAGGGGACTCAAGCCAGCAACGGATAACAGATGCCGCCTCTACCCCTGAGCTACAGCCGTTATATAATATAACTTTGTTACTGACATTTTGTAGCTGTTACAGTAGCTGCCTGATAATTGTAAAAAAAAAAAAACGTTCTCAGTCTAAAATCCCTGTAGGGGGCTCAACTGGATCCTAAAGTATTCTGTGTTTTAGGCTACGTCTATCTGGTGTTTGAGAATGACAAGTCTGTGCGGGCATTGCTCCACGCCTGCTCCCAGGACCCGTTTCACCCAGAGGACAACCGGGAGTACTACTTCAAGATGTCCAGCCGCAGAATGAGATGCAAGGATGTGAGTAGAAGCTGAAACCTACACTGCAAACATTTATTTTACTGTGAAGGATGAATTTGAGATGGTTGTACTTCTATTCTACATCATTCTACTTTCTCTTCAAATGTGAAAATTTGCAGATTGTCCTTACTGAGTTTTGTTGCATTTTTAAACTCGAACGTATAAACACTTTGAAACATTAGATGTCAGATTTGGTATCTTGCCAACTGATTCCTGTGACACTGGTCACTTTCTTTGTGCAGGTTCAGGTGATCCCCTGGGTGATCTCTGACAGTAACTATGTGCGTTGCCCCGCCCAGCGTTTGGACCCCAGTAAGACAGTGTTTGTTGGTGCGCTGCATGGCATGCTGAACGCTGAGGCGCTGGCCAGCATCATGAACGACCTGTTTGGAGGCGTCATGTACGCTGGCATCGACACGGACAAGCACAAGTACCCCATAGGTGAGACGGTCAGCTTTTCATTCTGTGAGTGACACATGCTGAAGCAGTTTGTGGATATCGTAAAGCGTTTGCCACTAGTTTTAACTTCAGTATACTGTTGGCCACCGCTGAAGAGTTCTGTTAGATTTGTCTTGGTCACACATGTCTTCAGGTTTTTGTGTTCTGTAAGATATTGAGGAACTTGAGCAGATTGTGTTAAAGGAAGTTTTGCCAGGACAGAAAAATGTAGATCAGACTTAGAAAATGGATTGTCAGACTATGCCCTTCGAGCTTCTGTATAATTCAAAATAATGACTACAGAATGAATCACATTCATAACAATGTAGGACTGTGTTCAGAGTATTTACTGTACTCTGGGATTCAATTTGTTTAAACTTTGACGCAAGGATTTAAACCATGGAAAAAATGTAAGTAACTGAAGGTGCTGACTGTTGAGGAAACAGTCTTGACCATTTTGGCCTCACTACTGTTTAAATATCCATTTATATAAAGCTGATGTGTAGATTTGCTTTGCCAAACTAAGTGATTGACCTTGTTTACAGGCTCTGGACGTGTCACTTTTAACAATCAGCGCAGTTACCTGAAGGCTGTGTGTGCAGCATTTGTTGAGATCAAAACCCCCAAGTTTACAAAGAAGGTAAGATGATGCTCTGTAATCAGTAATTAGTGTTTCTGCTATAGTACAAAGGGCATTTGAGTGACTGATTAAATGACTAAGGCTCAAATCTTTGACTTTCACTCTTTCATAATTAAAGGCAAACTGCTTGTAAAGAGAAAATGCTGTCCCGCTGTTTGAAAATCACTGGTGCTGAATCGGCAGGTTCTCAATGAGTGGTGGAAGTTTCTTCTCACTGTGGCTTTGCACACACACACTTTCAGGTCCAGATTGACCCCTACCTGGAAGACTCCATGTGTCAAGTTTGCCTTCGTCAGCCTGGGCCTTTCTTCTGCAGAGACCAGGTCAGTAGAAACTCGCTCTTCACTACATCTTTGTGCTGCCTCCTGCAGGGCTCCATCATTGTTTATTGGAGCACTGTCACATTGTCCTCTGGACAAGATTAACAGTGAAAGTGTTTATGGGCCCCAGTGTGTAAAATGTTTGACCGTCCTTGACGAAACAAACGTCTTTGTACAGCTGCAAATTTGTGACGAAGGATGAACAATCTGTTAATATTAGCAAACACACCGGTCTGGTGTGTTTGAGAGATCTGCTTTTTATAAGCAGACAAATCAAAACAATTTAAATGAAAGTACAGTAAAATTACAAAGTACTTCAGGTAAAACTTTTAAAGTATTTAACATTGTGGTTCATTAGATGATTTTGATTGTAGCTATACAGACACTGAGGGGGAAACTACAAAACATGAATAATGGCAGCAGCACACAGCTAAGAAAAGTCACAGCAAGAAGAAAATGATCTGTGAGGAAAAAGTCGAGCAATTGACCCCCGCCTTGACCACCAAGCTGGACCATGACTGTGCATTGAGGGACGATGGGTTGAACACAACCTGCACTCGGGGACCGATGACAAACTCGACATTATCCTGGCAACACTTTTCCCATATGAGAATTCTTTTGAATGTTAAAGTCAAAAATACAGAAGGGAAAATAATTTTGATCAGAAAATGGATCATAATGTCACTGAGTGTCAATCACCAGTACAGAGGGAGAAGCAGAGATATCTCTCAAATAAAAATGTTAAAATAATTTTTGTTGTGACTGAAGCCTCATCTTGCATTATGTTGAACCAGGGAGTCAGTTGAGATTAAAGTGCTGAAGGAGACCTGGTCAAGATGGCACATTATAGAAATTAAGTTTGGGGCTATTGTGTTTCACCACATCCTGCATGCTGTTGTACGTCAAGGTCGCTCAATCCCTGTCTGACCTGTAGGCCTGCTTCAAGTACTACTGCCGCTCCTGCTGGCACTGGCAGCACTCCATGGACATCTTGAGCAACCACCGGCCCCTCATGCGCAACCAGAAGAACAGGGACTCCAGCTAGAGCAGATGAATCTACACACTATGAAGGGCCGGAGGAAGAGTCCCTCTATGGGACGAGGCTGCCCGCCGAGGAGAGCACGAGTGCCGGAAGTCCCTCAGTTGGAGGGCACCATGGCACTCCACCAGGCACTGGGGATATCACTGTAGAAATGTTCACTTTTGCACTTGCTACATTTTTGCTGTTCACAGTGGCACTATGCACAGTGACCTTGTTGGGAGAGACAAGGGGCCCTTCACACTTATGCATTTTCCCGGACTATTGGCCAGACAGAGAGATGGGAGTCAGCCTAAGGTTAAGAAGTGGATGAAAATGCCATTTCTTTTTTTCTTTTTGTTTACATGTGTTGCATAGTGAAGAGCAATCACGCGAGTCTCATTGCCGTTCATTGGCAAATGCCATACAGTGCCTTTAACTTTTTATTTTTTTCCCCTCCTCCCTCCCCCACCCCCAGCTGGCATCCGTTTTTCCTGTGCAAGCCAGCTGGTGTTTCTTACTTTTGGGAGTTGAATGTTGGGCTTCATTTAACCAGTCGCATTTCAGACATTTTTACGCAGTTTTTTACTAATTTGTACACAAACGGTTTTAAGTCATGACATGAAAATTTTGAACAGAATTCTACCAGGCGGCTGTTTATGGGAGAACCCCCTTTTATTTTCTTTTTCATCATACATTTTTCTGTGGCTATTTTTCTTTTTTAATTTGCCCTCCCAAATTTCAACTGAATGGGCACAGATGTTGGAAGTACTACTTTAAACTTTGTTAGTCCAGTTATATTAAATGTGTGTAACAATATTACTGGATATGCTTCAACTTGCAATCCATCAATTTCTCAAGCAACTGATGGACCCTGTTGAGACCAAATTGAGTGAATGAACAGATTGTACATAGTTTGATTCTTGCACTTTTTAATTTGCACGTTTGGAGAGGTGGCAGTGGTTTTTAATCACTTTTGTACATCAGCAGGGGGACATGCCTACATTAGAACAGCTGCTTGTTTCCTGTTGAATGTA
This sequence comes from Acanthopagrus latus, assembly GCF_904848185.1. NCBI lineage: Eukaryota > Metazoa > Chordata > Actinopteri > Spariformes > Sparidae > Acanthopagrus > Acanthopagrus latus. Next base: position 6,514,173 of record NC_051042.1, on the reverse strand, counting down.
AGAACTTCCACTTACCTGATAAATTTAATCTATCCAGAGCTTGAGTAGACCCCCACTAAATGATTCAACTGCTTTCTTAATCCCATTCTGCCTTCCTGTTCCAGTTGGACATAAATGCATAATAAGCTGTGTGCCAAAGACAAGTGTCTTCTTTATCCATTAGGTTCGTCATGCTGAGCTTGTTGTCCCTTTAGCCCAGCTGCTTTTTAGAGTTTTGAAAGTCTACCTCATTGTGGTCTGCCAAGTTTGCTGCTACTTACAGTTGTGGAGTATGTTCAGATTGGGCACAATAAAGGTGTTTAAGCATTACCCATCCTGTCTGGACTCAGTCAATAAGCCTTGTTCTCTGTATCATGGTTTTAATATCCACACAGAATCATCTGGATACCATTTTCCATAATCCAATTTGCTAAAAGGAAATGCTGCTAAATTTGTTTACAAATTATTAGGATTACTACCATGTGTCAGTGTAATTACCATTGGGTATTTACAAGTTAGGCAGTTTCTAAAGTCTAAATTTTCATTTTTGGTGTGTGTGATTGTCCCTCAGTCATTTTCTCTTGTCCACAGAGCATTTCTTGAGCTTCACTGCAAAAGTGTCGCATTTAGGGTTGGGTGGATTGATCCAAGTATCGATCCCAATGTGAGCATTTGTATCGGATCGCATGGATTTAAGTTATCCGTCGCTACGGATTTCCAAGTGTTGGCTTATTTTTATTGACAGATTGTCACACTCTACAGCCAATGGTATCTTAACAGATGTGCGTGCCTGACATGACAGTGTAGTGACCCACAGAGGGCGGGATCTAAACACGGAGCGGCGCTAAAGTTTAGCTGCTTAGCAAGGACATGTGGTGCTGCTACGTTATCAATTAGTTTTTGAGTTTAGTCAACACGTGAGAACTCGACCGAGGCAGGGAGTCTCCTGTTGTGTGCAACATGTGTGAAATTACCATAGTCTGACAGAATCTACACACTATGAAGGGCAGTTTGATTTAATAGACCTGAAAATTACGCTGAAAGGGCAAAAAACCACAACATTTTAAATGCGAATAGAACAGCGGTCCAGATCATGCTCCTGTAAAACACCGCTGGTCAAATATTTAAACGATGTCTGCATTAGAGAACATGGTGTGGGGTGAGGCTGTAAATCTTTTTTTTTTTTTTTTTTTAGCACGTGTCAAGTAACGTGCCCTGTAACATGTTTCACAAATCGCGAATATTACTTGGCTACAGCTCGAAAAAACATTTCAGTCAAAAGATTTTTATTATTATTTTTGCTTTAATCCATCGGATTGATTCTAGCGCGATCAGTGATATTTTTATTGTTTCTCTTCTATAACTTCAGCAAACCACTTGTATTTCTTGAGTTTGTGGGATTGCAGCGTCTCAGGTCTTATTCGCAGTGCTCCTCTCTCACTCTGCTCACTCTTAAGTATGATTATGGCAGAATATAATAACCCTTTTGTGTATCTATTGAAGGAACATTAGTGTTCCTATTTAGACTACATGCAGATAAGTTATAGATTTAATTATCTTAAATATTTTCTTTGGCTAAAATCTTTGTCTTGTGTTTTATTAACGTGATCATCAGCTGATTAAAGGCAAAAGCTGATTAAAAGCTACAGTGCGGTTTGTGGCTTCAGGCGTGTAAGTTATGTCTTTGCTAGGATCTTTAACTTTTAATTTTATTTTCCATGTGGAATATTTGAGCTCCTTTCTTGCTTAGCTGTTTTCAGCCCACGGATGGATCAAATATCGTCTTGACATTCAGATCATGTTCATGAAGTTTAAAATCATCCGATGAAAGTGACCATTATGATTAAAACCAAGTCCAACCAACAGAGCAGCAACGCTCATGGTGAGCTCTGCTCAGTCATCGGGTGAAGCGCACAGGAAGAAGTCACTGTTTTCTTTACGACTGCATCATTTAATATCATTGGTCGCTACATGCTGCAGTGACAAAACTTTGGCAATAAACAGTTTTGAAATCGCCAACTCGCCCAAAATCCAGAACTCCTCCCGGTTCATGTCGTAGCTTTTCTCAAAATAAAATCACGTTGAAACTTTGAACTGGCTTTGAATATATGCTGAACATGTAACAGACTATAAAGACACTAAGCAACACGTGTTCATGTAAAAGGCGGCTGTTGAACGGTTACAGTCATTAAATCGGTTACAGGAAGTCTTTTCTTGTACCCAGATGGAGGCTCTGAGCAGAGTTACTGTTAGTTCTAGATGTGACAGAACTACAGAGTTATTCTCACTGTACAAGGATTATCTAAGTTTTGTGCAAATGTGCAGCAAAGAGCAACACTCACATCAACAAGAGGATTCAAATATGTTAAATGTTTGTTATTGTTTGTCATTTTTTGAATATTAGAAATATATGTTTTATATTCACAGGTAGATATTTGTACTGTTACCTGTTTTCACTGGGTTCTAGATATTTTCAAGTAATGTCTTGGTTTGTTTATTAGATTGTCATCTTGTTTTGAATTCCTTAGTTGAATCTAAAAATATTTCACAATTTCAAACTCTCAAGACAGATGTCTGACATCTGCAACAACAAACATCTTCTCAGTGAGCATGGCGCCGTAATCTCACCGTCACATGCAGCCACTAGATGATGAAATAAACGATCACACTTTTTAAATAATTCTGGTTATACTGTCATCCATAAACTGGTTTCAGGTTTGATTCTGCCAGATTTTTGAAAATGCATAATTATGTGTATTGAGCTGAGTCAGGTGATGTCATCTTGTTCTGTGTGTGTATGTTCATATCTGGTCATACTGTTATTAATCTAATTCAGTGAAAACATGCTGTCCAGTTTCTTCACGCTTTCTCAGATGTTCGGGACTGATTTCAACCCAGTCCAGTGAAAATGAGCAACTGTTGAGGTTTAAGAAACACAGTCTTAGAGAGGTTTAGCTCTGAGGGCCAAACTTAAAAAGTATTTAGACTACAGTTGTAGGACTTTTCCAGGTCCAATGAATTTAACAGAAGTTAAGAACATTACTTTCTTCAAGTCCATGGATGAACTGGGATGAATTGTTTTGAAATATGGATAAAGAAACGAAGGATGATCCTTAATAATCATTTCTCTTTATTAAGATGACTACACATGATTTTACAGTCCTCGTGGTGTCTTGAAGTTCATTCCAATAGTTGGCTGAGTGACTTGAAGATTGGAAAGGCCACCGAAGTCCTGCAGGAAGAAGACGTGGCATTAATGATTCAGGTTCATAAACAGGGATATTAATCAGACAGGGTTATTAAAGCTACTACTAAGAAAACCTGTTATTAACTTTGGTCAACATTTGCTTTTAAATGTGCTCAATAATGAAATATTTGGTCTGGAACTGGTTAAATGTGTGTCCATGAGAAACATCTACAGGTTCGGGCAGGGACTTTAATTACTGAGCAGCAAAAGTGAGGATCTTCTGGTTTAGAACAGAACTCATTAAAGATGCAGCTGATGTTTTACACTCACCAGCATCTTCAGCATTTCCTTAGTGTCTGGATCGACCTCGATGAGCTCCTGGTCCAGAGCAGATATCTGGAGGAAGAGATCAATAAACAACAAATCAGCTGCCTGACCTGCATCTTCTCTGTTTTAGAGCTTGAAAGCAGGTTACAAAAGATGTTTTATCTGATTAAACCAGCAACATGTCTCTGAGTTGAAGGAGTGAACAGACCTCTGGAACATAGTTGTCCCTCCTCTCTCTCTCCTCCTCCTGCAGCTTGATGGAGATTCCTCTGACCGGACCGCGCTGGATACGTTTCATCAGATGTGTCACATACCTGAGACAAACAGGAACATACGTTATCAACAGTAACACACTAGACATGTGTAACTTCAGTTTATTGACACTTGATGTAAAGTAAAAGATACAAGCTGGTTACACATTACTGAACACCAATCTTTCTCAGAAAAATGTAAATAACTGATTTTATTATTATCACTATTATTGTTGTTACTTTGGAAACTTGTGATGGACATTTCATTGAGTGAGTTCAGGGCTCCACACTATTCTTTCATCCATTATCATTTAAGTGCACCTCATGACACACGTCATGCTCATGACTGTCGACGAGAAAAAGAACGGAAATACATGAATTACTTCATTTAAATAACATGCAACAAGAATGTGTGATAAACCACTGACAATGTTTAGTTGTTCTTTACAGCACTGCAAATAATACTAAAAATCTACATATTCATTGGCTTGTCTTCATAATTACATTATTGACTTATTGATGTATGAACATGTATGAACAACAACAACTTTTGCTAACTTCAATATTGCCAGTTGTTTGCAGGGAGGTTTCTCTCCGTTGTAACTCATCAGCACATCATTATGCTATTATTATATCAGCAGCATAAAATGGTCTTAAAATGACAATAATATGGTTTGAATTATTTCTGGGGCCACATATCGTCCAACAGAAAGTACTTATTGTGACCAATCTAAATATTTAGCAACTGAAAACACTTTTTGTTTCATTTGGAATTTGAGGTTTTGTGCCACTGTTCCAAACTCAAAACAGAAAAATAATCATTAACGCATAATGAATAGCAAAGGAAAACTTTCCATTAGTAACCACAAACTGTTCAATGTAACACATCAAGTTATTTCTACAGTTCGAGCATAAATGTAGAGCAAAGAAAATCAATGAACTGGTAACAATGATCACTTTGTGGTGTGCCAGCCTGACTGAACTGGAGTGCTCGGTGTACAAGGTCTGCTGAGCATTCACACGACTGACCTCTAGCTGTCCAGACAGAACACGGTGTGGTAATAAAGTCTGCTCCACACAGAAGCTGGGAGCAACTGGATCTCTTTAATCAGAACACATAAATAACTGCAGAAGAACAAGAAGCCAGCACCTGTTTCCTCAGCACAAGCACCAATTAAATTCTCAGCAAAAGTCCTCCATTCCAAGAATAACCTCATTAAAGTGGGTGAAATTGTTAATTTAGAAGAACAGCTGCAGGATATTACAGCCGTCTGGTCTCTGGGGGAACATACTGCCTGCTGACTCACTCACTTCAACATCATATTCACAGACTTCCTCCTGACATCAAACCTGAAGGCTTGAGAACTACTGTCTCATTCTGACAGCTATACTTAAGATAATTTACTTTAAGGCCTCAGAACACAGAAAACACAGCGGCTTCACTGCTCATCTTCTGATTATTAACAACACCACACGCCTAATAGCTTTTAGAAAATGAGCACAAGCCTCTGTAACAAAGCAGGTTAACAAATCTACTTCAGAATGATCCATCAAGCTGCATGACTCCTCTGAGCCCGGTTTAATCCTGCTGCAGAACAACACGATCAGGTCACCATCAAATCTGAGGTCAACTGACAAAGGTGAACCAGCCTGGGACAAACAAACACAGTCACTTGTTCTGGACAAATCAATTAAAGTGATTGGACCATCTGTTGAGGCCGACAGCAGCGAATTACATGTTTCTGCAGTACAGTTCCACTTACCCTGCAATTTTGTTCCGCAGAGGCTTGCTGGGGATGATGGCGATCTCCTCGCACACCCTCTTGTTGGTGTGGAAGTCACTGCCCAGACGGGTGTAGTACTTCTCGATGATGACCCTGGCGGCCTTTTTGATGGTCTTGGTCCTGACTCGCCCCTGAGGAGCAACCAAACAGAGAGACAGTTGAAAAACATGGAGACACAACTACTAACAGGGGGAATCACATGGAGCACTTGATGTTTTGATTGCATTTTCGGTGGTCAAATTGAAAACATTCTCATCTTTGGTAGTATCTGACAACTCATTCAGTGAATATATGTCACTAGTTCATTGTTGAATGTGTCAGAAGACCTTCCAGAGACAAGAGGAAGAGGGAGGGAATCTGCCACTAAAGGACAAATCACTGCATTCCGTTCTAATAAAATCCAGGTAGAACAGTAGAAAGCCTCTGCATTGAGCCTTCCGCACAACCTAGCTGCCTTTTTGCATGAAGTACTATAAATCATGAGCCGGTTATTAATCCTGCAAGTTTCCTCACACTGTCCCCAACACATAACATCACTAGTTCCAATGCAGAGGGCAATTAACAGCTCAGGCTGCCTGCAGGGTTCAACTGACATCCAGCAGCTTCAAATCTACCTGATGTGACCTGGAGCGCAGATCGATCACTGAGTCAAGACAAACGAAAACACACTACAGGAACTGCTCAGTTATCATTACACCGATATGACCCACTTCAAGCCCTCTGCCAATGAGGTAAGAGAAAATGTTGCTTAAAACCAATCTCTTATTTTGTAGTCTAATCTCTAGTCTGTTATTCTAAGAGCTGTGATCATATCAAACACTAGCCCGCCTCAGCCACGACCTCTTTACTCTATAAGTCAAGGAAACAAAGTCATGTAGAAAATCATAACTTCACATAAACAGCACTGTGACAGAATCAGTACAAGTGTTTCTATTTGTGTCCGGTGACGCGCAGCCGGTGTTTGAAACGTTTGGTGTCCGGTTAGCTTCAAACACAGGAACATGAATCCTGTTTACATTTATTTCACTTTATCAATGTTCATCCAAATTTCGCGTTCAGACATCTTTGTTCCGTGTGTGTGCAGACTGACGTTCTTAGCCGCTCGGCGGGCGGACAAACAGTGAGGATTGAAGAGGATTGTGACCGGTGCGAAGCAGTGATCGGCTCTGTACCCACCATGTTGACTCGGACCGGTTGGAAGAGAGGCACCGGAAGTTCAGACAGGAAGTTTACAGCTGACGGCCGCCGCTGTCACAGCGCCTTGCCCCACAGCGACCACTAGCGGCGAGAGGTGAGAGGTGAAAGAAAACAAGGCATCCTTTATATTATTGAGGTTTAAAAGATGAATATTTGATATGTTTGTGTGTTATATTATGTTCTGTTATTTGTGTTTCTGTTATATGTATTTTGTTTTCCATATATTTTTCACCTGTCTTTATGTTTTGCTCTGACTTGTAATCTTAACAATCTGGTATTTTTTATAATCCGTGTAGTTGTCATAATCTCTACTCACACTCACCCTGTGCTACACTTTGCATTCGAGAAATAAAACACTATGGCCTTCTTTGTTTTTGTAGTTTTGACTTTTAAGTACACTGAGTTCACACGTGGCTGTCTGGTACGTGCATTTATATATTTATTTATATTTCAACAGGTACTTTTGTATGTTACCTGAGACGAGCGATATTCTTTAAATTTAGACATTTTCCAGAGTAAATTGCTGTTTTTGTCGTGAAAGATTTACTAAATGATTCGCTGTCTATGTTCATGTTAATGGTCCTGATGGTATGTTATGTTGTTCTCATCCATGAACTCAACAGCTACTGCCGCTGGTTTTGAACGTGATGCAATAAATTTACTCTGACACTAAGGTAAATAAACTTGATCCATCATGTACATGTTTGCAAGTCTGAATCTAAATGATTAGTACAAAATCATCTGACAGAAGACATTCCCACAAGGTGGAGAGATCTTTTATTTTACATAAAAAAGGGTGCAAACTGGAGTTTCCCTTTAGGTGTGGAGGGAATAAAAAGTGATTTTATAAGGTTCATGTGTGAAACATTGTATTCATATGAATCCAAGGAGGAAAAAGAAAAAAAAAACAGGCATCTCAGATAAAAAAGGACCTTTTACCTTTCTGTAAATTAAAAATCTGAAACCATAAAAGAAATGTGGGTCCTTCATTCTGAAGCCCTTGACTAACTCATTCAAATACATTTCTGAAGTGACATTCATATTTCAACACAATAATATTTATTTACAGTCTTAAGATTTCTCTTAATCATAGCTCTGAAAAAAAGAAAACAATGCTGAGGGGAGGATAAACTCTGGAGCTGTACAATCTGATTTTCCACAGTCTGAGAGGGAAACAAAAAAATAATCAAAGAATACATATTTTATATGGAATCCCAACAGAAAGAACAAAGAGTATAATTGTGAACTCTGTACAATTTACAATTTTCAAATAATCATCACAATATTGCAGTAAATTTCACCCTACACCTCTCCCTCAAAGGAAAATATACAGTAAATCCAAGACAATTCTACAGTACAGCAACAAGGAAAAAGTGCCAGAGAACCCAAAAAAGACCGAAGCCGTTCATTCACACATTAACTGTCCTTTGCTTTGATTTACACAGCTTTGACACACAGGAATGTGAGTTACACACAACCAAAGCCATTAACACAAGTCTGACTGAAGTGAAGTTTATTAGAAATAATGGGAACTGAAGTGGAATGTGCTGTGAGAAGACGTGAGGAGGGATTTTATTTTTACACGAGGACTGGAAGCCATAACGTCTCACTGACCCAACAGTACGTGAGCCCTACAGATGAGAAAAATCACTGGAGTCAGACGGCTCGCTGTCATTTCCAGATAAGCCATGCAGATACAAAGCACACAGAGTACTCCTATATGGCTCTGTATGTGGCCCAGAGAGTAAAGTAAATACATTAGATTAATACATCTATATCTACCATTTCAGCAATGAGCTAAAAAGCCGGGCGACTGACAGTGTGAGGAAGAAGTCGATGTTGCAAAGATGACAACTAACTCTGAAACAATCTCAGTCAATAAAAGTGGTGTTGGTTTCTCATACAAGAAAGAAACTGACTCAGAAGACTTTGTTCCTTCTTCCTGATGCTCTCGAACCTCTCCAACAATGCTTCCTGGTACTGAACTGAGCTGCGATTTTTCAAAAGTGACAGTGGACATGGCGAGAACATTAGGTGGAATGGTCAAAAAAAAAAACATTCAACTTCATATTTTCCTGGCACAGGCAAAAAGGCATGGGCTAGTAGTAGTCTCAGGAATGGCACTCGGGGAATTCATGGGGAACACTGAAGGCTATATAGTCTGGATATCCATCTCACTACACAGAAATACTTTCAACTGTTCTCAGGTAGCTGGAACGAAACCATCCAGGTGCCTGCTGATGCTTCGTAGGGAGAATCACAGGCAGCAGATGAAGGTGGTTTTCTTTTGTTCTTCACCAACACAGGATCAAAATACATCATGATGAATGTTTCACTGAGACAAAATAAGTGATTTTAACCTCCAAACCAACATCTAACTGCACGTCACACCAGCTAGCACAGAGTCCATAGGTGAGTCTGACGAGAGTCACCTGTCCAACACACTCAAGAGGCACTAAGACATCTCAAACAAATGAATACCTGTCATTCAAATAGCCTGTTTTCCCCCCATTCCCCTTAAATCCTATGCGTGGAATTACTACGATAATAATGACTGGGAAAATAAACAAAAAGCAAAACAGAAAAGGTCCCGTAGATTTTCATATTCAAGTACTTTCATTAACACAATAACTTAGACCCCAGAGTAACTGACATATCAGGGGGTGAGAAGGAACCAAAAGCTATACAGTGTAAATACACGCAACAAGCAGGTTTACATACTGATTCATCGAGATAGTTTGGAACATCTACAACATTTCTAAAGATGACAGAGCAGGTCCACAAAACTCCGAATCTAACACTCCACTGAGAGCTGATTCATCCAGGACTTGCGTGCGCGTGCGTGTGCGCAGAGAGGAAAGGGGAAGTGTCATGGCACAAAAAAAAGGAGTAGGTGGGGATAAAAATCAATTTAAAGTGTATTCCCTGCACCCTATAGGGAAGAGGCCTAGCGTACGAGGCAGCTACAATTAAAGTAATAAGCACGTTTAAAGTACAGTATTAAGAAGGCAGGGTCTCGTCAGGGAGAGCCGGGGTCAACAAATGTAGTGCAGTCATGGTCTCAAGCTTTTTTTTGTTACCCTCTCTTTCCCCATAAAACCATGGCTATTTGGAATGGGAAATTAAAAAACAAAAACTGCATTAAAAAAAATTCACATTAGCAAGAATATAAAATAAAAAAATAAAACACCTATGTACGATTTCACTCTATGTTCGGAGGATAGGCAAGGTGACATATCGAGGATATTGTTTCAAGGCAGTCCTCCATGACACGACATTAAAAACAAAATGGTTATGGACACGTTCACTTATCTGCCCGTTAAGGTTTCCTCTCCATCTTGAACATAAAACATTGCTTTGCAGCACAGGGGTCTTCAGACTGGACACGCAGGGACGCCGTAACACCTTTACACATTACTACACCAAACCTTCCATTTGGCATTGCTCTCTTGCGAATACATCAGCGTTACAAGGGAAGTCATTAACTGCTAGCTGGGAACAGTCCGCAACTTTGGGCTTTTATTATACAGGTGACCCCAAAGATTGCGCTGCGAATCTCACAACCATCATTCTGCCAACTTCCATCTGGTGATGTGGCGTGGTGGTCGACTGGTCGGTCGGGGGGGGGTTAAGGCATTGGACAGTAGCTTTGAGAGGCTGTGATTCAATCTCCAAAGCGCATCAGCCAGTTTCTCTTGTCACTCCAAAGCAACATCCCCCAGTGTGTACTGGTGCAGACTCCATTATTAACCATCACATCATTAAAATAATTTAAGAGCCTCCCACCTCATAATCCACTTAGTTTTGGTCTCACTTTTTTTTCCTTTTCTAAACATTGGTCTCAACTCCTTAACTGCAATTTCCTTCCCATGCGCATGACAGATAATATAAATGCTCCAAAGTCATTTACTCTTCTGTCCATACATTCAGTGTGTATGTTTGAGAATTAGTAAGAAAACTGGTGGCAACCAAGAGATAAATAGCATAAATAGCATTTTTTTCCCAGCCCCATCTAAAAGTGTCAGGTTGCCGTTCATGATCGTAAAGCCAACAGGAGCAAAACACTGCATGAGTCAGCAGAGACTGTAGTGTGTTTGACAGCAGCGTGGTTAAGTGGGAGTGCTTTAACCAAGCAGCATGAGCAGAAGTCATCCTCAGAGAACACAGTGCAGGAGGCGTCTCTGGTCTTTCTCTCAGGCCCCGGTCCCAGTGCCAGGCTCCACCTCTTTTTGGAGGGAAAAAAGTGCAGGGGCCAGAATGGCAGACTGATGCTCTTTGTGTGCCTGTACGTGAAGATAGGCAGTGACACTGTTGGCTCCTTGTGTGTTTAAGCTTACATTCAGTCCCACGCCAGGAAAGACCAAAGTGTCTCAATGAGTTAGCAATCTAACCAGGGGGCGAACCATTTGAACTGGGACTTGACGGAAGGGAAATGACTACATGATTGTGAGTCAAACTATAAAAATCATAGTATGGGACAGTTTGAAGGTGGCAAGCCTGCACAGGGAAGATCTGGGTCTTCCTTTGCAATACCACAGGAGAGAAACTGTAGAAAAAAATGTGCCAAAAAGAGGAGAGGAAAACATGAATGCTGGGTGTCTTGGGATGGGGAAAAACAAAAACAAGGTTATCCTCTGCACAATTCCAACAAAAAGGTTCCCCGTTTGGACAACTGGCCTGCATAACAGTCCCACAGATCTCAGAAGAAGGGGGAAAAAATGACAAAAAGAAAAACTTAAAAAAAGGACTCCCATCAAAAGACACAAGCGTCTTGTACATCTCAACAAACCATTTTTAACGGGTCCCTCCAGAGGACATTTCAATCAAGATCGTTGTTGTCTCCCTCTTTTACTCTGAATGGAACCTTATTGATTTCTGAAATCACAATCAACTGAGCCGGACACTTGGAGCGTTTCAAGCCGGTGGTGGATGATCATTTGTGCCTCGGCGTGTTCTTCTTCCGTTTTCGCTTGAAGAAGCAGCAGCACCTGCAGACAGAGACGGACATTAAACCGACATGCAGATGAGAACAAAGGCTTCAGATGAAGCAAAAAGAAAGAACAAAACATGAGTGGACTGCTTCAATTAGTGTGTTAAATAAAACTACTTGATTCTTCCAAATCTGGACATCTTTTAGGGATTGTAATGATGAGAACTGCAGAACTGCAGCTGGCAAAAGGTTTGATTAGTAAAACATTAGCATCAAGGACGAGATGGATGTGTTCCCATCCACCAGGTGTTTGCATGCTTATTCATCTCCGACCGTTTTTAAGGAGAGACAACAGCAGAGAAGTACAAACTGCTGCAGTGACTCTGAAGGAAGGTTTGCTCCGATGCAAAAAATGGGGCAGTGCACACAAAGAGCACAAGACACAGTGAGCCTGAACGGTCAATAAAAACATACAGAGACAAGAAAAAAGCTGTGGATCAAGACATAGGACAGTGACTGGGTGCTCTTAGATTAATTCATTAATAATGAATGATGGTGCACCATGCAACAAGAGTTTAAAGACCTTTAATCTGAAGCCAAATGTGCTGCTAACCGGAGTGAAATCACAGGGGTCATTAGGACGACATCAAGAAGGAGTTTGTTAGCTCATATCAAAGTTTATTTTTCTGCCCTGATGAGACATTTTCAAATTTCAAGTTAGCATGGTTTACAGTATTCTCTACTCATCCGTCACTGATCAACATCGGGCAGCAGTGGGAGAAGAAACTTGGTAGCTTGGCAGTACACATAGTAGACAGTGTTCTCAGGGGTTTACTGTACAGTTGCACCAGTGAGAGTCTGGGTCAAATTTGTAAATAACTCCACTGGGCCCAGCCTAGGCTGGTCCACTCCCTGTCCCATGAGTCTGATGTGGACTAGCAGAGAGGGACTCACCACAGGTTGAGCATTTTCACGCAGCTACAGAAGAAGAGAGAGGAAAGAGTGTAAAAGAGAAAAGTAAGATAGATTAATACAGCAAGACCAAGATGATGGGACTGGGCACATGCACACACACATGCACACAGACACACCGTCAGGACACAGGTGGACACAGAGAGGGACGTTCGAGAGGTTAAAGGAGAAAAAGATTACAGAGATTAACATTTACTCTGCAGACAGTTCTTCCTGAGATCATTCCTCGTCTCACAAGAAGAAGTTGTGTGATGTGAGATACAGTTGCACTACAAGTCTGCATTTAATGCCCTTTTGAAAAAATGCACCTTCCCAAGAAAAAAAATCAATTGCTCGTGATTCAACTGTCTAATTTGTTGTCTTGATATCAGACACTGAAAGCTCGTCCTCTCTAAGTTGTTCTTTTAAAACTGTTACTAAATCTGGCTGCACCACTAAACACTGAAGTCCCACTCTAATGTATATTGCTTCTACTTCATAAAAGTCCCTTCATGAGCCACACTGTCTGCTAAATCATATTTGACAAATACTTTATTTTGTGCTCAAATTTTTAAGCTGTTGCTAAAATGGAACAAAGACACATTGACTACAGTAGGATGTGGGAGTCATGCGACAAGAGTTGTAAGAGTAGCGTGGCTCCTTTAAGAAGAGTGTGTGCAATGTGTAGTGTTTGTGTGATGGGGCTGGGCTTGGGGCTAACAGCTGTTAGCATCTGGAGAGACTGTACAGTACAGTTTGTCCATGAATTAACTCTGCAGCTCCTCAACACACAAGGAGAACTTCTGTTTGAGTGACAGCTATCACTATCCCTGCTAATATTCATGCTAGTGCTTATCCATGCTAATATCGCAGTTATCACTGATCCATGCTAATGTCGCTGTTATCTCTGATCCCTGCTTGTGGTGTTGATCGCACAAGAACAGCAGTGTGGTTGTGATGGTAACTGGTTACTTAGGATTATCACCACACCCCATCTGTTTGAGACAGAACATTCAACAGGAACAAAAACTGACTTGAGAGGGACTTTAACATCTGATCACGTAAAACCTTTAGAAATGTGTAACTCTGCTTTTGATTGAACAGTGCTTCAAATGTCACTCAGCAGCTGTCACTCATGTAATCAGGAAGTCACTGTAGCATCACAAGTTGTAACAAAACTGACACACACATTTTCAGGAGGCATAACTGTGAAACTAATTTAGTTTCTAAACTTTTTCTGAAATTTATTTAAATGTAATATAAATTTGTCCAGGTTTTCCAGTTTAGACAGTCACTATGTAACAGCTGTACTTTAAATATTTTGTTACAATTAATCTGTATGTAAGAACTAGATTATATGGTTCGCATGGTCCATTTCATTTAGTGACAGTCTTGGAGGCTGTCCTGGCAAACTCAGCAGACACCTGGACAATACAGGAGCTGATTAAGCTCACCTGGCCCGGGGCTATAAAAGCTGGCCCATGTGTTTACTCCGTCTTCCTTCAGCTGGCATCCATCCTGCATCTCCTCTTTTAGGCTCCGTAACACAACTTCAGCATTTAAACTCCATATCCATGCATTGCATGCATTGTTGACATTACTGCCATGCATCACTGTTCAATTGTGCAAACTTTAGTAATTAACCCTTGTTTGTCTCATCTCTTGGGTGGACGCCTCATATTCCCAAATCTCCATTAAGTAAACAAACATGTTAAGTAGATTAATGTGGTACAAACATGAGAATGTTGTCAACAATCTAAAACACTGTAGTGACCTACTTGCTGGTACACCATAAAAAATCCACAGTAGTTTATCCTGATCCTGCACAAATGAGATTTTTTTTTTTTATTTTTATTGTTAACAGTCCGAAGAAAAATTCAGACCATTAATGTGAATAAAAGATAAAATAATATGATATTAATTCACCATGGAAACCTGTTATTACCTCAAAAGGAAACATAATTTAGTTGCATCAGACATCTCTCTATAAAAGCAGGGAATCTCTGTCTGTGTATGTGTGCCTCAAATATCTCTGCAGATCAGGAACAGACTGATTTGACAGTTTCAACATGGCTGCTGCGTGGTTCAAGGGCGTGCAACATCGCATTTGTTTGGACTACAATGATACCGTTAATAAATCATTTCATAAATGCTTTATGAATTTCGTTATTTCGCATTATCAACCATAGCCACATGCGCACCAGAGCCAATCACTGCAGAGCTCACTTCCACGACATACCTTAAGAAACAAGCGGATTTATACCTGCAGTGGCGCGAGCTGGACTGGGATTTGCCAGCAGATCGGTCCCGTTCTGTGCGTCTAAACTGACTGTTGTGGATCAGTGAGACTAGACGAGTCCAAACCGAGTCTATTCTGGTCTGAGGAGATCCGGATACGCGAGGACAAAGTGGAATTCAAATCTGTGGATGTTTGTGTGTAGCTAGCTGCTAGACCACCCCCACACGGCCCACCTCCCGAGTCGACGGACCGGACGCACTGGCACGTCCAAAACTGAACTTAGGGTAAATAATGTCAGCCACACTTTTTCGCGAACATTGCCATCACGTTTGCTTTGTGTCTGGTGCAGGAAGAGATGGTAAAAACGGGCTTTTGTCACGAAAGTGTCCACAAGTAGCAAATTTGGCTGCTGAGGAACAGGGGAAGTTGTGTGAGGGACGCTGGCAGTGATTAAGACAGCGACAGAGATGGCGAGTTTTGAGAGTTGAGAGATTTGTGACATATAGCGTGATTGGAGTGTATATTTAGTATGTTATATAGTGTTTAGTGTGTTTAGTGTGTAGCATAGTCGTTTTTTTGTGTTGTGAGTCGAAACAAGGAGGAGACTGCTGAATGTGGAACAGGCAGGAATGAGCTGAGGAGCCCTGAGCCCGAGGCATTGCCTGCATTTAAATGTAAACAGTTAGATATAACTGTACATTTCAAAAAAATTTGCACAAATTTAGCAAACAACAATTTATATTTGCATTGTAACTAATGCAATTGGTTCATTAAACTTTTTTTTCACAGTAAAAAATCTAACGTTTTCCTACTCTGATTTTATATTATTTGGGGATTTTAGGTCCATAGTGTTAATATAGTATGTCAAAAAGAAAAAATAACTGTACAGTCACACATGTGAGGTTGTGCTGAAAACAATGACACCAAACAAGGCAAGGTAAATAGTTTTTAAGGTGAAACATAATGGTATAATCAAAAGTAGTCAAAAACAGCCAATTATATCCCTGATGTCCCACCTTCGAACACAACCTCATTTGGCCATCCATGAAAAAGCTACTTAACCTCCCTCTTTTCTATAGGAATACATGCTTCTTACGGGCAATTCATTAGTGTTCTTAAATCCAACATTAACTTGTCTGACGAGGTATCAAAGAGTCTGGCAGTAAACGCACCAATCATCATATCAAACAACAGTGTGAATGGACACAACAGGAGGAAGCCTGTCATCTGCACAGAAATAGAAACCAGAGCAGATTAAAGTGAATCAACCTCCGGGAGACTCAGGACAAAATAATATTTTCAGTGACTTTGATTATACGGTGAATCCCTGTAATGTTGTTACCAGAACTCTAAAAGAGCTCATCTGAAGCTAAATACACTCCAACATTTAGTGTAAAACCACATTATTTATTACAATGCTACACGATTTAGAGATTAAAGGCCCCCACACACCGCCCAGACATCCAACTCCCTTATCCGACCACTCCGTTGCCTCTTGTCTGACCCGTTCAGCAGAAAAGTTGCATTGAAACACACCGCTTTGACGTGCTGCATACTGCACAGAAGTGTGTACGTTCTGCGCTTGCGTGAGTTGCAATAAGCGGGTGGCGCTTGTGTTGTCAGTTGTAAACGAGAGGCTTATGCACGCGACTCTCTTTTCTTTCGATCAAAACTAAACATAACAACAGGGAATGACGGAACGGAGTCCATGGAAAACCAATACACACACAGTATTCTGACCCTCCACACATCGCGCTGATTCGTTAGCACACCGCCAATCAGAGAATTCAATGGCTCAGACGTCCGACGGCCCTCCTCCTCAGACTTCGCATGCTGAGTCTGAGCAGACAGCGTCCAAACGGCTCCTAAAGCTTCAAACGCAGCTAAACACACTAAACATATTTGTTTCCGACCTCATCCGAGTCTCTCCAAACGCTTCAGACGTCCAACGGTTGGGCCGGTGTGTTCCTGCCTTTAAGATACAGGAGAGAGATCGTTTTTTTGTTTCTGAATAACTTCCCCCTCATCTTCGATGGTCAGCTGGCTCAATGATCATGAATCTGGCATTAAAGCTCAATTTATCACCTATTCACTTTCATATGACTACATTTTTAAAAAATGACACATCGACTACAGCAGAATCTGCGAGTCATACGTCATCCTCCAAGCTTGGTTTATACCAGTTGTACGAGTAGCGTGGTTCCTTTAAGAAGAGGGCACTGTCTAGTGTTGGCCCTGAGCCCAGCCCCATCACACAAACAGCTGTTAACATCTGGAGAGACTGTACAGTACAGTTTGTCTATGAATCAACTCTGCAGCTCTTCAATACACAATAAGAACTTCTGTTTGAGTGACAGCTATCACAATCTCTGCGTCTACTCATGCGACTGCTTATCCATGCTAATATCAACGTTATCACTGATCCCTGCTAGTGTTGATCTCACAAGAATGGCAGTGTGGTTGCGATGGTAACTGGTTACTTAGGATTATTACCACATCCAATCTGTTTGAGACAGAATGTTAAACAGGAACAAAAACTGAGTGGAGGGGCACTTTAATGTCTGATCAAGTAAAACCTTTAGAAATGTGTAATATTTATTACATATTGTTAATTGAACACATGAACATCTGTTTGGAACAGTCAGTTAAATAAAATCATTAAATTAAAGAAACATCCCACTGTGTTGATTGTTTGTGTTCTTCTACGGTCAGTAATGTCAGAGAAAAAACTATTTACCTGCTCAAAGGTAAGTTATATTTATTCTATACATTAGTTAGTAGTCATTCAGATATAAGCACCAGCTGTACACTGCTTACAGTTACATGCCCACAGCCCCAACTGAGCTATTACTTCACATCCATTTTCATCATGAAGTGTTTTTCAGTGAGGCCAGTAAAGCCATTTTAACTGCACCATCTTCATTTTACACTGAAGCCACACAACAATGGCACTGTTGAGATCCTGCCTGTAAACAAAGGTGACTTGAGGCCAAATTAGGACAGTCTCCTCCTGCAGTCTTGCAATAAAATGATTGGTTCAACATCAGTAAGAGCGGTTGTGTTGGTGACACAAGACAAAGGTTTTGTGTAAGAGCAGCTCTCAGTGCATTTGTAGCTTGCAACTAAATCTGTGTTCAGGAGTTTAGTTCCACTCCAACATTTCTGTTCATCAAACAAAATTAATCCAATTTAATTTCCAGCAACCATAAATTCCAACTGCAAAGCGTTTATTTTCTCCCTTGATATATTACTTTTTGTCTCAGAAGTGCTCCACTCAGTTCTTCTCAGTCAGCTGAATAATGTGACATTCAGCTAGCAGCGCAGTTTTGCACAGTGGGCGTCAAGCCATGCATCACGCCATCATTCCACTACTGGGGCTGAAGATTTGAACCAATAGCTGTTTAGCTGCTGCTACCAGTTCTTTTATGTTCTGTTTGTGACACGGACAATCTGGTGTGATCTCAACTAGCTGCTAGCACGAGACACTGCAGGATTCTTCATTATAATCCTTACTGGTGCGATTATAGACTTCATAATCAGGTTGATCAACAGTGGAGGGTTTTTTTTTTCAGGCTATTAGAAAGTGAAGTGCCATCCTCCAGGGTTCTAACACACTTTTTAAAGTCAAGTCAATGATTTTCTAGATCCTTTTCAGACCTCTACAAATTAATGACCTAACATGTCCTAACATGTGATGAAGGACACCTGCCAGCATGTAAAGAACCCTCAGCACCTCAACCCCTTGTGTTTCTCAGAGTGACACAGAAGTGCTTCATGCTTACCATTGAGAAGTTGTGAGGGATTCAGAGGACGTTTCAGGTGTACTATGTGCAGGCATGAGTATAGCTCTACTAAAAACTGACCATGTGACATTTTGGTTTTCTGTGACAAATATAAAGAATTGACAAAAGAAACAACGCCTTCATGTGAAATTCTGATTGACACTTTGTTGTTGTTTACTACCACAAAGAAAAGATCACACAGAGCCAGACACCCGTTCACCAGCAACCATCTGTAGCTAGTGAACATACTGTAATCTAAATGTAACGTAGTCTCTCACTGTCTCATATTAAATTAATATAATACATGCTATTTAAGGAGTAGGCAGTTGTGCACTACATTTTTTCCCTGAATCTTAAATGCACCTATTGCAAATTTAGTAAGTATAGCAAATAAAAGACCATTAAAAACATTAATGACATTTAGTTTATTTTAATACTTCTGAAGGAGCCACAGAAACCCTGTCATACATAAGAGTCTGACTGTGCAGGCTACAGGTATGAGCAGCAGCGTGACAGAGAAGTTAATTTGCATCTGCATTTCTTTCTTTAAAACAGTCTTATTAACGGAACAGCAGAGAAACGGGCAGCAGAAAAGATCAAAAACCCACATAGTCAGGCAGAAGAGAAGAGCAGCAGTAGCAGGATGACAGCTGGAGGATGGGGACAGGGCTGTCACTATTCAACAGCATAGCAAAAATTGAGAGAGAGAAAGAGAGAGAGGTAGAGAGGAAAAGAGAGGAAGCGACAGATGGACATGAGGGAGTGGTGTGGCGGGTGTGTGTGACATACTTGGCCTCGTCGACCACTTCCACCTCTGCCTGAGCCGTGATCGGAGCGTTGGAATGAACTGCCAGCGGATCGTCTGCGTTCAGCTCCCCATTGGTCGAGCTGACCACCTGCGGCACAGACGGGTGTTACTTCAACAACAGTGAGAAACCGGTCCTGCTGCGATGGAGATTTCGAAACCCATTCACTTTGTTTGACTGCCTCCTCTTTGGAAACACACACCAAACAGCTTCAAAGAACAACAACACAGCATTACAGGCAACACCGGCAAACAACATGAATGTGCGTTTCTTGCTTGCATTTCATATCAGGTAGCCAACTGTCGGTGTATGTGTCTCTTTTCAGTACTGTCATAGTCTGTTAAAGTCATTTAGTGAAACCTGAATGTCCAAAATGGAACCAAAAGAAGGGTGGAGTTTTTGAACCCAAACAATTGTGTATGCTGAAATCAACAGACTGCAAGAGTTTCATTATTCTCCTAAAGATGTGGTTCTCACAGCTGACGGTAACCTTCAGCAGAGATGATGAACCATGGGTGTGTCAGTTTTGCTGCAGCTTCACTTCTAAATCACACAGCTAATTTCTTTGAAATAAGTAAAGTTAATATTTACAGCATGTTTAAAACATTCACCTCTGCAGGGAGCCAAAAGGAGCGCTGATCTATATAAATCAAAACAAATACATGGCTTCTTTAAAATTCACTTCCAGGCTGTACGCCAGTACAGAAGAGGAAAAAAATCACGTTGAGATCATTTTGACAGAAATACCGGTATGATTCACAATTAAAGAAAATGACCATTTAAGCATCATAATTTTCACTGTAATTTCTTTCTTTTTTAAAAAAAAAACCAAAAACATGATGTGACGTTTGTTGGAACTGAACCTAGAGAACAGTCTGTAGGGCCGTCATCCTTCCACTGCAGCAGGAGTTCATTATAATGCTGTTTTTTTTGTTTGTTTGTTTGTTTTTTTGCAGTTTTATGATTCTGATAAAATCTAGATTAAATTGCGCAGCCCTTGAGAAAACATACAACTTTCAAAAACTAGACAGACATGATGGACAATCAAACACACACAAAGAAAAAGACGTGGCTTTCCAAATACTGATGGTTGTTTCATTAACCTGTAGAAGAAATTCATTGTAATTATCGTGAGAATGTGTTCTGTGATCATAAATACATACAGTGTACAGTTTGCTAATCTTAGCCAATCTTAATGGCATTCACTTCCACTCATGTCGTAGAACACTCCCCAAGAGATGAAGCTGCTGGAAGCAACAAACACACGGCTGTTGTGATCACCAGTTTACACTAAATCTAAAGTTACTGCACATATATAACCCAGTCACTGTATGACAGAACTCTGTCTTGGAGGAAAAGTAGAGCAATTTAAAACATGAAGGTCATGTGACTGCTGGAGGTAAAGAAGCTTCAACAAGCCAACTGTCTTATGTGCTCACTGCCTTTAATAAGAAGTCTGACTGTTGACAGATTGTTGCTGTCTGTGTGGGTTCAACTCAGCAGTCCTTTTTAGATATTAAAGGCGGCACATTTGCTCCAAGATAAGGGCGGCAATGTGCCGGCCTGTCTTTCTAAAACTGAGGTGTAATATTCCTCCTTTTCCAAAAGCCGCCACTGA
The DNA here is from genome assembly GCF_904848185.1 of Acanthopagrus latus. NCBI lineage: Eukaryota > Metazoa > Chordata > Actinopteri > Spariformes > Sparidae > Acanthopagrus > Acanthopagrus latus. The sequence goes on along the minus strand of NC_051042.1, from coordinate 6,493,122 downwards.
GGTAGGCGTAAACATGTGACATGACGTGAAGCTCCAAGATGGGCAGTGAACGGTGACAACGAATCTGGGGGTGCTACACCAACAAGTTAACACAACCAAACAGCTACAGAGACCGAGGAGACACTAGCATCTCCTGGATCTCAGCAGCTGTCCAGTTGCACATCTTGATGTCTGCGGATGAAGTGATGGACTGACTGCTGTGATCAGCGGTTTCTTGGTTTTAAAACTCCCCGGCTGTGGGTTGCACAACAGCGCAGGTCATTGACACCTCCACCCATCTTATGCAAGGGCCGGCACATTGACGCCTCGGATTTAGCAGGCAACACGGAAATAAGTGTACGCTCAGAGGTAGACCAAAACAGACCCCCAATTTGTCACCCTCTGTCTAAAATCGCGGACCTAGCCGCAAAAAGGACAGGCAAATTGGCAGCTTGCTGCCCTGTCTAAAAATGGCTAGTGTCAGAGTTTACAGAAAAAGAGATTTTCAACCTGGATGGAAGTGAATGGCATTTAGTAGAATGGCCAGATCTACGAATACCTGCACTGTACACACCTATGCAAACAGAGATTGTTACAGACAGAGACAATCTTGGGTAATGGCAAGTTGTCAAAATTACACCAGGATGTTCCTTTAAGCATAATGACCTTTTACATCTTAAGAGCATGCTGAGCCAGGTCACCCTGCCATGCAAGAGGCTTCTTGATCTTGCAAGGAAGCGCCATGAAGAGCTGTCGGACCTGAGATCAAAATGCCACAACCAGGGGTGCTATTTATACAACTAAACCACATTTTCACCATCTGGGGTGGGTGGCACCAGATGACATGCATATGGTGGTGCAGAAAAATAACATTTCCCAGCCAGGGGGTAAAAGGGTGGGGGAGGTATATGGGTGTAGATCTGTCTCACACACAAGGCTAAACTACAAGATCAATGTCCTGTCCTGGTTAAATGTCTGTTATCTACAACTGTACATTTACTTGAGAACCAGAGATGGCAGCAATTACATAAACCAGTAACATTTATTTTATGAACAATTATGAAGTATTGTTTTTTTGTTTTTTTTAGAGGAATACAAAATAAATGTCATCTCAAGTGTAACAATAGCCTGAAGTTAACAATAACAACCAAAATCGGTTTAAAAATGTTCTTTAAAAACTTTCAAAAAAATATTTTCCTTAAAACGTGAACATTGCCTTTAATGACTCCCCTGAGAATCGTTAGGTATGTAACTTTAAACGTTACATATTTTTCTGGATTAGATCCTATGAGACAGATCTGACTCCATAGAGACTGGGTGGGGCTGTTGGTTGATCAGGTGAGGGGTGTATACCTGCACTGAGCCCCCGTGCCTGTCCGCTGCCAGGTGGGAGGTCAGATAGGAGGAGTTTGCTTGGCGTGTGGGCTGCACCTCCCATGCTCCTCGTCGATCTGAGACCGCTGTCTGCTCGGGGGTGTCGGTGATGGGAGGGGGGTGCGATGGGAGGGGGTGGGGGTGAGGGGAGTGATGGAATAGTTGTGTTAGGAAATATGGGTAAATGGGTGCGCGAGGCCAGGTGACATGCAAAGCAGCAGAAATGGAGAAGAAAAATAAATGTAACAAAATAAAAAACTGAAATCAAAATCAAAGCAAGGCTTCAGCCAGAGAACTGAACCAGGAACTAATGAGCCTGAAGCCAAACAGAGGAAAAGCTCTCACATCTCTAACTTTGGCCTCAATCTCATTACACTTAAATAAGACACAAGTTAAACCTGAAGTAGCCGACTGTACTGGATGAATCTATCTTTTTGATGAACAAGATGCTGTTCATCAAAGGCTTTTCTTTGAGACAGCATTTAACAATCATAATCCAACGAACATTCAGCAGATAACTCACTGAAACGTGATCAAAATCCTTAATTGTTAGAAAAACAGAATACAAATTTGCACCATAGCTCAGAAACCACAACATAATAATGCTGAGGTAAACTTAAGTCCCTTGAAAATGTTGGAAATGAAACATACCTGCACTTTTTCTGATGTTCTCTCCTGTTTAGTCTAACCAAGGAATACATGAATTCTGCCTTCACTATCTCTTAATCCATCTCATTTCAGTGTAGTACTACAGTATGTGAATGCATATCAGATATCCTCCTCCAATTGTTTGTGTATTCAGCAGCATGCTGCCACCTGGAGAAAAATAACTTTTTACTTTTTTGGGATGGAACAGTGGGAGAAGCTTGTTCTGGCTGTGTTTTTCAATAATGAGACAACATCTCATTTGCAGGAGCTGAACAATAAATGTTGCTGGTGAGAGCTGTGTTTTTGCCCAGACTACACATTGTAAACTTTTCGTTAGCTGTCTAGTCAACTCTCTGTTAACATAGTGTTAACTACCAAGCTCATGTCAATCGAAACCAATGTGCCGCATGTTTTCTCTCAATGCACAAGTGCTTCATACAAACATGTACTACATGTGCTTGATCCCCTTGACACACACACCCACACGCCTAAAAACAAAACCTGGCGTACCTGATTTCTGATCGGTTGTTGCTGTGAGGGCCGGTCTCTGTGAGGATGGCTCTCTCTCGTGACTGCAGATGCTCCAGAGTCTATATGAACAGACCCCACTGGTGTAGGCTGACAGGAATGATAATGAGTTAAATGCTGTGCAGTCAGAACTCTTAATGGATTCTGTTTGACAGTTTATGTGCGTCACTTACTATCTGCCTGCCAACCCAGTCGTAAGTGTAGTCAAAGGTGTATCCTTTTCGCTCAAACAGTTCAGTGAACAGAGTCCTCAGATATTCATAGTCAGGCTTTTCAAAGAAGTCCAACCGTCTCACATATCGCAGGTAAGTGGCCATCTCCTCTGGATTACACAGAAAGGAAAAAAAATACTGGTTTAACCTTTGTAATTGATACTGTAATTCTAAAATGTTGTGGGATGACTTTTCAAACAATTTTATTTGGGGTAAAGAAAAACAGGTCAAATCACAGCCAATATCTGTAATGACCATCATCCAGCTTTACACCCTGATCATGTGTATTTCACAGCCGTCAATCATCAGTGTACCTGGGAAGTTCTCACAGAGGACCTCGATGGGAGTGTTTCGTTTTGTGTCTCCGATCTTTTGGTATCGCTCTTTCAACGTGTCGGCCTGCAGTAGATTTAAATCAGAAAGACATGTGAACCATTTCTGATGTCGAGCACATTCTCATATATTCTTTTTTCTTAATGCAGATTAGTTAAAAGAAAATCTTCACTCCTGATTGTCTGTGTACTGACTTACACACAGTGACGATTGGTCAGTCTGTACCATTACCTCTTTGGAAATTTTAAATTCAGAAGTTGTATTTTAATGCAAAATTTCAACATAATCTGGTCATAAAACCCTGCATGAAAGAATGATACTGGTCTCATTATCAGATTATGATTCAGAGGCAGACTGTCATGACATCAAGTCAGCTCTGAGTTGTTTTACATTTCAAATGATTTTCTTCTACAGAACACTTCCATATCCTTGGCATACCTTCAGTCCTTGCCACGGTAGACTCCCACGAAGGAAATACATGAACATGTGGCCCAAGGCCTCCAGGTCATCTCGCCGGCTTTGCTCTATATCAGCAGATATATCATAATACTGAGAGAGTGCCAAACCATCTTATACAACAGAGACTCATGTATAATAAAGAAAACAAATCTATGGAATGGATCTCACCTTTCCCTAAATGTGTATTGATGGACATATATCGAGCAGTGCCAGTCAAGCTCTTATGCTCCCGGTATGGAATGTGTTTTTTGGTCTCGGGGTCGATGTATTCTTTGGCCAGGCCAAAGTCAATGATGTGGATGATGTGTTCCTTTTTATTCCCTTGCCGTCCGATGAGAAAGTTCTCAGGTTTGACATCTCTATAGATGAGGTTTTTAGAGTGCACGTACTCCATTCGAGAAATCTGGTGTGAGAGAATACAACCAAGTCAGCAAGAAGAACAATGAACACAGATCTGATCAAATCACAAACCAGGCGCCAAAGTCAGCAAAAATGGGAATCAAGTTGTCAAAAAGACTGTCAAACTGTCCAAAGTGACAGTTGACTGCTGCGGTACATCAGTCCTCTCATGAGCATTGTAATACAATACTTCCTGAGTGATTGATTTCAGCAGTATTACACATTGAAGGAGCACTATACAGCAAGATCAATTCAGTAATCATGGTTCACACCAATCATCCAGCGTAGACAGTTCAACAAGCCTGTGAAAATTACTCTAGTAACAACATTTGAGTCAAATCATCATGGAGAAAACAAACGCATAACGGAAACCTTGTGTTGCAAACTAGGGGTGTCTGGGTTGATAGACGTTGACCTATACTCATCAGGAAAGGTCTGACGAATGATGCAGTTAAACTGTATTATAAGAAATATAGGATCCAGTGTTTCCTAATACTAGGGACAGAAAGTAGGGACATCTTGGTCTCTGTCACAGTAAGTCTGACTCTCATTTACCTCTACCAAGGATGTTTTCTGACCCGAGTCTGTTGATCAGTTTATCAGCAAGATTATACAAAAAGGGCCCGGTAAGTCAAGAACAGATTGTCAAGGTCACGGCCCCTTAACTTTTGGTCCAGGAATATTTCCCTATTTTAATCAATTTCTCTGGGAATAATGTGTGAATCTGGATGAAAAAAAAACAATCTGACACAGATCTACATAAAAATCCAGATCCAGCAGATTAAAATATATTTTATTAGATAGCAGACTATAAACTTGATTGAATTAAAGGGGGCTGCTGGGATTTGTCATTTGAGTTTTAATGTCTCTTATAAATCTGCCAACTCTATGGAAGTACAACACATGAATACTGGAGTATCCTATTTATGACACAATGACAAAGACATCAACCAAGAAATGAGTCAAGTACTGCTACCAAATCTTTGTCATTGTAAAAACATGCAACTGAAAATTTTGATTATTGAATTACTTTGAATAATCATAGCTGCAACTACAATGTAATATGTATTCTTACTTGATAAATGATGAATTACTTATAAAGCAGTTATCAAGTAATTCATCTTGACTGATTAATGATTGATTCAGTAATTGTCCAGCACTATGCTGCACAGCCACAGTGTCCATTTCTATCACAAAGAAGCTTCATGTAGTGGTTAAAAAATCTGGCTCAACGCTAACAGAGAGCCAAACCATCCTGCAGGGACCCGGGACTACAAAGCACAAGAGATAATGATCAGAATGACACTGTGTTTAGAAATGAGTAATTATAACCACGCGCTCATAGCGGCTTCCTTCTTAGAGTATTGTAATTGACATGAATGACAGCTCACACACGATGGGAAATACTGGAAGCAATGGTGTGAGTAATAAGATCCTTTAGTTGTGTTTGATCTTGAGGGATCCTGATACCATGAAACACTCCGCCTATTACCAGACCAAAAAAAAAGAGCTTGAGTAGGAGTATTAGCTCGCAGCACTTATTGTGGGATCCCTCATTTGTGCCAAAGAATAAAGAGGGAAGTCCCATGTGATAAATACAGGAGGAAAGAACTGCTCTGCAACACCGTGCTTATGTTGTGCCGTTTTGTAGGTTTCCTTACAAATTTGCAGAGGCTATCTGTATTACAAGAGCACTGCAGATTTTGTGCTGACAAAATGAAATGTTAGAAATTTGGAGATGTCTCAGGCGCCTGAGAGACTGGGTCCAACCACCCGCTGAGCTGCTCAAACCTAATGAGATTCAGTGATGGCTTTGCTCTTTTTGACAGCTTCCAGCCTTCCTGACTCTGCCCAACAGTATAGATATACTGACAGATTGCTAATTTGCAGACTGGGGAGACTGCAGCGGTCACACCTCTACAGGCCTCTGGTCCGAAAGTAGGACTCAACCCAACACACACACATTAACACATTATATGGTGTCTTGATTAACATCACAGAAAGACAGAACCAGGCCTTTAATCGAGACAAGCATGATTTAAGCCTAAAGTTGTTGAGCAATGATTTAGTTAACGTTCTAAAAGTGCAAAATATCAGTATGCCTAATTCACCATGTGAGCCATAAAATACGCAGCGACTTTTATTGGCAATTAACAAAAAATTTACAAAAATCTGCCTAGTTCATTTTTCCCATATACATTTTGAATAATAACATACTTCAGTCTTCAGAGGCGACGAGAAGATATATCACAACAACTTCATGTGACATGCTGCCCCGAACTCACCAGCTGAATTGCAATCATTAAAACAGTCTTCAGTGAAAATGTCCTGTCACAAAGGTCAAAGAGGTCCTCTAGACTCGGGCCCAGCAGCTCCAGAACCATGGCGTTGTACTTCCCACAGGGGCCAAAGTAAAACACCTGGGGAACTCCTTCAGCTGAAACACAAGGAGAAAGAAATTAGACTAGTGAGAGACAAAAATCCAAGCCCAATTATACATCAGCACATCTGTCACAGTATCCCAAGTCTTTCCATCTCTGACGTGTTTACAAATGCATCACAGATATAAAAGATCAATGTTACATAGGTGTGATTGGCAAAGGACAAAAAAGCAGGAAAATATACGGCTCCACTATGTCTCTCTTTACATTTATTTTGTCCTGTTGTTTACCAATACAATCTGCTGCTGGTTTGGAGTCACTGGGCCACATGATGTGGAAGATGTCGAAAAAAACGCAATTATTTTGTATTAATATATTTATGCTAAGTAATTTAATGACGGTCCCTAAATGAGTCTCCTGTGATTCAGCACAAGGCTCTAGAGGTGAGCTAACCATCCTCCTGCCGCTAACACTGGGCGAACCTCAGTAAAGTTGCAGCTGGACCTGAGCGAATATCCAACTTAAAACCCTGACTTCACCCCGGGTCGATAAGTCACCTGTTGCAGACTTTGAATAGGATGACAAGGATTTCAGTCACTCAACTTAAACTGTGACATTTAGAAAATATACAAATAGCAGTAATGACAATAATAATCGATTTCAAGATAACTTAGGGTGTAGTGCTTTCACTGTGTGTAACTTAAATTCGCCATTTGCCCGTGATATTGAACCGACAAAAATCATGTCTCTTTTTTGTTTGTTTTTTTGCGGCGGCAGCACTAAAAATCCAGCAGCAGAATGCATATTGGGGAAACACTGACACATGGATAGGGTGGACTACATGCAGAGTGATATGAAGACATGAATCAGAGGCATAAAAAACGTCCCCCACACACACAAAAAAAAACGGTTTTGCATGATTTACGAGGGCCTCATTTTCAGGTCGGAAAAGCCGGATCACAACCCCGGTGTTAAAGACTTCGATAATAAATGAGAAACCACCGGGAAAAACAAAACAAAACAAAAAAAAAATACTAGTTAGAAGATAATTTAAAAAAAAAACAAAAAAAAACAAAAACAGAATATGCCTCCAATGTGTTGTTTATACTAGTGGGAATTCAAGAGAGCCCAGATGTCAAAAGTGTTTATTATTCCTGTCCCTCTTGACTAATGATATTTCTAAGTTGGGTCCAAGGTTAACCATAAGAGGCCTCAAACTGCTCAGACAGGAGGAGGGGAACCACAAGGTTACGGAGCAGAGTAGGCAGAGAAAGCTGCTCGGTAAATATTAACCTTAAAGTAGAATACAACGCAGTGCCTGCAAGCAGAAGTGTGTCACTGAAAACTAATCTTTTCACTGCCTCATATCACATCCTCCCAACTGAATCATATCCTCTCTGCTCTACTCACTCTAATTGCTCCAAAATCCCTTCCATCTGTCACCTTGGCTCTTATTTTACTTGTTGTCACTGTGCAGTTTAGTCAGTATAATGTAAAGTAGAGTTGTAAAAAAAAGTTTGTGAGCTTGAATGTAAAAGGATGGCAGGGTGTGAAGTGTTTTAACTTTTCCTTCATTCATGCAGTTTTAATAACATGATATAAAAGCCCTCAGTGGGAGTTTCTACTTTTGGAACAAGGGCATCGTCGTCCCACATGCACAGTATGAAATTCCTAATGTTTTGCAGGATTTCAAATCGTAAGCACGTTCAAGTCCCATCAATCTATATGTTGTAATTGGGAATGTCTGCATCCTTTGTTGTCTTTGTGACCACATCCTGAACTTCACTCTCAAAGAACTAGGAAATCAGGTCAAACTGTTAATTGCCTTCAGGGGAGCATGATTCAAAGTTTAGTCAGGGTCCTATTAAAAAGGACCCCTCAAGAAACTTCAAAGAAACGCTGCAGCTCCGATCATACAGACCTTGCTTGAACAGACTGCCCAAGCTGCGCTCGGTCCTTGGAAATATTATAATTGCAGAGAAGTTTAAAAACAAAATAAAGGAAGGACATCCTAATTACATTTCATGTCCCTGATTCATATGCTAGTCCTTTATTATTGAGGATCTGCTGACTGCAAAATTTAAAAAAAAATCTAGTGGAGACTGTATTACTGTGTATTCACTAGTTCTGTTAGTCTTGTATGTGTACTTGGGAGATGATGTGTAAGTGCATTTATGCATGTTAAGTTTGTTTATGTATATTTATTGATTTTGCCACATGATATGAGAATGAATCTGAATATCGACATTATCACCGTATAAAGTTGAAATGGTGAACACGCTAGCAAATATAGCTGGAACACCGCTTTAAACATCCAGAGGAACCAGAGCGATACGACCATGGAACTGAAGATGTTTTCCAGCTGGTAAATGCTAATTCAATATTTACTTTCTTTTGAGCTCTGTTTTGGCCTCCACCAACTCCTGAGGAAATGATCTTGCTATTTAAAAACTCAATACTCCACTGTTACTGATCTGCCAAATCAGTCAGTAACATTGGAGGATAGTAAACACAAAATGTTATGTTTCTGGCTGTTAAACCAAAACATGTTAAATGTTAAAATGCCTCATGGAGATGAACAGAGTCTGAGAATTTTTCATTCTTTGCACCTTCTTTTCACATTACAATAGTCATTTGATAGTCATCCCAAGTTAACATACAATATTAATCAGGCATTTTGAAGCCTACATTTTCAAGTCTAATCCAAAGCGGAGTTGGATCTGGAAAAATTTGGGTCAGACTTTAAAATATTTACTTTTTCTGCTATGGCCAATTTCTTAAATTACCCTGCACACACGCCAGCCCACCATATATTGGTTATGTGCTTAATTCATTCACATTTTGTGTGCCATGACTAAGGAGAAATTAGTTGTCACAATTAAGTTTAGTGAAGGGATCAGATTGCCTTCATCAACGTATTATTCTACTCAAGGACTTTTAGTAGAGACTGATAATCAGAAAGATAAATACCAACACTAATCCTGAAGCCGCGCGTTAACGTATTCATGCCAATATGTCGCTGAAGATGTCTGACTTGCCAGCTGGGAAACACACTGCAGTATGAAAGGTAGCATAAATGCTGTCGGCTAGCATATGGGCATGTAGGAGTCATGCCGAGCTCCAGCCTGTGTTTCTGGACACCATTATGCAGTTTTGTGGGTTGCTAATTGTACCATAGGAATGAGTGCCTTGAAACACTGGGTGCCTGTGGGAGGCCTAAAAATGTGTCAGATTGGAGATGTGCTGCAAATAAGTGGATAAACGGGTTGTTCGATTCAAAACAAGGTTGGTCAAGCGTTTTTACCAGCAAAGGAAAAGCAGTGATCGCAGAGCCATCATTACCTAGAGCAGAGCAGTCCTCAACAGAGACTGAATTTGTGTCCTCTGCTGCAAAGTATACGCTGATTCTACAAAAGACTCAAACTCTGATGAAAGCCTTCAATTTTGTAGGTACCACTTTTGACTTCTCTCATTCAATTTTCTTGAAAAATAATGAGAGCAATGCCTGGGCGTAGCACTGACTTGGGCTGGAAGTGATTTTAACAGTGATGTAGGAAGGAGAACTGCATGTGGCACAGACAGACAAACAACATTTTCCAAAAAAACCTCACTGATGGTATGAATCAGTGAGTGAAGGCGCAGAACAACACAGGACAAAAAATAAAGGTTGTTTATCCTCTATTCAAGCAACGTTTGCAGGTATTATGCTTCCAAAAAGGCTTCGGTTTAGACTGTAGATGATGTCTGCTAAAATCCTGCTCGAACCTTACAGACCCATATAAGCATATTTGAACAGTTAGTTTTAGTCATTTTAATGGCCTTAATATGCAAACAAGATATAGTGTGCAGTTGTATAGTGAATGTAACTACACATATTGGATTAAGACGTATCATTAAGACGTATCATGTACACAGGGCTTCCTTGTTGTCCTTCCTCTCCCATATATATATATAATAAATAAATAAATAAATAAATAAATAAATAAATAAATAAATATATAAATATATATATATATATATATATATATATATATATATATATATATATATATATATATATATATATATATATATATATATATATATATATATATATATAAAATAAATAAATATATATATATATATACTCTCCAAAATGAAACATGCGTATGTTTGTACAATTCAAGGCTGTAAATCTGTCAGAGTGCTCCAGTCCCTTTTCATTGCTGAAATATGGAGAAACCGGTTTCCAAGTACTACAGCCCCTAATGCTCATGAGTGTCACCTGGGTTGAGCAGGTAGTATAATCCAGAAGAGCCAAACATGCCATCACTACATTTCATTGCAAGACGACACCAGTGAAAGTTTTTCACAGGTGTTTAAAAAGGTGGAAAGAGGTCTAAAATTTAACACAACAAATATGAGAGCTATAAAATATTATATCAATCAATCTTTGCTCTCTACATCTTAAAATTTAGGGTGAAAAAGATCCATATTGTATATCACTACTCAATGTGGCAGGTTCTGTGATAAGTAGGGGTGGGAATCTTTTGGCACCTCATGATTCGATTCGATTCTGAGGTCAACGATTCAACTCTAAACCGATTATCAATGCATTTTGATGCAATAATTTTTTTGTGTACACTTCCATGCAGGACTTTCCATCACGTCCTACTTTTTTGATGATCACAATTTTAAAGAAAAACAGATTAATTAACTTAATATTTAATTAATATTCAATTATTATAATATTTTATTAAAGAAATGGCTTTTCTTTGTCAAAAATAGATTTAAGTTGAACACAGAATACTCCTGTTACAGGCAATGAGCCTATCCTTGAGAGTTAAACAGAATACTGTAGCCTATATAAAAATAAAAAAAAGCTTTCAATGCAATAATCAATGCATCTTGACACATTATGGACCTATGTATCAGCTCTCATACTAAACAAATGGCTACTTTTGGTCATTGATAATAAAAAATAAACATTAATTTTTCTTTAGGTTTCATTTTAAAAAAAGCTGCTCTCAATCAAAGATAAGAATACGACTCCTATCACAAAATTATGGGTGACAGGCAGCATATCCCAATGCTATGCTACTTTATGCCGCTTGCATTTCAACACATTGTGCCAAAAAGTTGTTGCACAACGTGCTGAAATGCAAGCGGTGTGCAACAAAGCGCGACTGAATACAGACGCAATACAGAATCCTTGGCAATCAAAGTTACGATAGAGTTTGTAATTTGCTTCTGTCTTTCCGAGCTGAGTGGAATATTTGATATCGCTTTCTTAATGGTCCTCTAGGTGGAAGCAACTACAACCATGCTTCCACATGCTTGCTGTTAAAGCAGAGGCTGTTAGTTGTTTTTTTTGTTATGTGCGCACCATCGAATGTCCGGGCGCTGCACTTAGGCAATTACGAGTTCCGCCTCTTGCGTTCCGTCAACACTACACTGTCAATAAGTATTTAGAAAAACGATTTTTGACTTTTGTTTTGATTCAGAATCATCCATGTCGCGATGCGTCCACATGCAACCTGCTGGTCATCTGAAACCGGAGTCCAGGGTGAGGTTTTCGGCCGATTTGGGTTTCAGCGGTTGAGTGTGGATAGGACAGCCGTGAATATTTCCATTGCTTACGTCAGAGTAAGCACAGAGTAACGACAGTTAGAAGGTAGTTAGAGGTTATTAACTGGCTTCGCTTGATAACTTGGACTTGACAAAGTTCTTTATTGTGGTGCTGTCAGCAGTGTTCGGCTGTCATGTCCAGCTGCTCAACCTAATGCAACAACGGCGGCGCTTGGGTGAGCAACGAAGGGGACTGCTCCTCTTGCTAGCAAACAAACGATGCACCCTTGCGAGTCGCCATTGTTGCCTGTGTTTTGGCATTTGCCACACTTCCCCCTTTCCGGTTTTAAACTATTTTGATCGGTTAAAACAGCCTTCCCGTTTTATCTTACATCCCCATCTATTGCTGTGGCATATGTATTACACGTATATTGCATCACTTGGTGGTGGATTTTACGGTTGCATGTGTACAGAGTTATTCTCGGTTATTTTTATTACAACACTTGTGTGGACGCGGAATTTTATTTAACAAAACCTTGGTTGCAAAATAAACTGGTCTGGTGTGGACAGGGCCTAAGAATTGATCATTTCTCCCATCCCTAGTGATAAGGTAGAGAAATCATAGGTAATACAGTTTTATAAGACTTTTGCAAAGTGTATCAGCTCTGTCAGCCACTTAATGAAACATCCTGTCCTGTGTAGAGTGATAAAAGAATATATTTTCCTCTGCATTACTGTAATCTAATAAAGGTGTTGGCTGCAGTCCTTTACAACAAAAGGAGAAAATGATGAAGCTGAATTAGATGATTGAGCAAGACTGAAAGGCACTGGCCCAAATCTCACTGCCACCAATTTCTGTGTGCCATTTTTCCACCTGCTGTCAAAGACCAGATCTTTCTCTGGACTATGATGAGACCAGTCCTGAGCTTGGATTTTTTCGTGACTACAAATTGGCAGCATGTGTTAGAATGAACATGTTTCTGTTACCCTGTGTGTGTGTGTGTGTGTGCTGTAATAGACCGGTCACCTGCAAAGACTGTGACTGAATTGGCGACGTAGAGAGGAGAGACGTGCTGTTCACGTTGATTCTGCGGTGGCTCTCCAGAATATATAATGCCTCTTCTGTGATTGCTCGATGCCTGTGACTAGTTAAATTTATGTCAGACATATTTGCTGGCTGGCTTCAGTTCAGCAGCTGCACCGCTGGCTGTCAATCTGTTCATTTGTTTGATCATATATTTGACCACCAGCCATTCACTTATATTCTGTGTATTACAGAGCTGCAGTCAGAGACAACAAACCAACCTTAATTAACTAAAAAAACTACTTTAAATATTTAAAGAGTAAAACAAATCTGCAACCTTTAATTGTTTAATAAACTGTGTCTACAAATAGCTGTAAGAATGTCACGGAGTGGAGCTGTGCAGTGTGAGACTCGACCCATATACATGTCGGTTGGCCAATATTATTAGCCAGTGATGGCCTGTCACAGATATATTGGTATCGGCCTATATGTTGCAGAAAAAGATACTTGAGATCATTTTCTACAGTGATGTTTACAGTTTCAGTGACCTCGTGTAATTTTAGACAATAAGAGTTTAATGTAAATCTGTGATGTCACCTTCCTCCATCGTATATCTTTGTTACAAGTGCTTGAAAATCACACTTGAGGGATCACTGCACAAACTGTGTACATAAACTGGTATATTGATATCAGAGTATTTCCTTCCCTAATACCTGTATCAGCCCCAAAAACCACACATCGGTTGGGGCTTATCAGACACCCTGTTCTTTTTTCTGTTCCAGCAAAGAAACACCTAAATATCACAATGTAAATTGTGTTTTCTGTGTAAAAAGTACATACGTAGGACGACTGGCTATCTTTGAAAACTCGTCCATCTTGTACTTGGTGGTTACATCTCCAAACTGATCTCCAGCACACAGCTGATGGCTACATGGTTTATTAACATGATGTAAAAGAAGTGCATATTTAATGGGTTCAGTGTGAACAGAGAGCAACCAATGCCACATAAAAGTCAGAGACTCCTGCTGTCAGGGTTGTAAGAAATAAACATTTGTAATTATATTGTAACTCTGATGTAGAAACTTTGTACACTATCATTCTATGCAGCACGACAGCTACACGAGCATTCTGTTGTCTTTGCTTTTTAAGGGTCATGTTAAGGAGGATTCTTAGGATGTCAAGATTTGCAGAGTAAATGCATTTCTTCAGTGGCCATGAAAAACTGTCTACGTGGCACAGGCCAATCATTACATCTTTAGGTAAAGGTGCATACTCCAGACTTCAGTCAATTAACAGCATGATCTCAGCTTTATCTAATACATACACATCAGCGTTCATGTTGTACACCATATGACTGTAATGCCAGATCACGTTTCACAAGGAAACGCTGATGACAGACAGCTTAGTCACGATGACTAATGATGCAGCCAAAATGACAGTAGACAACAATGTTTTTATGTAGCACCTGAAGCCTTTCTGTCGATCATGTGACTACAGAAAAAATATTCTCTAGTTTTTCATTAAAACTTAGTTTTAATGTTCAGTACTTTTAATATCCCTCTTGTAATGGTTTTTAAGACTGTACGGTTGTAAACTGAAATATTTATATATTGACTTGAAGGGTGAACAGAGCATTAACAGACACTCTATTCTTAACAATGATCCATGTTTTCACATTAGTGGGAACAGATATCTCTGAGAAGACCTCCGGCCTTTCCTTTACATGTTTGTAAAATCTAGTAAGCTCTGTCACTGTGGGAAATGTTTACATCTTGGGACTGTAATGGTCACAGAGCTGGTTTAGCGTTTCACAAGGAGGTATGGCTGCCAATACCCTCAACAGCTCAATAGTGTGCATCCACCCACGAACAAACTCTCTTGATCTTCAAAACTGTCTTGTCCTCAACACATTAATGCCTCACAATGGCTGTCTAATAAAACCAGAGCAGCACTGAAGCTGTTATTGACAGCACTGACAAATATTCTTGAATAATTTCTGGAAGGAGGTGTTTCATTCCTAACTGAATCATCCTCATTAATATCCAGTGACAGTTGGTTGTGCACCAGATACAACACCTGATTGAGCATCTGAGTCAAACCACATTAATTCATAAAGACCCTGTCGCACAGACACTGTGACAACCACACTGGCTGAGAGGAATGTGCCGCAGCACACAGCCAAGAAGAAATGAGGTCACGTTATCCCATCTGGAGAAGAGGACAGAGGCAGGTTAGTACTAAGAGGCAGACCCACTCTCTAAATATTTAATGAGTTTCCGCACAGTTGGCCTTTTCCAGCCCTTGCCTTTGCAAAACAATAGCCATTATACTCTCAGTCTGGTTATCATATATACATGTAGAGCTCCAAAAAGCACATTAAAGACGATACACCACTACAACGTAGCTGCTGTGATCTAAATTGTAGCTGAGACCAACTTTAACCTGCAACATTGTGACTTAACTGATTTGTAACACATGTAATTAATAAACAGCATGATCAAATGTATCTCTAATCAATCAACAGCTTAGGTGCATTCTTGTGACAACCAGCGTAATGTATACATTATTCTTAACCATTTTACCAGAAGAGCAGCGAACAACTATTAAAAAAGATTTTTCTATTGTTCTATTGTTTCTCATGGTCACACCCATTTCCTCTGGTACGACGACTAAAAAAGATTGCCCTTATTTTATTTCTCTGTTGAAGTCATTTCATCCTCACAAGATTGTGGTCAGCGGTTGGTGTAACAGTAATGCATCAGCAGACCTTGACTAATCTTTTATGATTAACTCTCAGGGGAGAAGAGTTAAAGGAAGAGTAGTGGAAAAGCCTTGTCGATTATGGGCAAGAAATAGGAGGATCTGGGAAAGGACAAATGCAGTTATGTCTGTATTTGTACCATCAGTGTTGACGTCATTATTCAGCAACATAAATCACACAGTGTTGGGCAGAAACTGTTGCCAGTGAACATTTTGTGTCATAAAGGAAAAATAAAAATTAGAACAGTGAAAAAAATAATCATTTAATGGGGTGAAAGATGTGCCTCCACATGTCAGGAGGAGCTACATTTCGAACAATTGGGTTGGAACTGAACACCAGAAACAATAAATGAGTACTGGATGGTACACACCAGTAGTGCGCTAAAAGGATCAGCAGTGATATTTGCTGAAGTGTCCACGAAGTTAATGGTCGCCTGATATCTGGATAGACTTTACAGCATGCATAATTTTAAATATCCCAAATAATTACAGACCATCTGGTGATGTGGATTAGTGCCAACCTTTGACCACATGCGCTAGCCTCATGCAGTGACAGTAACTTTGATTCAGTATTCGCGGGTGTTTTAATGGAACAACAGAAAACTAATCAAATAAATCAGTTTCTTCACTTTACACAGCACCATGTCAATGTATAATAGCGGAGATATACATCGCTGCAGGCAAATTAAAGTGCAAGTTTTGTCAGATAACTATGCACACTAAGGTCAAACCTCACAGGTTTATCTCCCTGATGTGATTATAATCAACAGTTTTATAATAAGATGTGTCAAGTGACTCTGTCTAATGTAAAATGGGTCACTTTAGCTATGAACCTGCAGAGAATCTTCTCCCAACTCTGCAGCTATGTGGAGCTTGAACTCATCATTTTGGTTTTTAGAGCCTGCAACTTCTCAGAAAACAAGAATAAAGTTTAAAACTAACGGCAGGACACTTATAAATCTGTCTTGAGTTGACAGAGAACCACAGAGAGCCAGTGTGACACGCTGAATAATACAGAAGACGCTGAGGTTATTATTATTGGACACATGCATTAAGGCTATTAGAGCGAGCAGAAGTTACACTTTCAAATAAAGGCAGTAACACATCCTGCATATTCTGCCTGATAAAACAAAAGGGCTTTTCAATGAATGAGACCATCAGCTGTTGCATCCGTTTTTTGTGGGTGTTTAACAAACTTTATGTCAACACTGCGCATATTGAATTGCACTGCTGGTACATCTAACGTAAAGCAAGGTCACTGGTTAACAGGCTTTATATGCACAAAGCCAGTCACACACTTATGTACACAAAGTCCTAGAGAGATTAAAATGAGTTGCTGACACAGCTTAATATCAATACGTAACCTGAGTAATCACTTGTTGTGGAAATGATGCAATCTTCCGAACTGATCTTCCAAAACAGTCAAATCATTGTGATGCAGTCACACCACGTGGAGCCACAGACATCTGTGACCTTACCTGTAGTTCCCAGAGTTTTGTAGAACCGGTACTCTAGATGCAACTGTGGCGCCCTCGACTTGACTGGTTCCTGTACGGTGGACACATCCAGACCACAGCTCAGTTAACAACTTAATAATATATCTTAATAATTAATAACTTCAGAAACTGGGATTTATCAGTGAAAAACACAGCTAAAACAGAATTGATCTATTAAACCAGAAAGTAAATTCATGTTTTTTCATTTAGAAATTAAATGTCTTTTCTGTTTGTCAACTATTTTTGATGACTCATTTTACACTCCAGGGCATTCATAAATTTCCAATGAAACGTGATACAGTATTTGGCATGAAGCAAGAATTCCCTCCCACTGTGTAACATTAGTTGGTTTCGTCTACCAAAACAAACTGGCAGTAGTGTATGTGTAGCTTTCACACACATCACCAGCAGCTCATTCCTCCATCAAAAGCTCAAATCCATAAATGATGTCCTGGACTGAAAATACGTCATCTTTGTCCTCTGAAATGGTCATTTTCAGCATTTTTCCAAAAGTTACAATCACCCAAAACATCACAATGTGAAAAATGTCAATCCCCCCCAGAAAAAGCTGATAATCACTGAATTACAGGGACAATCCAATGTCACCTGGAAACAAGTCATTGTCTGTTATGTCTGGGAAACTGACTTGAGTCTGAACTACAGACACTCCCAGATTTTTTAGAGTGCTGATAATGCCCCCACATACTAAAATATCTTCCCAGTTACCTCGTGTTTTGAAACAGAAACACATTTTAGTGAGACATTTCTTTATTGTATAAAAGCACTACATCTGTGTCAGCACACCATGAGCACTCTGTAGTTTGGTAACCTCAATACTTTGATACTGTTGTAGTGTGTATTACTCTCTGGTGAGCAATAATAAAAGCATGAGTCAGGAGTCATGATTTCCAGTCCAACAGCCACTGGAAAGACACACCTTGCCAAGAATCTACACCTCATTCATATTTCCAGATCAGTCCCGTATGACAGGGGTCTTCAACGTCTTCCAGGCCAAGGACCCCCAAACTGATGGAGAGATGGAGCGGGGACCCCCTACTTATACTGTATATAGTATAAAATTGTGTTTTATATTAAACTGGTCCTATAGTGCCATGTATAAATGTACCTCGTTACTGTGCATTCAATACTAAGATATTCAAATAATACACAGGTTAATATATTCATGTTTATTTTAAACACGTTCAAGGCACAGTGAGTAGGGTGGCCATGCCACTGCCATTCATAAACATAACATAACAAACTGATACCTGCCAAGATCAACAATGTCTGTCAATTGCATGTAATCATGCATAAAAGCTATTCAAATAGACATTTTTAAAACATAAATGTGGAAACGAGAATTAGTGATGCTTGTTAGTGCCAATGGCATGCATAAACATACCTGTTATCTTGCATACAATACTGGACTACTAACATTATTGACAGATTCATGTTTTAATTTTAAACATACATGTAGTATGGGGAGTGAATCCTCAAACCATCTATGGTTGGCATACATATACCCACATTAGTGAGATGTCTGACCCTGATGAGTAGCACACAACTTGCCTAACCTTGGATGTATGGAGGTTGTCAGGCAGAGAGTCATATTAGCCTCAGGCTGCAGTCTTGACGTGTATTTGTTTTTAAGGTAGGTGAGTGAGGAAAATCCACTTTCACAATGACATGTTGTAGCAAAGGGCAAAGGGCTCATCATTGCCTTTGCTGCCAGTTGAGGAAATTCTTTCTGGCACGATATCCAGAACTGAGTGAATGGTTTAGTTTCATACATGTTTCTGAACGTGCCGTCAGTGGACAGTTCAATGAGCTGATTCTCCACTGACACCGTCAGGCATGCGCCGTCTGCTGCGTTGTCTCTGAATGGAAACTGTGTCCATGTCTTGTCCCTGCGTAAGGAGTCGGCCTTCTCCTTCAGCAGCATAGAGATTAGAGAAGAGTTTGCACAGCACTCTTCTTGACTATATTCACAACTTTCATGACTGAGTCCATGACATCAGACAGTTCAGCGCTCCTGTCCTTGGCAACAAGTGACTCTCTGTGCAACATGCAGTGCGTCCAAACCACCTATGGAGGCACATCCCTGACACGCGCGATTAGACCACTTTTTAATCCAGCCATGGCTCTTGCGCCGTCGGTACACGGTGCAACACATTTTGCCCATGAAATGTCATTTTCTTTGAAGAACGCGTCAATCACTTTGAAGATTTCAATACTTGTTGTGCGTTCAGGAAGGCGCTTACAAAACAAAAATTCCTCCTGCATTTCATTTTGATCCAAAGCGCACAAACCAGAAGCTACGCGTCCTTTGACACATCCGTTGATTCATCCAGCTCTAATGCAAATGCATCTGCCAATCTCAGCTTCTCTATCAGTTGCACCCTCACACCTGATGCCATCTTGTCAATACGGCGAGCAATGGTTGTGTCCAACAAAGGAACAGTTTTCAGTTTATTAATGTCAATATCATTCCCATACATTGTTTTACACATGTCAGTTGCTGAAGGCAATATTAAATCCTCTCCAATCGTGTATGGCTGTTGTTCTTTTGGGCAATCCAAAGTGCAACTTGATAAGAGCAAGCTAGCTCACCAACTTTGGCTGATTTTTTCATCAGTGTCTGCTGGCCTTGGAGGGATTTGAGACAAGTTTGGAAGTATTCAAGGGATTTGTCTTTTAAGTGACTGTGGGTTGTCTTCTAGTGACGCTGCAGCTTTGTTGGCTTCATAGACTTGTTTGACAGCACAGTAAAACAGGTGGAGGGTAGGCCTTTCTCTTTTGTGCTTGTGGGTTTTTTTTGTACTGTTAAAAAACAATCAATTTTCTCATTTTTTCGATCCAAACATAAACACTAGCTGCTAGCATAATAAGAATGGGCTCTCAGCCAATCACGGGGAACTTGACAGAGCTAGGGTGTCACATACGGCCTCGTGATTGGCACAGTAGCGATAGGGGCGGGTCATCTTCATTGATGGCGACAGGTATTGTGAATAAACCAGTGCCCAGCTTGAAGAGCTCCTGTGTGTCACTGAATGTGTGCATTGCTGACTGAAACACATCTTCTGCCTCCACTATCTGGTCACTACAGTGTGTTGGATTCATGTTAATGTACATTTAAAGGCATTTCAATTTGTGGAAAAAAATGCAGGGGGGAATATAGAAAAATGTCTAATCGACAAAAACTTTTGTGACCCCCCCGCAGGACCCCCCTGTTGAAGACCTCTGCCATATGACAACCATCTCAGCACAACCTTCAGACTCATACTTCTGGAAATTAACACAAATGGTTTTGAAAAACATGTAATTCATATCTAACTGAATCTGAACATTCAATTAGCTTACATTTGTACTTTATTATGTATTTTATGTTTATATCAATGAACTGTTTCACTTCCTAATTTTTGCCAACTACTTTATTCAAACCCACTCAGGTATATCACCTGAGTAATAATGAATACTCAGATTCTTTACCATCATATCATACTGATCCTGATTCTAAATGGCTGCCACCTTTTTGGAAATTGGACACATTTTGTCTAACATTTTGTGAAGGTAAATAAAGCAGCAAAAGAAAACTTACCAGTTTAATGGCTACATACTCGTTGGTGTACAGATTTTTACCTGAAAGAAGACGGAAAGAAGCACATATTAGACAAACACAGTGCCCCACTGAAAGCTTCATCAGGAAATAAGATTTTCTTATTCAAATGTATGTATAAATGGTCTGTGCCAGGAAATTATCCACTCGTTCCTTTTCTTCAGTTGTCAGATGCCTAGGTACACTTTACCAAAAAAAGTCCAAGACAAAAACCCTGAGATAAAAATGAAATCTTTTTGATAAGGCCTATCAGCTCTAGATCCAGCCAAATCAATCAATTTTTCTATTTTTATCTTATATGTATATCTTATATTTGTTTGTTCCATTTTATTAAGTGTCCTTTGGTACCCTGAAAGGCGCTATAAAAATTGTATCATTATTATCATCATCATCAATTATCATCATCATCATCAATTATTATTATTATTATTACTAAATTATTGGTCATTATTTGGTCAGCAAAAAAGTCCATTTGAACCCTGAATAGTTCAACAGTACCACAAACTACAGCCTTCAAAAACAACCTTCACGTAGATAGTCCATCGCAGAGCTGCATTAGTGTTGGCTAGGTGAACATGGTTAACTGGTGAACGAGTGAAGTTTCACAAAGAACCATTAAGAAATGTCATAAAAATTCCAACATTCACTTTGTGAACTATTCCATTTTGTCTTGAACCATTTAACACAAGATTAAGACTCTTAACGTACCAAGCTTCAATTCACCAAAGTTTCCACAGCCGATCTTCTTGCCCACACGAAAATTGGGCCCCACCATGAGTACCCCGGAGGAGCTGGAGGAGCCAGATGGTCGAGACGAGTGTCCGCTGCGGCTTCCCTGGGAAACTTTAGCGGCCCTTGCAGGCCGCTCGCCATATTTATCTCTCTGTTGATCCATGGTGTGAGCAGAACAGGTCAGCGGGAGCCAGGAGTGATGTACAGAAAGGCCTCCTGGGCCGGGCCCACCACAGCCACAGCCCTGGTCACTGGCAGTGCCTGGATGGCACAGTCACTCTCATGAGACACGACCTGGCACAGCTAACCGACACTCCTCCCTGTCCTCACCCTGTAACCTCTAACAGCTGTTGAAGAGGCTGATCTCTGTTCTCAGCATTTGTCACAGGAAGGAGAAGGTGGGTGACCTGCAGCAAACACAATGAAACATAATAAAGAAGCAAGACATTAACTTTTCACAGAGAGCAGCACATGGAACATGGCAGTGTGGTTTGGAGGAGATCTCTCCATGTTAGTCTGATAAAATCCCACAAAAATGTTGGCTTCAAAACATTTCAAGATGTAGGCTAGTTTTTCATTGAGCTACTCCGTTAACAAAAAGCTGAAAGTGTATGAATATCTTAGTAGAATAAAAAACAATTACCACAAAATGATGACAGTCAAAAATACCTTTAAATTATATTTCCACTTGAAAGGAATAGATACTGCCACAGCCGGGTTGATAATGAAAACACATTACTACAGCCTCATGAAAACAAGGAAGACCTTGGAAATGTAATTTTAAAAGTGGTTCCACATTTAGGCCATTTCAGTCACTTTTTTCAGTTTTTGAGAAGTGAAAATGAGCAGTCTAATAAACCAGAAATTGAGATCAATTCATGCTGAAAATATTCAGTAATCATCAAGTGCTTTAGTTGAGAACAGTGGCAGGAGAACGGCAGATATTTTGTCATTCATGTTATATTACTGTTTCATTATGCATCTCTAGAAAGCAGTGCACATCTCAGCAGAGCTCCTTTTGCTTCTCTTAACTCTTTTTCTTAACTCCAATTTCAAACGAAGAATCAGGACCACCTATGAAGTCCACCTGTAAACACTAGTTTTACAATCACACATTAACAGCTGAACGTCTTCTAAATGTAACATCACCACACAAATCTTTTATGGAGCTCATGAGTCCTATAAACGCTTGGAATCACTGTTTACACGTAGAGGATTATAATAGAGCACAGGACTGGCTTACTCTAACAGCACTGCAAGGCTAAAGAAGAGATAGTCATCAATTCACAGTGGTCACAGAAAACACAGAGGCGAGCTTGAACATCAACACAAACCTTAAGTCAGAGTTTGTGATCATGAAGGCAACTAAGACTGTTCAGCGCCCACAGCTACAGACTAGCAGACGATGTCAGCAGGATATATTATGTAAACAATTATATAAAGCTACGTCTGCTCACAAGGACACCATAGCTTAACTTGATGGACACTGGTCTGATTCTGTCAAACACTCAACAGAATGTTATTGGCTCCGCTGAACCCCTTCTAACACAAGCAAGGATTATGCAAATATTAAATTATGTGATTATAAAACATCAAGGCAGTTTGGTGAATGATTCAGCAATCCCTAAGACACATGATGTTTATCAAGAGCAGGCCTCCTCTGGGACTTCCTATTCTGGATGTTCGTCTTCTGAAGCTGTTGACTGTAAATGCTGCAAACACCAGTTTCACCCAAAAATATACTTTAAAATATATTGTTTTCCATTGAAACACAACTTCTTACGCTTTCAATAAAAACAACAACAGCTCTACTAATGTTTTCATGACGAGCTCTGAGCATGGAAAGGCTGCTGCTGAAAGTATTTGTGTGTGGGCTTCCGGATGACTCATGCTCAGTATTGCCTGCACAGATCTCGGCATCAAAGACAGCTAGTTTGCTCTCAAGGGCAACTGTGCACTGTTGCTATTACATAAAACCAGGAACAGAACAACATGGCTATAAAACGGGTTTGCTGCAAAGACCAATGGTGAGCTGTAATAGTTTCCATTGTGCAAATAATCATTTGTAGGCCTCTCTAATCCAGGGTGCACCACTGTTTAGATTAGCTCAGTGAGGTGTTCCTCTTGATTGAAGACGGTGGACGCAGCATAATAAAAACAACCTGTGTTCAGTCCGAGCTCGGTACACTCTGCTGATGGCTTCCTGACTGCTGATGTTCACCTCAGAGCCAGACTGCTACCTGAACCTGTAACGCTTCTAGACAGAGCTTCAAATTTTCAGTTTGTTCACATCATTTCTACAATAAAATGAATACACCTGATATTGAATGGGTAATGTGACGCCATATTTCATTTGAGTATGAGCGATTGTTCAAAGGCACTTGGTTGGCACTCTTATTTCTGATTATGTGCTTTCTCCCTTTAAATGGCTGCACACTTTTACAGGTGTTAGTTGAGAATCATCAAATGTTTCAAAAGCTCATTTTCACGCCAAAGACACTTAAATCTTCTTTACATAAAGACTATTTTGCTTTATTTTTGTTTATTTATTGATGAATATTATAATGCAACACACAAGGCAGACCATTAGAGCTGAAATTGACCAGACACAGATTTATGTTGCCCATAATGTTTGATAAGCACATTTGAGGGATCACTGCAAAAAAGGGTGTGTATGTATACGTATATCAATATTTGAATTATTTTCTCTCTAATATCAGTATCAATATTGATCCAAAAAAATCAGATATGTCTTGGACAACTGGTCTGTTGAAGCTCTTCAGGTTTTAGTCAGGACAGTTTACAAGCTGTACTTGTTGTGTGATGTTTTCACGTCATATTCAAAGAATAACAACCAACAATGTAAATCATTTTTCTTTTCTGGGCACAAAACTGAACGTAAAGCTCCTTTGCCTGAGTTTATAATCTGTCATGTGTTTTACTAGTGAGATCTCCACAGCCATATCACATCTTAGACATGTTCAGACATGCCCGTTCTGAGGATCAGGATGGAATAATGAACTTTAAAGTCAAGTAAAGACAGGATCTTAATTCAGAGTGTATACCTCATGATGGGAGGCAAAACATCTGCATTCTTTAATTAAATGAAGTGAATCACGCTGTAAACTGTAATGAGCCAGCAGGTATCATTCATCTTCCGTACTTGTGTATTGCTCCTGAACTAATTTATAAAGATCCTGTCAGATTACAGCTCACATTATGGAAGAGAAGAATCACATCTACAGCTGTAAGATATAATGCTAATCAATATGACAGCCCAACAATAACTACTGATATTACAAAGTTCTATTTCAACTGAAACTGCTTGGGAGTTGTTCATCTTCAGGACATGGCAGTGTTTCATTAGGTTGCATTATTTTAGGAGGGAAATATTTATAAGGTAGCAATCACAAAAACGTTATGACGTGTGACAGACGTTCAGACCAACCTAATAAAGTGAAGAACACATTTAAGCACTTCACTAGATAGTCACGTAGAACAGAACATGTTCTATGGTCTAAACAAAAGGCTTCTTCAGGTAGCAGGTAATGTGGGGAATCCCAGGGCTTTATCCCTGTGTAGCCGGTGCCTGATAGATGACTTGGAGGATACACACCTTTTGGCACCCGATAAAAGGTAATCAAGTTTCTCAGGAGGAGAAGACATGAACAGATTAAGATAATGGACCTTTTCTGCACTGATTAGCTATTGTTTTTTTGACGGTAATTAAAAATGTTGTGCATTGCAGACAAATGTCTCAGAATTTGTTGTTTTTGCCAGACTTGCTTCAACTATTCAACAAATACACCATGTTTCCTTGTCCAATTTTGTAAAATGTGTACATACAAAGAACACTTACTTTTACACTCTGGTTCAGGTCTCATATTAAAAACATGCTGACGTATACAACAGGCTTTTACTTAGCTAATTACCTTATTTTGGTGAAGTGGAATCAAGTAGCAGTATTCTCTTAAAGGCTCAGCTGACAGATGTTAAAAAATGGCAACCCTTGTTTATCTTATGCAGACCGACTAAAACAAGGGTCGAGATATGGTCAGCCTCCTTTCGGACCGTACAAGCTCCATTAAACCTTGAAGCTTATCAACCGGGAGGTTGATTTATCTTAATCTGGAAAGAAAGACTACATGATAATAAAGCCAATTGTATTTATAACTGAAAAACATCTCGTCTTTTCATTCCGTGTGTTGTCTGAATCAGCTGTTGATTAAATGTCTCTGTGCTCAATTTTGTTATGTATGTTAAAACTATAAATAAAGTTAAAAACAACATCCTGCTGTAAGAAATGTGCTGTCACACAACAGTGTCATCACATCACAAATTATTGATGCTCGTTACCATTTTTTGATACCACCAGGAAAAATTGATTGGGGGCAGAACATTTTGGATTTTTCTTAAAAGATAAATATAACAAGACAACAAGATTTTGTTTTCTAGGCTTATACAGAACAGTGTAATTGTTATAGTAAACACTGAATATCACCCTTACACACACAAAGAATAACAATACTTCAGAAAAAGAGTATCAAAAACGTTTTAAAATATTCAGAATCAATATTTTTGATTTTTTTTACAACACTTTCCAGCAATCAAATCAAAAGAAACTGATATAATTAGAATTGCACGACTACTAGATGAACTAAATACGGGGCTGAAAGGTGCCTGTGTTGAAACAGGATCAACTGTTTTCTCACCTTACAACAAAAAAAACAGTTTATAACACAAGCACAGTTCACTAATTCACACACATTCATACACTGGTGCCAACGGCTCGTCAGGACTGATAACCATTCACATGCGCACTTGGGGTTCAGCATCTCGCTCAAGAACAGAGGGGGACAGGGATCGAACCACCGACCTTCTGTTGGTGGACGAACGTTCTACCAGCCAAGCCACAACCACATTCATGTGAACACGAGCAGCTCACTTCAGCAGATATTAAACCCAGCAGTTAACAGAAATTGCAGTGTGAATGTTATAGCTCTGACTTATGTTAACTCTGGGTGAACAATGTGTGTGTGAAAAGGGGTTAAGTTATCGCAGGGTCAACGCTTGGCTAAGAATATGTTGTGTGAAAAGCCCATTAGTTGGGTTTTGTGCTGGTCTAGACTGGATAAGTGGTAAATGTGGCTGCCTGTTTGATGGTGGTATAGATTTATGACGGTACAGCCTGATGCTTGATGCTCATTTGCATAATGGCATTTAATTTGACTCTAGCTTGGCCTGTAGGAGAGCTTAAGGAATATTAACATCCCTAAGCACATTAATAATTTACATATTTAACATTAAATGCAGGAAATACACAAATGTTTTACACCCTTATAGATTCGCAATTGTTTTTTTCGTTAAAAAAAAAAAAAAGATGCAGACATAATCTAATTTATGGGCTCAGCTCACTTTGTACAGGTGGCCATAAACTAAGACACGAGGCAATAATAATAATAATAATAATAATAATAATAATAATAATAATAATAATAATAATAAGAACATTCACACACACACTTACCAGGATTTATTTTGTTTTTTCTTTTAAAGAAAAGGCTCTACTTGCCATATCTGCTCTGAGGAGATTCCGTTTCCCACTGTTAAATGAAGCTTTTGCTCGTGAGAAGAGGATCATGTTGCTGAAGACGCTGTCCAAACAGACTACAGACAGTAACTTCTGCTGATCTCACATCTCTGTCATCACTGATATGTATCAGACTATTCTGTTTCATAGTTCTGCTCTGACTGGAAATGATGAAGCAGAATGTGGTGTTTGTAGAAATATATATATATATATAAACAAGGCATTTTCAATAGTACTATTGTCACAATGGCTGCTTTTATAGTATCCTGCTGAAGGGTGGACAAAATATTCAACACACACAAACACAACTGTTTACTGTCTAATCATAGAGCAGCAGGGCTGACTGACGAAAGAAAGCAGCTGAAGGGTTTGTTTGGTGATGCTGCCAATCAAAAAATCACATTTCACATTTCTGTTGATGTAATTGGATAATAGCAAGTTTTAAAAAAACACTCTATTCAGGCTATATTTCACTCAGTGACAAACTATGGTGGCACTGAAAAGGTACAGACTCCAAAAACCTTGATTTACAAACACAGATTTGCCAGTGAAAAGATCTGCACAAACTGAGACACTTCTAGCCTGATTAGCATCTATTGAAAGTGACTAATCTGTTGACATCTTTTCATTTTTACACTAACATAAAGGCTCTGAGAGGATCTGAGTGATTAACCTTCAGTGGAAAGATCAGCCTGAGAGGGGGCCTGCCAATAGTGTAGTCTCCTACTGTGGCAGTGCCAGCTAACAGCTGCCTCCTTCCTTAAAGACAGACCCTGTGAGCGCCAACTGGAGGGAATTTATGTTATCCATAGTTTTCTATTGACATAAATCTACAGAGGAAGAAAACACGTGTGTGCGTGTGTGAACGCGGTAATGTATATCATGTAATAATCATCTGCAAATATGGTAACTAGAAAGACAGATCTGTCATTAATTACCTGCAATCTGTAATGATTATAAATGTTCTAAATATAGATGAAAGAAACACAAAATGTATTCAGTCAACTTATTACTGCAGTGCAGACTTGTTGTCCAATTTGCTTTAGCTTCATAGTTTTGTATTTTGGTCACCTGGTTTTAGTTTACTGTAGATTCCAGTCAATATAATGGCCTATCAAGGACATGTGGTATCAATAAATATGTTGTCCTATATGAAAAGTTGATTTTATAGAATGTAATGCAGAAAAAGATGCTTGGTGTAATGTACAATTGTTAAATTTCCAATTTAATGTATTGTTTCAGTGAACTGATATCATTTTTGGACGATAAAGTTTATTATTGAACTGTAAAAAATCCTGACCCTACTTTAGATGTCATACTCTCAAATGTTTGATCACCACATTTGAGGGATCACTGCAAAGCATGCGTGTCTACATACTTGTTTTGTGCACAGAATGATTCTGGCCCTGGCAAATTATCATCACTGATACTCAGCATCTTTCTGATTATCGGTATTAGATTTTCTGTCAGACTGCTGATATAATTAACTAATTTAAAAATGTGCTGCTGTGGCTCAGAGGCAACACGCTCTCACACACATATCTGATTGGTTACAAGTCACAACAAATAGCCTATAAACACTTAATCATCTGAATCTGCAGAGTAACTCAAGTTGTCAAATAACTGCAGTGGAGAGAAAGTTTAAATAGCAGAAAGTCAAAGTTTCAATACTGAAACTTCAATATCTGCCCTGAAAGGCCAAATGGGCCAGCCCCTGGTGTATTATGAAAGAATATAATATTATATACGATATGTTTTTACTCCCTGGTGTCAGCATCAGTTGTATATTTGCGTTACGCTGTTTTAACTGTCTTTTAACTTATAGTATTTCATTTGGGACTACGTACAAGGATGCTATCAGATCTATACCATGGATTCAAAGCCCTGGTTTGGGTACATTTTGGTTTGGTTTCACTGCTCTCCTACAGCAGGCCACTGTGTTATTTAGTGGAAAACAGGGGAATCAATTATTTTTTACTAGATGGGGGGTAAATGAATAGGAGCCCTGCTGTATTGATTCCGTAATAATCCATCTATGCAGTTGAGCAAAGGGGGTTTACCTTGTGTCTGTGCCTCTGTGGCCACGAGCAGACAAATGTGCTCCTAACCTGCCTCCTCACATCTGGCACACATCAGCCGGACAGCAGTTAGCTGGACGCTTCAGTGTGCCCACAGTGAGCAGGCTGAGGAGGGGCCTCCGACACATCCATCATGTTCTGTGCCAGCCTGTGTTTGCTGCCTTATCCTGCTCTGAGAAACGGTGATAATACTCCAGCATGAGGGGAAGTGTTGGGCAGAGGCAGCTGAGGCTAATAAAAAGATGATTGATCCTTTGTACGCAGGCCGCCGAATGAATCAAAACAAGGAAGCGAGTTGGCAGTTGAACGCCAGCGTTTCATGGACAAAGCTGCCCTGTCAGTCTGCATCACTGATGGTCCCATCGATCAGCAGGCGAACCAACCGATGGCTAAGTTAGCTTGTCAAGATAAAACTAGACCAACAAGCCACAAAGCTAACGTTAGCCAAACATTATGTGAGCCACAGTGGCTGCTCTGGCTTTAAATATATTCAGCCACAAACAACGCGATACACACATTTCTTATTTATCATCATATTGAGTAAGTTAACGGATAATAAATAAAGCAACCAGACTCGTCGCTTGGTGTTAACGCCTCGGCTAACACCTACTAAATGGCTAGCTGACAGCTGGACCGAGCGCAACAAGGAAATTAGCTCTGTTAGCATCGAAAATATTAGCTACCGACCAGCAGCCTGCTATCAAACGTTGGTTTGCTAGCTCATCGCAAACAAACACAACAGACTCACCTTCGCTGTGATTAATCCAGAGGACCGGGACACGGCTCGGGTGTTCGTCCCGCTGGTTATAGGCTGATTCCCGGGTCTTAACCGGAGCTTGTCGGTGTGACTTGTTGTTGCTGATGCTTTACGCTGACGGAGGAGCCTCGTTAGCGGCTCTCTCCATTCTTCGCTGCTCGTCTGTCTTTGCTGCTCGTGAAAGGTTCGAAGACACCGGATGTAGACAAACGGCACCGCCCGCTTCACGACGTACACTTCCGGGTCAGAAAAGATACTCGACTCGCATCATCAGACAGATCATATAATAGTGTGTTTATGTTGTTAGAAATATACAGTCACATCTGGAAGTGAGTCTAAATATGAGCTGTAAACACACTGTTGTGTTCAAGGACCTTCTTTAAAGGGGCACTAGATACATTTACAGCACTAACACACTCAGAACATTAATATTTACAACATTAATCAGGAACTACAACAAACTCAGAAAGGTGTTTAAGAACCAGCTGTTCCCAGATGAATATAGGGTCCCAGCATTCTCTTTGAAGCTAGAGAGGTGGCAGGGTCCGCCACATATAAACGCCATAAAACAGTATAAACTGTGTTGTCCTTTAAGGTCAGTTTGTTTATCCAGTCATGAAACAAAGAGAGTTGTTATATTTGTTCATAGGAATATAAAAACATATCTTTTCTCTCCTCTGGTTCAAATGTCACTACATTGTGAACCTGCAAGAGCTCTAAAGCACTTAACATTGTTTTATCATCTGAAGGCATCATGATATTGATTTATTTTTAAATTAATATTACTCCCCGCGACCCTGCAGAGGATTAAGCGGCGTACATATAATGTGTACAGATGATGGATGGATGGATGAATATTACTCAAATACATGATTTTGACCTGGTGTCATGTTCCAGAAGTCATCTGCAGACAATGAAGCTATGTTTAGGCTTTGGAGAGCCTAACCGTGAAATATGATTCAATCTAAAGAACTTCAATCTTCTCTATCAGTGACTGACACTATTGTTGTTTACACACCATCATCCCTCAAAATCATAAATGTCTATTTGTTTTTGTGTAATTGGAGTTTGAGTTGTTGATGTATCACAGGGAGCAAAACACTGAGATATTTTGTTTTGGCAAAGGGTTATCAATTAAAAACCTTCCTCCATGTTGGGTCTTGAGGTCAGAAGGGGAAACGAAATGTTAGCTTGTCGATGAGCTTTGTGAAAAAAATATCTGTGTGTCACATCATAGTTTCAGCTGTTCAAGACTGAACTTCAAAATGATTCACTTTGGAAACAGCAGACAAAATGATCTCAAATCAACTTTGCATCTGTTCTGGTGCTGTTGGTCATATCACATAAAAACCATCAGCAGAAAGTCATGGAACTGTCAAATGTCCAAATAAATGATGTCTCTGGGTAATTTAAAGATTTTAAAAGGCTTCATTTTCAGTTTGGGCCAGAGCTGAATACATTTTTGATTCTCCTCAATTGCTTGCGTTTCATCTTAGGATGTGCCGACCAATGTCTGACTCATAAAAGGTTTCGGTATGTGAATCTATGGTCAAAAGTTCTGGGAGCAGATGAAGTGAATTGACGTGAAAATTGAAATCCAATCAAACACAAAACAAGTAACAGAAACCATGTCAACAGAGCCCAAAGCTTAACCAATCATATTTATTTTGTACATCTACCTGTATAGCATTTCCAGGAGAATGTGTGTGCTAATGCAAAGTGGTTACAAAAATAAAGCACATTCTTACGTAAATATGACATGACGGTAAAACTACGAGTACAAACGCTGAATAAGAAAATAAGGACCGTATCACTTGAATGTCTGTGCCTCTCAGTCATTGTTAAACCAATTTATCAAAAAGAAATGTATGATCACCAATAATATCAGACAGTAGTGGCGTGATTCAATTCAAGTATTGTTGATAGTCATTTACAACGGCAGTTAATAATCTCTGCAGCACTTCCAAACGAGATCCTTTGGGCCTCAAACAAGAAATCTAAGTACTTAAAAATGTTGTGAAAGAGACGGATTAATAGAATAAAAATGATTCTAGCAAATACATCATCATAGAAAATACCAACAAAGCAGTGACGGCATTTTCTCAGTTTGCGCTCACTGAAACCTCTCATATCTGTTCTCATTCTGTAACAACTCTGACAAGCATGTAACTTCGTCAACTCTTTTAAGTTTAATTTGACCTCTATGATTCAATATTCATTGTGATACACTGTAACAATGTGCTAATACTTCAGGTAAATGACCTCAGTAATCAATAGTGGTTTGTATTTTTACAATGCATTTTAGTGCTTCAAACATTATCTGACATGCATCCATCAACATAAGCTGTTAGACACTGGAATGACTTACGTATTCTCCTAATGTAAACTATAGACAATGTTATTCTAGGGCAGTACCTCAGTGTGAACACTTTAATATACCGGTTAAAGCAAGAAACATACATCCAACTGACAGACAGTGGGCTTTACAAATACTACAGCCAGGTTCACCTCTGCTGGCTTCCTGCTTCATACCATCTTTAAGTCAAGAACACAAACAAGAAGTTATGCCAGAGAAATGTTGTGTAAATGCGGCAGCTTAATATATCAAAGAGCTGTACAAGATTAAGAGAATACACTATGGTTAAAAAGACAAAAGAACAAAATGGATGGAAGTTTCTTGTGTGTTTCAAAATTGTCCTCTCAGTTCCTGGTCAAGAGGTAAAGTGTTCAAAAAAGGCAGTTGGGGTCTTTAAGACGTCTCCCTCTTCATTAAGCTATCGCCTTCGCCTCGGGCAGGAACGCCTCCCAGAACTTTATAAGCTGGAACAAATCAAGTTAAAATATGTTGTTGTAGTGCAGAATATCTTTAATCATTTCAACATGCGTGCTGAATGTAATTCTTGAAATAGTCGGATGATTACCCGTTGTTGAGACTGCAGCATTGCCTCCAAATACTTGATTATCTGGCTCTTGAAGTCCTTGGCTTTTTCTTTCTGAAAAGAAAGAAGTGTTGTCACGTCTCCAGCTCTTTATGAGGAGGGAAAAACAGCTGGGGGGATTTCTGGCAGACCTTCATCTATTTCCAAGGTACACTGAGGACAGGAACAACTTAACTGTGGTACCAGTATGTTTCGGCTTGTGGCCTTCATCAGGGTCATCATAACACACATTTAAAGGAGACATATTGTGCTAATTTCAAGGTTTATAATATCATCAAATAAGTTTACACAATGTAAAAAACATTTATCAGTTCTCTTTTACTGTCCATTCTGCAGCACCGTATTTGCCCTCTGTCTAAAAACTCTCTATTTTAGCTCTTGTCTCTTTACAGCTCCTCCCTCCTGAATAACCAGCCTCCTCTGATTGGTCAGCTCGCACATGCTTGAGCATGTATCTCCGGTTGTCTCTGTCATGTTTTCAGATTCAAGTTAGCTTTGCTTCTTCCTTTAACATAGAGATAAAATATGCACATCTATGACATGTGGACGCTGTGTGATGTCAAGGAGTCACAAACTAACAAACAAAAGTGAGACTGTTCATATGAACTTTGGGCCTCTTAACATCTAAAGACCTTTTACATGCACAAGAAGCTTTACAATAAAACCTGACAGAAAGGGGAAACAATAAAAAGCTTCTTTAAATTTAAATAGGAAGAGTTTAATGGACCAAATGGTGTGATGCCACATTTGGTCAATAAACCAGAAAAAAAAAAGAATTTCCTTGATATAAATGAAACCAAAAAGAAAGCTGGCACCGTTTTCAATCTGGCACGACACCCAGCGTTTGAGTGTTTGGTATTTTCCTGACTTTGAAATTTCGCTGTTCCTGTCTGTGTGGTATTTTGGTGCCCAGCTTAGCACACATGGTGCACAGGTTGGAGGAGAGGTACAAACAAGTGGGAGGTTCATTCAAATAAGACAGCGCAGAGCAAGATTAGGTATTTGGTAGCAGATAGGTCTAGACTGTTCTGAGAATAGATGTCTCAGAACCACGTCTGTTTCTGCTGTTTATAGATTTATGCAGCCATCAGAAAGCAGCAGGACAGACATATTGATAATCTGTCAACAGTGACCATTCCACACAGGTGTCTAGTGTGTTTACTGTCATCAACTCAACTGCAAACGACACCAGGCTGCCATAAAAAAAAAAACCTATACATCATTACAAAAAGTACACAGGTCCGCATAACTCCATACAAGAGACATCTGATTACAGAGACTCATTAATTCTGTGAGCTAACATCTGGACATATTGCATTTCTTCTGTTATTCTTTAAGAGTTACACTCATGAAGACATGTCTAATGTCAAACCATTGCTACATTGTACCAAGCACTCACTAAAACCTTCAAAACCTTCATGTGCTTCAGGTCCGGCTCGGTTGTCTGTAGAGCTTTAAATTGGATGTTGGGCCAAGACTCATCAATACTTAAAATGTTATGGGTTTTTTTGTTTTGTTTTTTAAAACACACTCAAATAAACGCTAGAGAAACTGTGGCCCACACATTGGTAATCAGATCCACATACTCTGGCTATGCCCAAAACTGGAAGCATTCTGGAAGGAAATGTTTGAAACACTTAATAAAATATTTGGTGGAAATATTACAATGGCCACAATGGTGGCCCTACTAGGTCTATTACCAAGAGGTATGGAAGGAAGAGCCAAAAAATATCTCTTACAGACACTACTAGCAGCAGCAATTAAATGCATTACAGTAAGGTGGTTGAAGCCTGACCCTCCAACACACAATATGTGGACCGAACCATAACTGTTACCTTATGTATGAAAGAGCAGATATGATGAATATGATTCTGTACATGATTTTGAATGAAACCAAGTTAAAAAAAAAAAGGAAATGTCATTTTTTATGATTACCCAAACAAACATTGGCTGAAATATCTCACAATAAAGTTGCTCTTTATGGATATATGGAGAAGGCACACAGTACATGTCCAGGGTAGATCAGATGAAAGTTTGTGATATTTAATCACATTAAATTTCTACTGAAACACGAGCACTTTTGACTTGTTCTAGTTATAAATACATATACATACCTCAAACCGGAGCACCTCTTTACGTACAGTCATTCCAATCCGGTCGAAATCTCTCTCGTACTGTGTCACCCTTGACTCCCACTGAGGACACACATAAGGAGGATTAAAAAAAGGAAAACCCCCAACAGTCTTCTAAACAGTGAACAAAAAACGATCGGCTACTTCTAAAGGGATTACAGACACCTGTTACACAGGATGTCCTCGTATAAAACAGAAGTGGCTCCAACGGGTTTCTGCTGACTTAGTGCTGAGACATCAGCAGAAGAAGGTGTGTGAAATCACAAAAGAAACATTTTTATTGAAATGCTACACTGATGGAACAGCATGAATTGGTGCACTGATACTTGATCTTTCTAGATTCTAGATTGGCTGCCCCAAAACTATTTAATTTAGCAACATAGTAAACACAGAAGAAGCAAATCAACACTTGTGAGAAGCTGATATCAGCAAGAAAAATTTTTTTGCTCCAGAAATAGCTGAAAAAAATTTGATGAGCAGTTAATACTCATCTCCGATAAGGACCTCTGAACTGTGTGGTCTGTTTGTGTGTGTGTGTGTGTGTGTGTGTGTTACCTCAGTGATGTCTTCTTTGGCCTGCTGCAGTTTGTCAGGCTTGTTGGCCCACAGCAGCTTGGCCTCAGCCTCTCTCTTCTTCTGGAGTGTGCCTTGAGCCTCTTGCCATCGCTGCCACGCCCGCATGCGCTGGTCAAAACAGCCCTGTGGATGTCCACATAGATCACAGTAGTGACACAACACCTGATCAGTCCATGTACCAAACAGAGAACAGGTGCCACTGACACTTTTAGCAATGATCATTTAAATTACACTTTGTCATTCACTTCACTACACTTCACTACACTTCACTACACTTCAGTACACTTCAGTACACTTCAGTACAGGTGCTTCTGCCTCAGCTTTGACAACATTTTGTGCTCCATACAAAATGTTTTATTTAAGTGATGTAGCTCTACAAGATAACAGTGGCTTAAACGACCCAAGAGATGCTTTGTTTCTTTATTTTAGTCCTGATATCAGGAACTAGCTTGCTACTTTTGAAGAATCTTTACTTCTTTTAATTGTTTACAAAGCTGCAAACATCAGCTGATTAATCCATTATGATGGAAAGTTTGCACACTATTTTGATAATCCAGAAGCTGGAACCAGAAAATGTTTGACATTTTTGCTTGGAAAAAATTCAAGCAATCAAGTTTTTGAAATTTTATAGAGTGAGCAATTTAAAGTGAAAATAATCAACAGCTTAATCACTAATGAAAATCATCTTCAGTTACAGCCTTACTGTATATCTGCCATTGTGCAGCTGCTAGCATACCCGCATAGCGCCCAGCAGGCGGATGTAGTCGGCCAGCATCTCCTCAAAAATGAAGAAGTCACTGGCTGCCTGCTCCTGATGCAGCTGCTCCATCTTGTCCTCCACCTCTGCCAGCTGGGACAGGGCCCGGGACAGGGCTGTGTTGTCCTCAGAGTTACCCAACATGGCCATACTTTTGGCAAATACTGCTGTGTTCCCACACAGCTCTGGTTTAGGAGGAGGAAACAAAAAACTTTTTCAGTGTACTTTTCTCACCCTAAAAGAACAATTTGGTATAAAAAAAAACTGGGTGGACATAGACAAGTGAAGAAAGTCAGATGCAGCTCACCCTTTCTGTGATTGACCAGGGAGTCGACCACGGCATGAAGCTTCCTCAGCTGCTGCTCCTCGTTCTCCACCTCCTGGAATTTGTCCTCAAACCACTGAGACACGCAGCACAAACAGAACAGTATCAGAACAATTGCTCAACCACACAACCTCATCATATCTAGAGTATAAGGCCAGTTCTTCCACTTTCAGCACTACAACACATTATAATAACCCATATATTTAGTTTGTTTCTGTTTAAACTATAACATGTATAATGTATTTAGATCTCTGATTTGAAACAATCATATAATTCAGAAAAGATGTCAATCAGGCTGTAATACTTACTATAAATAACTATAATTTACTCAAATTGTAGAGATTAAAAAATAATTTCCACTCAATGGTCCATTTCTGTTCAAATGCCCCAGTTCTACTTCCAAACATTGATTGTATTACTGTTTAAATGTTCTGGTGCCTACACTGATCTCTTAGGTTTTATCCAAACACTGATTTTTCCATGTCAGAATTATAAAATGTGTTTCTATATACAGGCCACATGTACAACAGTGGTTTCCTTACAGTGTCAGACTCATTCATCTTGATGGTCATCTTGTTGACAGCATCTGATGCCTTATTGATCATTTTGAGGAAGCCAGCTCCACTCAGTGCCTGCGTGTTCACTGCTCTGGGTAGCTGAAAACACACACAGTTCAAAAGTTAGCGTGTGTTATTTTGGAGAATCTAACATTTGCTCATCAAAAAAAAATTTAAATTTAAAATCATTAGCTTTCTGCCACAAGAAAATACTTTCTTCAACTGGCAAGATTCTTGCATCAACATATCACTCAGAAGTTAGTGTTGCACAACTGCACAATGTAAAGGCTACACAATAATGAGGCTTACTGTGCTTTTATCAATTCTCGAAACTTCAAAAACTTCAAAAGTGAAATTTCACAGAAAATGAAGACTGACTGGTTCCGGGCAGACTGGCAGCCTGGCACTATTTCTGTCTGCTTTCATGTCTCCATTATAGACAACAAGTATGAATAGATTTGTGTTTTTCTGGTGTTGATGGTAACTGTTAATCTGAGCAAAGCTGAAACGATCCAGCTGTCAGATTACAACTTGGAAACTCTAGTGGGGGAATGTTGTCTGTGTCCACTGTAGAATACTCACATCTTCTCTCTCCAAGAACTCACGGACGTCAGGATCTTGTAGTAACAACGGATGAGCCACTATTCTCTGAAGATACCTACAAAAACCACGGTGGCAGCAAGATGAGGAGAGTAAGAAGTTAAATCAACATAAAACACACACATGGACCTTAGCAGAAATACACTGACAAAGACCTTAAATGCACACGCACTTAAACTGGAGCATTTTCTTTCTTTTATTTTCCATCTGTTCTTATTTTAGTTGTAAATAACAATGACTCATTTCTAGTCATAATTCTACCACTCTGTTCTCTCCAGATGTTTACTTGTTGTGTCACTGTAAATGTAATGTATATAAATGTGTGAACATTCATACAGAATATGCTTTTTATATTGTCTCATTTACACTTCATGACCATATTTGTTTGAGTGTGCAGTCATTTCTTCAAGTATTCTGTGCTATGCTCATCACATATCATGGATCTAAGTCAGATCTATAGTCCCACGGTAACTGCGTGTTATGGTGTGTTTGTCTTAGGCCACAAGGAGCTCTCATTTAGAGAGGACTGTTGACTGAAGCAGTATGAGCACCACTGCCTACAAATAACTGTGATAACTTTTCAGAAATAGACAAAATCTCACTGACAGTTTTGTTTCCTCCTGTTGGTACATTTAAACATTTATTGTAGTTATTCATATTGACACTTGTGTTTTGCATTGTGTCTTCTTGTTTTAACTTCTCCTTAGTCTGGGCTTCCTTCTGTTGGACTGTTTAGTATTTATGCTACTTCCATGTCTTCCTGAAATTCCTGATATTGCTCTTTGTCTGTCAAAGCACGTTGTAAACTCTATTGCAGAAATAAAAAAAATACCAAATGTAAAACAGGCACAGTATAATTAAAACTATGATCTTGTGACTACTGATTACTAAGGTGTACAGATCCTTGCCTCTCCAGAGCTGCTCTTCTTCTCTCGACAAACTCAACAGAGGATGGGTCGTCCATTCCCACCTTCACTTTGGTCATTCCTGTTGATGCATATGACAGTCACAGAGGGCAAACAAAAACTCAGACGTAAAAACGTGGAAAAGAAAGACGTGGGTACCGACCTACAACACTTTTCTCAGGTGGCGGTGGAATGATGCAGCCCAGGAGCGACTGCTTGACGGACAGCTTCTCATAGAGACCCAGGAAGTCACTATAACGCCTCCTCGTGGTGAAGGCTTTACTCCTGAACATGGGCAGGGACGTCTGAAAGTGGATACATGGACACTAATGAGGCACTAACAATAGTGAAGATTTAGAGATATCAGCAGGTTTAGGAGCTGAGTAAAAGTACATCAAACATATGTATCAAAACAAGCTTTAATACAGACCCTGGTGGAAACTTTGTAGGCCACGTATGCATTCATGCCATCTCCTAGGAGGACAGGAACAAAACAGTCGATTAGGATTAATAAGGTTTTGGTCCAAAATGAATGTGTCAGTGTATTTAAAGAATTTAGGTTGAAACCACAATACTTACCTGTCCAAAGTTTTAATTATCTAGCCAATTACAAAACCAAAACGTTTTACTGAACAGGAAATTACAGAACCATATCATAGTTT
This sequence comes from Acanthopagrus latus, assembly GCF_904848185.1. NCBI lineage: Eukaryota > Metazoa > Chordata > Actinopteri > Spariformes > Sparidae > Acanthopagrus > Acanthopagrus latus. Next base: position 6,453,756 of record NC_051042.1, on the reverse strand, counting down.
TAACATGCGTATGAGAAAAGAGACTGACCGACTTTCTCCGGGTTGGTGACGGCAACATCCACATCAAAACTGTCCTTGGCCTCGTCTTCCTCCAACTGCAAATAAAAACAAGAACACACCTCTAAATATTTGAATAAAAAGAACAAAAGCATTCCAGTTGTGCAATTAATTGGTGATTTGGTGTGGCCTATACCTGCTCCAAGGAGGTGGGCTGCATGGCTGCAGGGCCCTGAGTGAACGAGGAGGGAGAACAGGGGCCAGAGGAGGTGGGAAGCTCCTTCCTGTCAGAGCTGCTGGGCTTATCTGGGCTCGGCTCCATATTTGCCTCTGGGGAAAGAGAAGACTTTTGATTAATGTATGCCACTCAGTATCCAAAAAGATGAAGAAACACAAATGACAAATGTCAGACAGGATCCCTCACCATGTCACTGAACAGCACCACACCTGGTTCTCCACAACACTAACTGCTGAATGCGGTGCAGAAAAGCTACAGTTTACTTGACCAATGCATTTTGATTTATTATTGATAAATGACAAGTATGACATTTTTTTTTTAATAACTCACTACAGATTTCAGCTTTTCTCAGTTTGATCTTTGAGAGCTGTCAAAAGTCCGGGTCTGGGAAAGTTAGCTTTTTTCAGTATTTACTGATGTTTTATTAACTAAAACAACAATTATTGCTGGTAATACTGCATATGTGGAACAAAGTAGTATAAGGCCTTTTTGGCTCCAGAGGCAGCTGCATTTGATCTACTAAAGTGCCTCCAGTGATGTCATGTGATGGCTAAGTTGTACTGTGGGTAATGCAGGTGCCAGGTTGTGATAAGCAGTCCACTGATCTATCACCGCACTTCTAGAACATTGAGACACTTCCACTCCCTTTCGAAAACCTGTACTACCGTCTTCCAACATGTACTGAATAATATACAGTCATGGACGAAAGCACTGGCACCCCAGGAACTTTTCCAGAAAATGCACCATTTCTCCCAGAAATGTGTTGCAATTACAAATGTTTTGGTATACACATGTTTATTTCCTTTAAGTGCATTGGGACAACACGAAAAAGCAGAGGAAAAAAGCCAAATTTGACATCAATTTATACACAACTCAAAAAATTGACTGGACAAAATCATTGGCATCCTATTAAGACTGTGGGTAAATAATTTAATTTCAAGCATGTGATCTTCGTTTAAACTCACTTGTAGCAACTAACAGGTGCTGACAATATAGAAATTGAAACTGAAGCCAATTAGAGTGTATAAAAGTTGACTCAAACTTTTTGTTGTGTGCCTGTGTGTGAAAGAAGAGCTGAGAATTGTCTGAGGACTTAAAGTGAAACTAAAAATGAAACCTAGGATTTTTGGGGGGAATGTATACTAGGGCTGAACAATATGGACAAAATTTCATATCTCGATATTCATGCCAGATATCTTGATATCAATATGATACAATATGACTACGGTTCAGTGAAAACCAAGCATTTTTCAGAAAAATAAAAGAGATTATTTTAAGCCATACACAAATGGTTGATAGAGAAATCATTACCAAATTATCACAAACTCACTACAGAGACAAATATATTTGAAGTAACAACAGTAAAGGGAGGGAGAAGATCAAACGAACTATGTGCATTTTTACAAGATGAACGATGACATCCTAATCTGGAGAGAAAGAGTGAAAGTGAAGATCGAGACTCAGCAGCTTCAGGTTATCGGTAAAGTACCAGTGGAATCTAGAAAGAAGTCAGAGAATTAACGGATCAACAGAGTAAACAGCAGCTATCCGGGCTCAAATCCACCGAGCGAGTGGCCGCGGTGTCCGCTCCTGCTGCCGCCTGCACAGCTGCTCAGGAGGGGAGAGACCCCAGTGCTGCTGCAGAGGAGCCGTGGACTGCGATGACTCTGAGCAGCAGGAGAATTACAATATAATATATAATGTATAATAATATATAACATAATAAAGTCGCTAAGAGGGTCTGAAAAGTCACTAAATCTAGCGAGAAAGTTGCCAAGTTGGCAACACTGTGTGTGTGTGAGTGCGTCTCCGTCTCCCTCACTCCCACCCTCGTCTGTTTGTCATTGGTTGGCTTCAGCTGTCGATCCACAGCAAGCATGAAAGGTTTATAGTTGGCTAAAAATGATGTTTGTTGTGACTGCCAGAGCAGTACTTGCAGGGCGAGCGGGGAAATCTATGTCGTTTATATCGTTTCTTTTTCGATATTACGATCTTCAATGTTCATGTCTAGATATAGATATGATAACGATATATCGTTCAGCTCTAATGTATACAAGTCAAACCTTTGTGTAAAAGCATGATTACGACGAAGGAGGCGCATTTAAGTTTACTAAAAAGAGAGTTTTTGCGCAACTCACGTTAGCAGATGTTTCCTCCACTCGCAGCCATCCTGCCAGTGAGAAGTGTCAATTTCCTAATGCAATGTAACATGGAGGTGAGTTAAAGTGGACCGCTCCTAAAGCTTAGTTCCATATAAATGCACAGATAATTCATTGTTTTGTCATAGCGAAAAAGCAATATTGACCTTGAAGTTGAAAAAGGAGCCTCATATAAGAAACAATCCTAAAATCAAAAGCTGGAAACGTCACGTGAGATATCATGTGGATAGTTGTTGCTGGAAGACAGCAGCGGTCCACCTTAACTCTCCTCCAAGTTACGTCGCATTCGGAGATCGATACTTCTGTGTCAACTCTGTGTACACAAATAATGTTCTCAATGCTCATGTACATGTGTAGAGACCCTGGTGATACTACCAGCAAAGTTTTATGTTGTGCTGAGCCTTCTTAGTTTTTTTAAAAATAGTTTTTAAAAAATTTTGATCCGATGCAAAAGTACTCCTTGAACTCCCATTGAAAATGAGCTTGCCCAAAAACGAAAATATGTTAAATCTTAAAAGTGCCTCTTTCGTCATTATTATGCTTTTACACGAAAGTTTGACTCATGTACATTCACATCAACTATCTCAAGGTTACAAGTCAATCTCCAGAGATCTTAAAATTCCTTTCTCAACTGTGCGCAATATAATCAAGAAGTTTATAACCGATGGAACTGTGGCAAATCTCCCTAGATGTGGATGGAAGAGAAAAATTGATGAAAGAATACAACGCAGGATAGTTCAAATGGTGGATAAACAACCTCAGTCAACTTCCACACAAATTCAGGCTGTCCTGCAGACTCAGGGTGCAACAGTGTCAGCTCGAACCATACATCGTCATCTGTATGAGATGAAGCGCTATGGCAGGAGACCGAGGAGAACCCCACTTATGACACAGAGGCATTAAAAAGCCAGACTGCAGTTTGCAAGAACATACCTGAGTAAGCCTCAATTTTTCTGGGAAAATGTTTCGTGGACAGATGAGACTTTGGTAGAGCTTTTTAGCAAAGCACGTCATTCTACTGTTTACAGAAAACGGAACGAGGCCTACAAAGAAAAGAACACAGTACTTACAGTTAAATATGGTGGCGGTTCCAAGATGTTTTGGGGTTGTTTTGCTGCCTGTTTTGCAGTGGGTGCATTGATTGTGTGCAAGGAATCATGAGATCTGGAGACTATCAAAAGACAGCAGGACAATGACCCAAAACATATCTCACAAAGCACCCAGAAATGGTTGGAGACAAAGCACTGGAGAATTCTGAAGTGGCCAGCAATGAGTCCAGATCTAAATCCCGTAGAACACCTATGGAAAGATCTCAAAATTGCTGTTTCGAGAAAGCACCCTTCAAATCTGAAAGACCTGGAGCAGTTTGCAAAAGAAGAGTGGTCCAAAATTCCAGTTGAGAGGTGTAGGAAACTTGCTGATGGTTGTAAGAAGCGAGTGGTTTAAGTTGTTTTCTCCAAAGGGTGTGCAGCCAAATATTAAGTTGAGGGTGCCAATGATTTTGTCCGACCCACTTTTGAGTTTATTATGTCAAATTTGGCTTTTTCTTCTTCTGTCTTTCTGTGTTGTCCCGATGCACTTCAAGGAAATAAAAGTGTATACCAAAACATTTGTAATTGCAACACTTTTCTGGGAGAAATGGTGCATTTTCTGGAAAAGTTCCAGGGGTGCCAATACTTTCGTCCATGACTGTATATAAAGACATTCTCAATTCAAGTACAAGTACCTCAGACTTGTACAGTACTTGAGGAAATACACTCGGCTACATTCCAGCATGATTATGCCTCATGACTCGTAAAATGAAGTGTAAAATCTGTGGCATGTGCTTTTATTATCTGCACACACAAATACCCGCATGACCAAACTAAAGAGAACCATCTCAGCAGACTTCTTTCCTGTACAGTCACATTGAGACTTGTTAGGATCAAATGAAGAGAAACAGTTAATAAAACACATCTCCTGACCAGAAAACAGGTCGTTGTCATCGTCAGAGTGAACCCCGTTGGATTTGGCCAGAGTGCTGCTGGCCTCCTCCTCACCAAACAGATCCGGAGCCGCTTCACTGGCACGATCTGGCTGAGAAACTCCTCGACTCACAGCCACAGGGTCACTCTGTAGACAGGAAGGACAAAACACGTAGATTAATTAACATAGAGAGAACACGCAGACAGGGAGGACACAACAGGTAGACTACCACACAGACAGGGACGACACAACACAGACAGGGAAGACACACAAACATGGAGGGTGCAGACAGGGACACACCACTCAGATGAACATAGACAGGAGGGAGGACAGCAGGAGTTGCGAGCTCTCTCCTCTCAGGACCGTTATGACGTTGTAACACAGACCAGCCGGTTCGGTTTGGGCGGTCCTGTTAGGTCGACACTAGAGACTCTACACTTAAATTCATCACAATAGTCACAAACACCGGCGATTCACTCAGAGATCGAACCGGAGCAGCTTTAAATGATCGATAAGGCAGCAGAGCAGGCCGACACAACAGAATGTGGAGTTTATCGATGTACGAGTCAAAAGTGCTTTTTCGAGCGCTTCAAACTAACTTCGTCCAAGTTTATGACTGAGTTCAGTGTTGTATAAAACCCGGGAACACGTCTCGCCTCTCCGTCACTGGTCCAGTGATCTGAATGCAGGTCAGAGAGATAAAGAGCAGACTGACGGCTGCTTCATGTCGACAAGATAAACCCGCCAGTAACTTAATAACAACAAGAGTCGGCGGTGAACGTACGTGACTGACGAAGATGTCCTCTCCCTCATCGCTGTCTCCGTCTGCCATGTCAGACAGTCCAGCTCCGGGCTCCTCTGTGGCAGGGAAAGGAGGGGGATTCCGATCTGAGCTGGCCGCCATTATTCCGTGTTGTGAGAGGGTCTGACGTAGGCGGAAGTTAGACGGAGCGAGGAAAGTAGTGGTGGTAATGGGGGCAGCGATCCCTGCTGGTGGCCGCGCGATAGTACTGGTGACAGTATACACCGTTATCACACGGCTCCTCTCAATGCTGTAGAATGCTCCATTCACTCGAATGAGCCTTCCCAACGTTCGGCGATCAATTATGGTCGTATAATTGACCGCTGCTAAGCATGTTTGACCGTCGTCAAAGAAAGTGGCCTTTTCGCCCCAGATTCACGTATTTCGTATCACTCCGCGGACTACAATCTATGCTCGCAAGTAGTCCGGTCACTTATCACACCAGCGTATTCGGTCCCTAAGCAACGTCAACTCAAGAGTTGTAACTCTGTAACAGTTAACCTAACGTTACTTTATATCAGAAAAAATATGGATGAGTTTGAAATTAACTTTAATATTTTTGGAAAAGACGGTGATTTCGAGTCTTTTGGCTAAAGCAGGGCCGGCTCGAGGCATAAGCGAACTAAGCAGCTGCAAGTCAATTCATTTGTTTCAATAATTGCACAGGTGACTCTGCAGTGGTGGGAGGGGGGCCCCAAATCAAATTCTGCTTAGGGCCCCCAAAAGACTTGGGCCGGCACTGGGCTAAAGGTTGAGTTGTCGTCACTGCCGGTATAAAAAAAAAAAGAGAGAGAAGTGAAACGGCACAACGTTTTGGAGGACAGAGATAATGATAAAATAGAAGAGGATCGACACAAATTGATCACAAAAAAGAGCACGTTATGGGCCATGACTGGTTAGTGGAGACTTGTTTACCTGTAGTCCAGAGTCTCTAAATAAGGTGCTACGATCATTTCATCCTTGAGTGCAAAATGCCAACGGCAAGGCCTACTCCATTGCGAGCTACTTTGCAGTTAGGTCAGGGATATCTTGTCACTTCTCGACATTTAACATCATGAACTGTGGCACTTTCAAGTCGAGCAATGATGTATTCAAGTCTGTCATCAAAAAAAGACCTACGGACAAAAAGGCAAAGACACCAGCCAGCATCAGCCCCCTGTTTCAGCGACAGACCTACAGATGCTCAGATCAACTCTGTGGTGCTGTCTGTCAACAGAGCTCCTGGACTTGTCAGGAAGGTGTGGTTCGATGTGCAGCTAAATCTGGCGGCAGAGAGGGCAATCGACACTTAACCAAGGACTCTTTTTGTTAAACAGAAAGACGACAACGGCAACGAGTATATTTCCCTTGCATATGACGCCTAGATAAAATAAACATAAAGATGCTAGAGATCTGTGCAAGGAGAATTATCGTGACTACATTTTCGCTGAATCAAACTTCATTGCAGACTTTGGCTCCAGACAAAAGACAATATGTTCCATAAGATAAATAACATACAAACTCAGAATTGAGATCATACTTTAAACACGACTTACATTACACAGAGCCAGCTATACAAGTGTCTCCACACCTCTGGACTGGACATGTGTAGTGCTGAACTTTATGTTTGATAAAACCACGATGGTTTCATTTTCAGACACATCGAGGACACAGATAAATGGATACAAAGTATTTCTTAGAACAGCTTGGAAAGTTCTGACTCCTAACATTGAACTATTCCACCTAGGTTGCTTAAATAATATTCTCCAGGCATCATTATACATTTCTTGAGGTCTCCATTCGCTTTTCTGTATTTTGTATTTTGTAAGGCTTTATAATAACTATCATATCATTAAAATAAACAATTATATATGATTAATTTATTTCACTGTTGACAAGCAGTTGTGTTTTGTAAAGTTGCAGTTGATGTTCATAATAATAAATACTGTGTGGTTAACTTGTAAACATTATTTAGATGAGTTGCAGCTGATGTTTGTAACCTTCATCATGATCTATTCATCATCTTAATAAATGTCTTATGAACCATGTTATTGTTTCTTAACCGGGGGCAGGACCTCAGTATTTCTCAACTCCTGCTCAGACCTACAGTTAGTCAGTTGTGTTCACATGGTTTATATTCTTTCTTATATATATTCTTACATCTAAAGTCACTTTAGTCAAGTAAGCTGCACTCATATTGTATTTCCTCAGTTTGCTTCTGTAGAACTTCACCCGTCTGTACAGTAAAGAAGAGTGTTGAGTTTTTGTGTCCTGACTGACACTCAGTGACGAGCATCATTCATCCAACCAGCTCGGTGAGATCAGACTAAAATGACCCCTCATATTAGGAAATCTAATAATGTAAATCCCCCTCAGGCCAAAATGTGTGTTTTATTTCTTTCCACAGTTGACTGTAGCACACAGTCTGAGACAGGACTTCACATATATTCATGCATATTCACTGATTATAGTATTCTAATGAAGAAGAAAAGCATTTTTGAGAATTTTGTGGTAAATATATCTCAGAAAAAAAACATACACAGATTATTTTTCCAAGCTAGTTATTTGTACATGTCTTACTACATGACTCGAGGGAACCTTTCAGAAACATTACTGCCTCAGTGAGGCTTTTAATGTTGAATCAAAAAGTGTATCATATTGTAAGGTATCCATGTTATTTTGTCCACCTCAGACGTCCTCCAAAGAACCATTTGCTCTAATACTGATCTCATCTAGGGGTCGAAGCAGTCCTTTGAGGATCTGGTTTTCTCACATATCAAATTCTACCCAAATACATCACAAATAATCCTAACACTTACACCAGTTATAAAACAATAACACATATTTCATGACACAGTTTTTGCAGTTCCTCCTTTTCTGTAGTGTTTTAACTAAGGGATCTTCTCGATGGAAGCCACAGGGTACATTCACAGACTGATAAAGCTACATTATATGATAACCTACACTATATATGATGGAGCACATTCCTTGGTTGTTTTCCAAAATATATATTTCTGAGGTACAGAAACTAAAGCGTAAATGTAGGATTGACGTGTGAAGCATCTTGAATTGGGACTAGCAGATTTCATGTGATGATTTTAAAACTTTTATCTGCAGCTTCAGTTTAAAAAAATGTTTTAATGTACTTAATACAGTCAGATTGTTTAAATGTTTATTTATTGACACTGTTAGAAGGCCTGGACTGTAATAACATTGTGATATTATAGTAGCTCTCACTGTATATTAGTCATGTTACCTGATTCCCATCGCTCCGTGTATTCAGGCTGATGCTCCTCCTACTGTCGTCTGAATGAACTCCTCTGGTAGACAACTGAGGCTCAACGGCTGGAGGGTGGCTGAGTTTAGGGAGCTGCTCCAGGTGGTGTTGTTTGTGCATAAGTGTGGAGTATGATGGTGTTCTGTATGCTCAGTACAGAGACTTCTCAATATGACCACACACTACACACTTGTGCACACATCTTGTGGCGTTTATGAATGTCATCATCATCATCTGTCATCTTCGTTCTGTAATAAAGTGTCAGATATTTAATCTTATTAGAGACCTCGAGATTATTATCAGACAGACTGAATCCTGGTTCAATCATGTAAACCAAGTGCTATATAAATAAAGTACAATATATAATAATTAAAACTGCAAGCAGCAATGAATTATTATTGATTATTGTGTATGCATCTCTTAACTATCCGTGTTTCAGACAGTGCAGGAAGGGGTTAAATGTCATTTTCTGTGTCCAACATGTGGCGATGTGACTATGACTGTATATTGGCCTATGTGTTCAGGGCAGGATTCTTATCCAACATGTGAAGTTTGGTCTAGATAGGAATAAGGAGTTGTTCCTTTATGATCTGGTGGCCTGCTCCTGCCAGTATTAAATAACGTACGCTGAAGTCAGAAGAACTCTCTGCAATATACATAAAACAAAATGGAGTACAGGTGAAAAATCCCTCAAACTAATTTGTGGTGAGTTGTGTTTTGATTATTGATTGGAGGCGACGCTGACGGAGGATGTGTTCACCTTTTAGTTGCATGTCATCTTACAGTGTATGATATGGAGGAATAAAGGTATAAATGTCATGTAGATATGATGTTTGTCCGAATTCCTGTGTCCAGTAGGTGGCACTATGGATATGACACAGTATTGATGTATGGAGGTGTTCAGGGCGAATACATGTCCGATGAATTGTACATGGGAAATGGGTGTACATGGGAAATTGTATGTTGAAGTTATAAAGACTTGTCATTTGGACACACCATTGTTGAGATATGCAAGACTTCCTGTTTTGAGCAAAATCTGCAGGAAGTTGTTATTCAATAACTTGAGTATTGTTTAGAACATCAGAATTCTTTTGATAAAGATTTCTCGGGAGGGTCCACAGATACTGTGTGCAAGGTTTCGTGCAAATGGGTGAAATTGCCTGGGAGGAGTTCGAAAAAGTAGGTTTGCGACATTTCGCAAATTTACGGAAAAATAATGATAGGTGGAAATGTGTGTGGCCTAATTCACTAGAATTCAGCGAATACAGGGATATATGGTTTTTGAATGTGAGACAAAATATATGGGAGTTATGAGGCAAAACGCACTTTCCTTGTCTATAGCGCCACTTAGTGGTGGGAATTCCAAACAAAAACAGATACAGTTTTTGGGCAGGTGTAAGCTAGTTTGGTGAGTTTTGGGGTTTGTTCAGGCAGTGAAAAATGCGATCATTTGGGACAAACAAGTCGTCACTACAAAAACCTGTGAACACAGTCTGAAGCTGGAGAGGTGAGAGTTAAACATTATAAACTGTGTCGGCAGTTTGTCTTTTCAGTTTATTCATGAAGCTGCAGAATTAATTTGATTAGGCAAAAAAAAATTCATCGATAAAGACGTCTCTCTTCTGAAGAAAGTCTCTTCCCCACAACTACGTAATGCACCTTTTAACATAAATCTGAGATACATGAAGTTGATAGAAGTATTTCTACTTTACACTTAATCACTGTTACATTTTACAGATATTGTTCTATGCTCAAAGCTGATTTGATGACCTGACAAAGTGGTCAATGACCCCCGGGGCTCCTGCATGTTGGAGACTCAGGCTCACTGTTTGATTGAATTATGTCATGCTAATTGTGTTAGGCTAATTGAACATTTGTCTGGTAATGTGGTTTCCTGGTTGGACAACATGGAATCATCAAGTGCGTCTCAGGTTTGTTCAGAAATTCAAATGAAATGGAGATTCACTGTTATCTGTCTGGAAACATGCTCCACTACAGCAGCTTCATGTGTGAATGTGTGTTCACTCCGCTGTCAGACCACTGTGTAAACACTTCTAAACAAATTATGATTTTGTGTACTGATAATTGTCCAACTGCAGAGAGCAGATTGAACTGACAAATCCTCCAGACTTGAACTGCAAGTTAAAGTTCTGCTTCCATGTTCTTACATCAGTAACACAATGTGACGCTCACAGAGGACATACGCTGTAAGAGTTTACTTCTGGTACTTGAAGTTAACAGTCCTGATACTCTTGGGAGTATTTTTACATTGTGGGACTTTATTTTAGTAAAGGATCGGAAAAGGTGCCTCCTCCACCTCTGACTTACTGCAGAGTTGCTGCAGAGTTTACCTTGGACTATAAAAACAAGACTGAATGTGTTAATGACTCGGAGGATTTTATCCTCAACTAATTTACTTTTCCTTCATTTATTCATCAGTTTCTCTGCAATGTACCTGAAGAGACGGGCATTTAACATGATGACAGTTTAATGAGAACGTCTGAAAGAGGCTGATTCTGAGTCTGATCCACATTTTAAAGGCAAAGTTCAGAAAGAGTCGTCTCCAGCAGTGAGGTCAAACATCTGTTTCCCATCTGAGAGTTTTCAGCCATTCTTGATGAACAATTAAAAACTGAAACTGCTTCATGAATCTAAACATGTTTTTCAAATAGTCTTGATAAATACGACACCAAACCTAAACCTTTATTCACTGAACTCAATTGTGCATGACAGTGTTTTTAAATGTCAGCGATTATGACATCAGACGCAGATTCATCAACAGAACCTGGTATTTACACCGACTGGCAGCCAAATGCCGAATGAATCAGCTCCATCAGCCGCTCAAGCAGAGAGACTGGTTTGATCTGGTTTCACATGAAGACTACGGTGAGAAAACATCAGCAAGAAATCTGATCAATTACTTTTTATCTTGTACTTGAGGTTAGTTAGTGTGAGAGTATCTAAATACAGGACACAAAACAGGACTGAGCTGTGAAAACATTTATGAAACCGTCTTTCCAATTTCTGTTGTGCAATTAACTTTAAGTTTAATCAAGGCAGTTCTGTCTATCTAAAATATGCCTAATGTGATGCTTTCTTTCTTCAGCATTACTGTTTGAGGCTGAAACACAGCTTTGTGTTCACATTCATGTCAACTAAATGTTTTAAACCTCACGATGAATCCTCAACTTCAGGACTAATGATTCTTTTCATTACAAAATATTCTATTTTCCTCCGTCAGTCAACTATTTTGTTTGATCTATAAAACCAAAAGTCACTCAAGATATTCCACAGAACCCGTTTCAAGCGGTTCAGTGTAGGAACTTTTTTGTTTCCAGTGGGCCGGGATGACATATCGAATATATCATGATACCTTCTCTTGAGATGCGTTTATTGATGTGTTTGCACCAAATATCAATATTTTAAGACATGCGGGACACGAGATGATGACACATATAAAAATGGACATGTTGCGGTCCGTGTGTGATAAAGAGTAACTACGCTGACTCGGCACCTTTTTGTACATCGTCTCATGCCAGTAGGTGTCAAATTCTGTGATGCTGACGACACAACCCAGAGAATGAACACATAATTCCTGCACTTTGCCTTTTTAGGGGTGTTTTGTTTTCTTCAGTTAGATAATGTGATGCATCATTAGATGAATGTCTTACAATATATCACACAATTGCTGGATCTTGAAAATAGTGTTATCGTGGGCAACGTTTTGTGAACCGTATCATATCATGAGTTACTCCAACACCTACTTTCTACCAAACTACACACACCACACATATCTCTGCACAGAATGAAGCGTGCATCTGCTCATCTCTCATGGAGGAGGGGCTCATGATTGTGACAGCTTAGGATGGAATTATTGGCGTCTTCCATTAGCTAGCATTGTTGGCTTAGATAGCTTGCCTGCCATCCATAGGCATCTATGTGTGTGTGATGTGGTTGGAGGGTGTGGTTTGGTTAAGAGAAAATAGTTCCTACATGAAACTACTCACAACAAGGACTGTGGATTATTATCTTGAGTAACTAGGTCATGCTTTCTGGATAGACACATTGCTGTTCTTGAGAGAGCCATCTAGTTCCAATATATTAAAGAGAAGTCAGACATCTGTATGCACAGAATCTCCCAAACTGATTGTATTGTTTGTATTCTGGATTTTTGTGTGAAGTGTCTGTTTAACAGCTGAAGGAGCTCCAGGTCACGTGTGATGAAAAGAAGACGAGCAGAAACATTTACTTTGTTAGTATTCATAATAGTTTGTATACACAATGTATAGGAGCACCAATAAAAAAAACATCTTTTTTTTCCAAACCTTTTTTCAACATTTTTTAAAAAGCCACAGATTTTGTTTTTTTTTTCCTACAGAAAGCAAAGAAAGCTCTGTACATGAACAAGCAACAACAGAATTCCTCATCATGAGCTGCGGAGTAACACAACTCGGTACCTCAAATTCATATCATCTCTGAAGCCAAAAAATGAACATAAAAAACAAGACCAGCTGCCTGCTGCTTACCTAGGACACTACGTTACACAAACAGCTTCTGATATTTAAAACACAAGATATGTAAGAAATGTACTTTTCAAAAATTGTGAAAAAGTGCAATACAGGTTCAACTGTTTACAACTCAATAGATTATTTCCCAAATGGAGTTCGGTCCGTTTCTCCCCCGTTTGTTTTCAATCATTTTTTACCCCGAAACTTGTTCCTTGTTGAATCCATAGTTAAAATCTCTTACAGTTATATTGACATTCATGACGATGTACATTTATGAGAAACATGGTATTCACAAAAGTAGAGCAAATTACTATGATTGTGAATGACAAATTCTTTGGGTAAGAGGGTAATGAATGAAAAACTAGTTTCTTAGATGAACTTTTTTTTTTCCTTTTTACATCAGATTTGTTTACAGAACAAGCTTCTTCTTTTTTTTTTCTTCATACAAAAACTACCATGTAAAAAAAAATTCCGGGAGTCCCATTCAAAAGGCCAACATCTTTGCATCATAGAAGATTTGTAAAAGAACCAGGGCATCTGATGAAGAACAGCAGAAATACAGCAAACACACTCCGCTGTGGGGAAATGCACTCGTGGTTCAGCAGTACAGACGTCTGAAACCAAATATTGGTTTTTTGGAAACGTTACACACACATTCGACCGAACTTCTCATATAAAAGATAACTCGTCTGTTGCAGGTGATTGATTGACTGGGTGCCATGTGAGTTTTTTTTCTTCCTCTTTTGTGTTTTTTTTCTTTTGTTTTTAGGAGGGGTGGGGGTCAGCGCCCTGAGTCCTTGGTACCCCTGACCTGTGAGGAGATACTGTCAAGTCCCACAGACCTATACAGAAACTGCCATGGCAGTGAGTGACAGCATGACATCCGTGGAGAGTCGAGTCGTCTCGACCGTTCGACATACAAACACGTTGGTAAGGCTTTTAAAACGGAGCTCCCACAACAAAGAAAAGACTGAGAAAGAAGACGTTTTAATGTACAAAGCGGGCAACACAATGTCAGAGAAGAATGTACTGTAGAAACACATCAGGCGTCTCTCGCCTCGTGATATGAAAACTGAGCGTCAGGACTCCCACTCGCATCCAAATAATAATAAATGAAATAAGGGAAACATCAAAGAATGAGGCAGTTTAAAAAAAAAAAAAAAAAACACAACATATGTACATGTTTATAAGGATATGTGTGTAAAAAAATAATACAATAACATAGAAAATAATAAAAAGTCATGGCACAATATATGACACAAAGGGGTAAAAACAAAGAAATGTTTATGAATAATGTAGGCTTGTAAAGGAGGGGGCTGATATCCAATGTTCACTTCACTGAAACGGCCCAATAGATATACAAAATGCACAAAGAAAACACTAATCAAACAAACACTGTGTGTAGACTCGCCGCATGAGCACCAACATCAAAACCAGCATATTTTTGGACTTTCTCCTTTTGACGTGACACTGAATCAACCGCCGTCTCATCCCGAACACAAAGAAAACCTATCGCACTTATTTTTGCTGAGGAAAAAATTTCACAATCTTCTGGTTGAAAGCGACCAATGTTTTAAAAGTTCATTGTCTCTGAGAATGGTTCTTCATAAAAAGATGAAGTGTGTCACTTTTTCTTCCCTCTCATGGCGATCTCCTTCCTGAGACTGAGCAAGGTGAGCCGAAAAAAAGTTCCTAAGTTTCAGTCTGGAGTTTTGTTTTTTGTCTGCAGGGGGACGAGAGAGTTTTCTTGGGCACAAGAAGCCATTTTGTGTCCAGCAGCCTCTGGCTCCCAGGGTTTATGTTTGGGTGTGTTTGCTTGACTTGAGAGAGTGTGTGTGTGTGTGTGTGTGTTTGCTGATGACAGAGACTGTGTGTCTGCGTTTGTGGAGGCGTGTGTGCATGCTCATGGCGCTGTGGTGATGGCGTTCAGGTCCTTCATGAGGCCCTCGAGGTGGGCCATCTCCTCGGTCAACTCGTCGGGCTCGTAGCTCTGAGGGAGAGGAACAGGGTTACTGCGGGGGGCGGGGGAGGGGCAGGGGGGGAGGGAGGCAAGCACCTGGAGGCGGGGAGGGAGGGAAGGAGAAGAGAGGAGAGGAAAGGAGAGGAGGAGAGGGTCAGTCAGGGAATCTCTCACAGAGGACAGGGGGAGTCGTATGGGTGGGGTGAGGCGAGCTGGGGGGGGATGGATCAATGGGACTGAAGCGACGAAACTGAAGCAAAAGCAAAACATCCAGAACCAAAGAGACGCCAACGGCCAACCAAGGATTACGACACGGATGTAAAAAATTAAAATCATTCCAGTGATGTTAAGATCAGTTGTTAAATGAATTGATCAAAAGGCTGCCGCCACAAGTAAATGGTGAGATTTGAAATTGGAAAGAATAAAAAGAGAGAAAGAACAAACAGAAAATGTGGTTAAAACCAATTCAGTTTAAAGTGTACAATCCACTGCCCAAAGGAATCTGACATGGATCTGGAAGGTGTGCGTGATCAGTGTAATTCTTTAAGATAAAAATATTCCATGTTCACCACCATCAGGCCTAAACACACTGCAGTCCTACAGGCAGCCAGTGTGGGGCGCTGTACTCACGCTGTCTACATCCTCCAACATCTTGCTGGTCTCTGGCACATCGGGGGCGTTGGGCACAGTGACGATCATCGGTGTTCGTGTCCTTCCTAGCGTTCCGATAGAGGCTGTTTTAACGACATGAGGGTGAGTGGGAGGCCCTAAATGTGACACACAAACATACAAATCAACAACGGTCAGTGAACAGATGACACTGCATTTAACCAGACTAACTGATGAATGGTTACCACATAATGCATCATCAATCCTTTTCATCGGGGATCCTGGTCTTTGCCCACTCACAGTCTGAACAGCCTGGATATCCGTCGACTGACTTTTTTTTAAATACATATTTTATTTTTGATTTTTCAAGAACAAAGTCACAGTTACCAACTGACAAGACAAAATCAAATCAAGGAAAAACTCATTATCCACAAGGTGGCAAAGTAAAAATGAAATGAACTCACAATGACAGGACAATAGACAGTCGACGTAACAGACATAAGAGCTGTATACACCCTTGAGGTAATGGTTGGCAAGCATGACACAGATGCTCAACTGGAGATGTGGGAGGTAAATTCCAGTCTCCTTTTTGATTGGCTCGCATAAATTCACGTAACTGGAGATAACTTAGGAAATCTTTATTTGTCAAAATGTTCTTTTAACTGTCCTAGAGACATAAATACTTCATCTTTATGGCGGTGTTCTAGGCAGCAAATACCTTTCTCCTACCAAGATCTAAAGTTGCCACTCTGAAGCATCATTGATAGCAATCTATTTCTCCATAATGGAGTATTAGGAAAAAGAAATCCTTCTATCTTAAAAAGTTCACAGAGTTTATACCAAACTTGGATTGAATGGATGATTAAAGGATCATCAGCTGGAGTTTACCGTCGGTAAACTCGTCGGGTGCATATGTTTCGTGTGTGTGCTCACCGGTCTGAGCCAGCAGGGGAGTGCTGGGCAGGGCAGGCGACTCGTACGTTGGATGACCGGTGGCTGGGATCGCAGGTACGGCAAAGCTCTTGAGCGGGTGGGCATGGGCGTGCGGGTGAGCTGGGCGGTGAGGGGGCAGGTTGCTGGAGTAGCTGGGCTCCTCCTCTGTGGTGGTGGAGCCGTGATAGCTGCCCTCGGGGTCGGCCATGATCTCCGAGGGGCAGGAGGCCTGGGAGGAGGCGGTGGCTGGAGGGAGGGGCTCCGAGCTGGGGGTGTTCCTCACCGACTCTGGAGATGCAGAAGTGATGAAGAGCAGATGAGTTTAAAGAATCATCTTCAGGGGTGATTGCAAAAGAAGTCCTGGGCCTGAACTTTTTTTCCATGCCAACCGGGGTGTACAGGGGGGAGCACATCTATGGGTAAAGCTATGATTTTTCTTGTTCTTGATAAGAAATAATGTCAGAGCTACGGCATTGTCAAGGGGAGTCCAGGGGTTATAGTCTCTGAGAGAGCGGTGCGTCTCGTGGGCAGGCAACATATTTAGTGTCTTCCCCTGGCTTCATGAATTTGCGGTTCATCCTGACACTACGGTACGTGTTGCCAGAATGGAAAACCCAGATTCAACAGCACCTGGAGTGACTGCTCTCTGGATCAATCTGTTTGGCCAAGGCCCGCCCCCACCGTATTTCTGATTGGCTAGTAGACCTATCATTAGTGTGACTGAGTGAAAGTTGCGCCTCCGTTAGATCCAGAGAACTGTATGTTAGATCTCTGGGCAAACTTGATTTCGTCTCCTTTTTTTTTTTTTTTTTTTTTTGGCAGTCACGGAGGTCTGGCGCCGGAATGCAATCAGCCCTGCATCTTCAGCATCTTATGATATAAACTGTATTACAGACAAACCTACGATGTTTATAATACTCACATTGTAATTACTGATTTCCTTCATAATCACCATCATTAATAAATGGTTTATTTGTAGTTGAAGTTAAAAGTTATCCGTTCCATAATCAATTTATTCAACAGCTGTTCAGGTTTATACACATAGTTTCAATGTTACAATCTAAATCATGTTAATAGAAGAATGCAGTATTTATAAATGACTAAGAACATTTTTTAAAAATAATTTGCAACTTTACAAGAAACAACTGCTTAATAAATGGATTATAAAAGAACAGTGAAATAACTAAAGACTAACTACAAACTGACCACTGATTAGAGAATAACGGCGTTTATAAAGTGTAACTAATGTTCAGGTATGACTACTGAAGACTACAGTGATGCATGTTTGAATCTTCTTTAACTTCATAATCTATAAATATAACGTTTTTGAAGCTGCAGCCACTGAGTATGTTTACCTGCTCCTTACTTTACAAGCTATAAACCACATTTTTTGGCAATCGATCAATCATTGAGTCACTAACTGTTCCTGGATTATGAGGAAACAACCAGATGGCACAAAGCTTTAACAGTTGGCATATCGACTGCATTCCTGACGACAAAGTTGAGTTTATGTTGTTGAAAGCCGAGACGAGCAGAAGAGAGCATCAACAAAGAAGTACGGTTAGTAACACTGTGGAACACTAAAATATGAACATGGCAGCTAAATGTCAATGAATGAGGAAATGAGTAATCAATGAATGAATATGAGCCTCTGTCCTCCTGTTGTCCAGCAGGTGGCAGTGTCTCACCTGTAGAGTCCACCCTGTCTAGATGGGAGATGGGGGAGGCGCAGGCATGCGGGCGAGGGTGCCCGCTGCCCTGGTGGTAGAGGTAGCTGCGTGTTGGTGACACCAGGCTGCCCATGTGATAATGGTGGTGATGGTTATCAAGGGAATGGATGGGGTGAGCGCTAATCACAGCTGTGAATGGAAATGGATACATACACACAAACACACACAGGACGAGATGTTAAACCGGCTGTAATGATGGAGATGTTGGAGTATTACTGGTGACACACACACACACACGCGTGCAGTTCTCTTTAAACACATCTGAATTCTCTCTCCGTCTGTCTCCAGATTCAGGAGGGAAGACGTTTTAGATAAACACACAATAGCAACAAACATTTTGTATGAATGAAAATGTAAGAATGAAATGTAATTTAGCATGAGATATATTTTGAAATTGGATATCTTTTTGCTCCTACAGTTCTACTCATCACTCACACACACACACACACACACACACACACACACACACACACCCACACCCACACACACAAACACACACACACACACTTACGCTGAGGCGGCTGTGAGTCAAAAGGCATCATCATTTTAGGCCTCATCCCTCGTCGGCCTGCTAGTGTAGACATGCTGTCCTCTGATTCGTGGCCTAAAAGGTATGGTGGAAACCAGCCAATCAGAAAGTGCTGCTACTCTGTTATTCTTTTTGAGAACGATCCATCTGTAGATCTCAGGATCATCAATCAGTTTGTATCACTGAGGTTTGGTTGGATTTTTAAACATCACACTTCAGTCTTTTTCTATGAAGTGATTACACTGAGTGGATTAACTGCACCTGTGGAAATTGCAGGTATGAGTATAATGTATGAAAAGCATGAAATGTTGTGCATGATTATCACAAACACCACAAAATTCTGCAGAACTCCTCCGGCTGTGCTTCTGGAAGCAAACCTGAGGTTTCAACACATTTCCTGCCTGAAAAAAAACAACAGTTTTCTTAGTAAAGCTTCCAAACTGTACTTTCCTATCTGCCAGCCAAACCCTCGAAGTTTGCTCAGTGTTATTATTCATGTAAGCTCAGGCAGTGAGGGGGACATTTCACTTTGATCCCATTCCCATAACATCAAATTTTAAGTCTTCCCCCTTGGGCAAGACTGACCACGGTAGGAGTTGCGCCGCTGCTGCAGGTGGGGGTTGTTGTCCAGGCTGCTATCGGCCGGCGTGATGTCCTGCGAGGTGCGGGGGATGGGCGTTTCTGTCATGACTGGGTTGGGGTCTGGCGACTTGTCCATGGGCTTCAGTTCCAGCCTCTCGTGGTGAATCCAGAGATCCGGAGGCTTCAGGTCTTTGGAGTTTCCCTTGTATTTGTGGGAGCCATTTGAGGACTTTGAGGCAGCCCGCTTTCTGCAAGAAAAGCACAGGGGTAATGATGAAAGACTGATCTCATTTACACAGAGACGGTGGCCAAAGTACGAGGAGGAGGCTGAGTGTGACTGAGCTTCTTACTTCTTCTGGTGGGACGTGGTGCGGCGGGTGCACAGGAAAGCCCCGACTACCACAACGATAATGGTGAAGGCTCCCACTGAGATGATGATGATGATGACCAGGATGTGATTTTCACTGCCTCCCACCCCTGATTTACCTCGGGAGGAGAGAGACTGGATTAGGCTCGATGCATGTGTAAGTAAGTCTTTAAGAGACACCAAGGGGAACATGTCACATTTTAATACTACAGGAAATATGGAACCAAATTGGCAGGTTTCAAAATGCACAGAAGAAAAGGACTTCATTTTCATTTTTGAAAGTCCAACTTTCACACAATCAGATCATGATTTGAGAGACGATGGGTGGGAAAAGCTTACCAACTCCATTGACAGGGTCCTGTGGTGGGTGTCCCTGAGGCCCATGTTTCGGTGGAACATTTGAGGCTGATTCAAAATGGAAAGAAAAAAATGACCCCATGAAACTCAAGTGTTTTTACAACCTCTTCTGACGTCACATTCATTTCTCTGAGATATGTTATAATCCCAACATTTCTACAAGCACAAACAGATATTGCCGATCATGCAGCCCACGTTCTCCTCAGGCCAGGAGATGGAAATCTTTACAAGGAAAGAAACACAAGGTGCAGAGTCAGCAGTGGAAGACAAAAGTGTGGAGGGGGAATTTACCTTGGTCATTAGCCATTTTGTCAGAGGACTCAGCTTAACGGGCCAAAGGAGAGCAGGGAGGGAGAGACAATAAAAGGCAAAAAACAGGTTAGCTGAGAAGAGCAGCAAGGGAGATGGTGATAAAGCCAGAGCTGAGAACTGTGAGGAAAAGAGAAAAACTAGAAGATTGAGAAAAAGTGTGAAAACAGCAACAGTGTCCAACAGACCAAGTTGACAGCAAGAGCAAAGCTTCTAAATACAAGTTTTATACAACTAGTACATTAAGACATGCGCTGACTTTCATTAAGACACTCAACATCTCCGGAGTGAACACATTATATTAAAGTCATTGTCCAAGACTACGGAAGTGTTAATACAAGCAATATAAACAGATTATAGGAAACTTAGAAGCCCTTATAAGATGTATGTGTATAACTGTATAACATTACAAATACAATTAGTGAGTTTATATTACTGATAACTTCTACTAAGCTTTGGTGTTTCTTCATTAAGATATAATACATCATTTATTATGCCCTTAAAAGCATTTAGCTTCATTTCACAATACACATGAACGTTTTTTTGCCATTTTTAGTCACAATCAGAGTCTTAATGTTAATAAGGACACGAGGACTTGACCGCCCTCATTAGCTCTTAAATACACCTAGTATGAGGACTTGTATGTAAGACTTGAGAATGTAAAGCGCTGGATGCAGTCCTGTCAGAATATTTGGATGAAAAGAAAATTAAGCAGCTAAAATCTGATCTGAAATGTCTCTTGGGGTAAAAGATCAGTGTCTCCACTCTCAGGATACTTTCTCAACTCTTCACGAGAGTTTGCCTAAAGTGTTGACTAGAAATCTTAATTAAGTCAGGACTTCCAGAACTGTATGTAGTTATTTGCCATGCTAGAGAAACGGCACATTGCTAGAATTTCATTTGTGATATTATATAATGACAGGCTTTGTGTAATTTAACATTTTAACCATGCAAATCCTCCACCAGGTCAGATATGTTGGAGTATGGGGAGCTTTGTTGTGCCAGTGAAAGTCAAATGTAAAACTTCATTAGTTGATTCTTTTGGACAAGGGCAGAATAATTGTAACTGAGGGCACATTGAGACCAATTAAAGCTCATTTAAACAAATTCATCTGTTTCCCAAACTGGACTTTCTGAACTGCATTTCTTTGTCTCACTGGAACCTTGCACAGCACACCTAACCCCTTGCAGCCCCCTGCAGCCCCCTGCAGGCTCCTGCAGCCTCCTGCATGATCCTAATGTAGGGCTGTTATCCTTCTGAATGCCAACTAATGAAGCTGTTATGGCAGCTATGACATTTTAGCTAACAGCTGCCTGTTTACACATTCAGCAGACGTCAACATTAGCATTCATTCCGAGTCGTATGGCAACCTGACTAATGTAGACATTCATTCTGTCTCTTTAGGAGTCCACCAACTCCTGGGAGGAATGTATGACTCTTGAATAGCTAGCTGTGATGATATATGTATAGTTATACTCCCATCTTCTCAGACTTACTCTTAGGAGTGCGGAAGTGTACGGCCTCAGACATCGGGCCCATGCCCTTTGAGTTCCGGGCCTGGATCTTGAAGTAGTAGGTGGTGTCCAGCGTCAGCTCCTGGATCTGGTGGGTCAGACGGTTACCTACCACTGGTTCAATCACCCAGTCGTGGACTTCAGCGTTTACATCTGTGCTGTAGTAAATTATGTAACCTACAGCAGGGAGAGAGATACATTTAACATTTAGCTGTGCAAAAGAAGATAAACTATGATGTGTTTGTGCTACTTCTTCCAAGTCAAACTGCACAATCAGAGTCATGTATCTGCAATATATCTAGTTTTAATAAAAGGGCTTTAGTGCAGTGATCAGATGGAGCTTCCTCTCTGACTACTGCTACATAAAAAGTCTGAAAAGTGCAAATAAAGTACATTTTAAATTGGACATCTCAGGCCAGAATATTTTTTGTCATATATAAAAAGTGAGCAGAGAGTCATTCATCTGTGACACTCTGAAAGGGTTCAGACTTACCGGTGATCTTCCCGTTGGCCTCGGAGGGAGGCTGCCAGTTGACGATGATGGTGCGAGGTTTGTTCTCTTTGCTCACCACCGTCACGTCTTTCGGGGAAGAGCTGGGAACTGTGGGAGGGTTGAGACTGTTAGTATATGATATGAGTAACCTGTGTGTGTGTTTGCATACACGTAGCGTGTGGTTTAGCACATGTTGAACACTGTATGTTCTCTGTATATGTGGCCTATTGTTTATCACTGGTTTATACGTGTGTGTGTGTGTGTGTGTGTGTGTGTGTGTGTGTGTGTGTGTGTGTGTGTGTGTGTGTGTTTATGACCCTGCATGTGTAATTCAGTTGCACACAGACTTTTGCGCTCACACACAAACCCCTGGCTGGGCACAAATGAAAACTGGCTATTCTCTCTTAAACATAAACAAAAGAAAACCTATGCATCTTTATAACAGCTTAATAAATCACAGTTCAATAATTAGTTTTTGTTTTTAATGCCTGGTTTATTGTCAGGCAACTTTTAGCTCAGCAATTACAACTTATAATGTCGAATGAGCACCGACACTTTTCATCTCACAAGTCAAGGCACACAGCGCTGCAAGAATCCTATACAGACACTCGGGGGATTGTATGTTCTCAACACAGGCTGGAGAGGGATTTTAAAGGACTGTATGTTGCCATGGTGACAGCACTATGAGTATTATTAACATTGATACAGTCAATTTGTGCACTTCTGCTCCAGTTGACGCAGGGGAGGCCGTAATCATCTTTCCCTCTGTGATTTTTCACTCTTACATGCCTGAAGTTAAGTGCTTCCCTCCTATTCCCTCCTTCCTAAGTAAGCCTTAATGTCATTCCTCAGCTACTGTGCTGAGCAAAAGGCAACATAAAGTTGTGACCAGTCAAGTTCAGCATTAACAGAGTAATGAACCAAAACTAAAACAAAATGTTTTATGTTAATCTTGAACTAAAAACAACAAATAAGTTGTTTTAACACCAAAACTTATTATTATTATTATTATTATTATTATTATTATTATTATTATTATTATTATTATTATTATTGTTGGTTCATGATTAGTCAAATCACATATTTTGCATGGAAGCCAAGTTAGTCCAACTTACTCCTCAGAGAAGAGAAGTGCTGAAATTAAATTCTGCAATCACAAAATTTTGTGCTGGTTTCCTCAGTTTCACTTGCAGTAAATCTGAGTTAATCTTCTGATAAATACCTTTTTTTTTATCAATTGGCCTATATTAAACCATGACATCTCATTTCCTCAGGTGTGTCCTCTCCTTCCCTTTGAGCTGCAAAAGGTAAAATGTTACTCCCAGCCAGCCAGGAGCTCGTTAGCCTCTTGATTTTTGTGTTTGTGATTGTGTACATTTTGTGTTTTCTGCAAAATTAACTGCGTGTGTGTCATCATGTGCGTGTCTTCGTGTATGTCTTCATGTGTGTGTCATCATCTGTGCTCCTACTGGTTTCAAAGGTGGTGCCCTGTGCAGTCATGCTCCACGTGCTGGTGCGGCGTCCTTTGGTCACCATGACAGAGAACTCGTACAGTGTGTTGGGCTTCAGGCCCGTCACCATGTGGTTCAGGCTGGTGGTGTTGGCCATCTGGGGCAAGAGACACACACACACACACGCACCCAAGAAAACAACACAAATTATTTTCTTTATCTGCCATTAATCTTCTGATCATTTTCAGGATTAACTGTTTCATATTTTAGTCTACAAATGTGAAAAATAATGCCCATTACAACTTCCTCAAGCTCAGGTTGACATCTTTAAATGTCTTGTTGTCTCTGATTAAAACTAAAAACACTTAACACATTAAGTACACTATCAAATAAAAAAACAAGTGCAGGAAATCTTTATAAGTGGGAAGCTGGAACACCCTCAAACAATCATTGCATCATCCTCTCAGCTGATTGTGTTGAGAGTTCACATGACTAATCACAACTCTGGATTTTGTGCAGAGTTTAGGACACATTTCACACACTGACCACTGAGTGGAAGTAGAACCTTTTACGTGTTGTGTTGTTCCATCTGGTTTTATGTGGGATACTTTAATAGTTACACCTGTACAATCGCAAAGCTGTCATAATTGCTGTCGGTACAAAGTTTAAAATAGTCCCTCTTTGTTTACATTGTCTGAAATGTTAAATTAAATTGTATCTTTACTATTGAGGTCATAGTCGATGATGGAATGTAACCAAATACATTTACTCAAGTACTGTAATTTCAAGGGATGTGTAGTTTAGTATATTGTACTACTAGACTAGATTTATGTGATAACTTCTGTTACTAATTACTTTACAGATTACATATTTGTAAATGACTTCATGTTGAATGCAACCGTATGTGTTTTATATACCTGTACTTTTGCTAAATAACCATAGTGACCACCATACTAAAACACATGACAGTAAAAAACAAGTGTAGCCATTATGAATGAGCTGTAAAACTAAATACAACAATTTACGACAGTGAGAAGTCTAAGTGTTAAACAACACAGCACTCACATTGCTACAGCGATACAAATGTTAAATTAGTCAGCAGATTTAAAAACTTGAGTTATGTAATTGTCTGTCTTGATCTTTGCTGGCCTGAGCCGGCAGGATGGGGTGGAGGCGCAGCGTTAGCATGCTGGGGGTCATGTCAGGCTCGCCAGGTCTCCAGCAGCCCTATCTATAACGTTGCGTGCTATGACAAAAGTGCAGTCCTCCGGTGGGGGCTGTCAAACAGAGGGCACTGGGATAGGAAAAGAAAACACTCTGTCCTTTAGAAACACGCTGCCAGTTTGAGAGCAGCCGTCTCTTCAATAATGTACGAGCTTGAAGAGAAGCAGCATTAGGGTGAAGGCATCCCTGTTGTTTAGACTGGTGCTGAGGACAGCTATACTCGTGTACAGGATTTACAAGATGGCCTCCACACTCCACAGATAGAAACAGCAGAAAGACGTCTCTAATAGACTCGTTAATATATTGTATTTGGTTAATAGGACAGAAACATAATGAGCCTGTGGAACTCTTTAATTACCGCCACAGTGTGAGAATGAAACCAATTTGAGCATCCACTCATGGCTGCAAGACGTGACTGTGTGTGTGTGTGTGTGTGTTGGCTCTATGTAGAATACACTGTAAGATCTGCACCCCCTTTTTTAGTCCACAGTTTGTCTTGTCCTTGTTGAATAATTGAACAGTGAACGCAGGCCTTTATCTGAGCTCTGTCTCGGTCACAGGTTTACACACACACAAACACACACATACACACGCACGTGCGTGCGCACACACAGTGATTCCAGAGATAGGTAATCATCATAATTCAGCTGCAGGTCAAGAATCAGAAGCTGAATCTCACAGAGCTTGTTTCAGGTTCAGCTCACCGTGACTCACTGCAAATAGTGTAACTCCATCTAATACTTTACACTCATGCGACTTCACTCTCAGTGCACTTTGTATCTGCATGACACTGATCCCACAGAATCGATGGAATACAACAGTGCTGCTGTAGGTCTTTGCTTGGACTATGAACTCCAGAAATGAGCTTATGTAGTATCATAATTTAATATCTTATCAACTGATCTTTGAATGCAAGAAAACTGTAATTAGCATTTTCACCATTTTGGGATATTTTGTAGCCAACGCTATTGATCAATTAACAAAATATACAACAGTGATATTAAAGGCACTAGGGCTGCACACTATTAGACCTCTGCTGATATCACATTTTTGCTGAAAAGCTCTAGCCACACTTGCAGCATTTAGAGAAACATACGTATTAGATTAAGGCGTTTTGGCTTGTGGCCTTCAGACCTCGAGCCTCTTATGCCTCTGCACTTCTGCCAGAAACCTACTCTGCTTCTGAATGCAAATTATGCATATATTTTCCATCTCCTTTATACCATCATGTCTACTCTTACAGCTGAAGAAAACCGTCAAGTCTATTGTTTGCATCTTACGGGTGAGGATGGGGAAATGTTTTGCCCTCATTGGACAGCTGGAGGTGAAAAGCTGGAGAGGAGAAACAGGTCAACGGATGTGGTTGAACTGTGGGCATCAGTTATATGTCATAGCCACTCAGCTACCATCAAACAGAAGATCTTTTTGTTTGTACTTCTAACAAAGTAGCTGTTCGCTTATTTAGAGTTAGCTGCCGTATTTTTGCTGCAACCACGGTCACCATGGATGTTGTCAGATCAACAAGGATGGAAATGTTGTGGGTTAAAACAGATGACGGAATTAATCCTTTGCTGCAGATTCTAGTCCACCAGAATCAACAAAATGAAAGCTTGGTGTATTCACCTAAAACATGTGTAAAATGCCGAGAGGAAGACTAATGCGTAAAATTTGGGGAAGAATTTCTCAGTTAAGATTTTGAGCAGAGGGACTTCTTCTCTTTGTTGCGCTTCACATGTGGATGAAAACAGATTATTGCAAATGTCAGCATCACGCTGCCACAGTGCCTGGGCGCTGCTGTGGGAATACTTTGTTATGTATCATCCTTCGACATTGCTTTTTATTTTCAGCACATCAATACCTCTCTCTGGTAAGTGTAGGAGTGAAGGGATGCAGAAGGTCCCACTGCACAGTACGCAGAAAGCTCGCTGTATTAAATGAAGGTGTATTGCCATAGTTTCACAGACTGAAATTATTTGAGTTGTACTTCACTGAGCTACCACCAAGTTGTAAACAAGTTCTTAAAGTTGTTGAGCTAAACCAGAACAAGGCCTTTTGAATCAGATAAAAGACAAACTAGCTGGACATCTGGTGGGTGGTAAGTTAATACATTCTAATTTTAGACATCTAGTTTATAAAGTTTATGTTTGTAACTTTAAATGTCTGAGGCAAATGTTGATATTCCACAGCCTCATCTGTCTTTTGCATTTCCTGCTAAACTTTAACTCCTCAGTAAATTGATGGCTTTGGCGGCCTCTAGATCTAAAAGAGGAACGAGGAAAGAGGAGGTCACATCAGAGCAAAAGTAGAACATGTTCAAATACATTTATTTAATGGCGAAATCAGATACCGATAACCTGAAAATGTTGGATATCACCCACCATAATTGGCCGGGGCTGATAATCCAGGTCCTCCCCCAGTAGAAAGCCTTTTGTGGCTCCAGAGGAAGCTGCATGTAATCTGATAGATGTCCTCCAGTGAGTTCAATCCCTGACTTAGTTGCATTGTGGGTAATACAGGCGCCATGTCATGCAACTTCCTCTGGAGCCACAAAAGACTTTAACCTACTTATTTTGCGTATTTTTATTATGTTTTTGACATAAGTAGTAGCATGCTGCAAGGCTCGTACACGCGCTTAAAAGAGTAAGATACCAACTTAAACGCGACAAATATGTAAAAAAGCTCACAAGTTCCATTTTGAAGGCAGCTAAACACACATAATATGCACATGAGGGCACAGCAGAGTCTCTTACCTTCACTTTGGTGTTGGCAGGGATGTTGGTCTTCCAGCGCACCGTGTAGAAGCGGTTATCTGTGATCTTTTGGTTCTTCGGCAGCGAGTTGTCGGCCCAGGTCACCTTGATGGTGTCGTGGCTCAGCACAGAGGCCTGAACGCCCACGGGCGGCATCATGGGAGTGGGGTCTGGTACTGGGGTGTATGGAGCATGGAAGAGTTCGTAGAGGTCAACATCGGGGTCTATGGGGTCTGCGCGTCAGGCAGAAAACCCGCATGCATGCACGCAAATTAAAATGACCAAAATTAAAACATAAAGAGAAGCGTGGTGCGGTGGATCAGACAGTGGAGTCAAAACAGGATGCAGGGAGGAACCAGCAGGAGTAATTAAGGTTAATGAGTTAAAATGAGGGACGACCACGGGAACGAAGAAAAAGATAACGTGAGTGCAACAAGGATGGGATTGGGAGGGGTGAAGAGAAAGAGAGAGAAGATTCTATTAGAAAAACAGATCTCTACAATCACACGGATCTACAGACTTGGTTGCTATACAGAAGTCACTATACAGCATGTGGTGTTCTATCAATGGCTACTGTAGCTCTAGAAAGAGAGAAGAAGAGAGTCTCCATTCATAAGAAAAGATTACAGTAAATGGAAAACTGGAGAGCAAGCAGATACCCAGAATTCTAGAGAAAATTCTTCAGACTAGCACATTAAAGATTTCCTTTCAGAAGGAGGCAGTGCTGTAAACTTTTAGACGTGGCAACATTTTAATGCACAGTGGATAAACAGAAGGACGCTGGAACCATTCCCCCTTTTCAGAGCAACGTCAACAAGGTGGATTCTGTCCTTGAAAACTGTAGAGAGAAATGCAGGAAAATGTAGAAAGCAGAGCCTGCAGGCAGAGGAGACGGTCACGGATGAGTGGCGGCTGTGGTTGGATATGTGTGTGCCGACTGCTGCTTCTGATCTGAGGCTCAAAGGTGTTCAGTGGAGAGCTCGTGGTGAAAGGTAGAGCTCGGCCTCTCCCACTGTGAGGAGAGGAGCTACAGTCCCATCCTGTCTGGTTTGGTTCAGAGCAACTCGGTTTTATTGCTCTGTATGTTGTGTACCGTTTGTTCATGTTCCTAAACTATTTCAGTACATCTAAAATCTACTTGTATTCTGTCACATCTGATGCAAATTAGGCCTTTTGGATCGCTTTAACTACAAAACAGTTTATTAATGTGAACGTCAAACGAGTTTAAGATTGTGGAATAATGTTGTCCTGTGCAGTGAGATTTTTATGCGGGAATATGAATATCAGAGAGACATGGGTTAATCTAACAGGTAAGTGCAGGTGTAACGTCCAACTCATTTTATTAGAAGAAATTACAAGAATGACTTCAAAGACTTCTATACAATTTTTACATCTTTTAAGAGACACATTTAATATTATTATCAGATTTCAGTCTTTTTTCAGTCTGTATCATTTTTTAAATCTGGAATCAATATAATGTAAATTGTACATTAGTGATGTTTTTGGAAATAGAAATAGAAGAATGTAGTGTTTGGATTGAAATGTCTGGTTTTGGCTAATGCACTGAACAATCCACCTGGGAAGTAAACATACTTAATCACACTGATACAACATTTCTCTAAATCCAATAATCCCAGAATTAAAACCTTCTTGTTTGCTGATTTGACATTAAATGCAGCAAACAGAGTTAATAAAGGGAAGCTCCCTCAGCAGAAGAAGAACAGTTTCAGTTCTTAGTGTCTCACTTTATATTGTATTATCCATCTCTACAGGAAGGAAGAACTGAATTACATTTTAAATGAATGGTCTCTACACAAACCAGTAGGCCAGTTGAATGAGACACATAATATTAACAGCCTCTGTGTTTATGTGAGAGTGTGTGTGTGTGTGTGCATACGTGGAGAGCACTCGAGAGTGTTTGTGTGTGCTGACTGCCCATTACACCCTATAAAGCCTTAGGAGTGTTTGTGTGTGGCTATAAAGAACGAGAGGGGCTCAAACAGGCAGCCACTGGCCAACAGTCTGAAGGATAAACGCTTCACAATGTCCTTCTGGCCGTCAGTTTCTCCGTGCTTGGTTTAGTTGAGATGGCAGAAAAAGCTTTGGTCAGTCACCCGCGGTGACACTCCTCCTCGACCACTTGTTGGTCCTCTCCTCTCGGCCTCGCTCCATTTGACACCTCTTTGTGCAAAGCTGCCCTCATTATATTCCCAAGACTGAGTCGGTGAGTGTATGCGAGTGTGTGCGTGTGTGTGATGAAGATCCAAGCATTCATGTGGTTGTGGAGAGGCACTGAGGTTTTTGGAGTGGCATGCTAGCTGCATTTCTTTACCCACTTGGAAGAACAGTCTGCAGTGTTAGTAGAAAACACTGCAGAGGAGAGGCTGACGTACAGACGGGGGTGCAATCATTTCCTGCTTTTCAGTAAGACGTCATCTTATTTTAACATATTCAACCTAGCACGCACTCAGCACAAGTTCACCAAGTTTCTCCTCAGTTTTTTTTCAAAAGTAAAAGTACTATGTAGGTCAGCCCGTCTTTTTAATCCCGACTTGAACAAACTGGCAGGAACGGAACGCGCCCCAGAGGATTCAGCAGCAGACGATGGTGGTGGGCTTTGGTTCTGCTTTGAGAGGAAGCGTTTGGATCTGACGAAGGGTTGCCAAAGCCACCACAGGGGGTCTGAGTGTGTGCAGCGTTGTGGGTGTGTGTGTGAGGATGTGAGGAAGCAGGAACTTCATACAGAGAAGTGTACAGTATGACAGTGTGCGGGTGTGTGCGCACTTAGACTGCCACCCCCCCTCGAAGCATGTTGACGTGACTCATGTCATCCAGCATCCCACCCCTATCGAGCTCGGCAGTGTAATAGTGCTGCAGCAGAGACAAACTGGAGTGATCAAGGCTGAGCGGGGAGACTGGTGGCTGGATGGGAGGGGAGGTGGGTGCAGCCCACGTTCTGGGACACCCCGGGGAGCATGGGCTGGTTGTCTTATGACACTGTCACATAAACTGCGTGAACTCAGCTAACAGGGAGTCTAACTGGCAGCGTGTTTGCACTTTAAGATCATCTGTCAGGCGGTGAGACTTCAGTTCTATGTCTAATTGTTAACCAGGCTGTGATCTGAGACTGTGAGGTTAACAGATCGTCAGGCTGGGAGTTAAACTGGAGTTTCTATATTCTTTCTCTGATGAAACAAATTTTATCTCACCGTGATTCAGGCAGATATGTAGAGATAACTCCCATCACAGGGGACATGCTGCCGTCCTTGTAATGCTGGAGTAATGTGGCTACTACTTTCATTCTTGTTTCTAGAATCAACGTTGTTTTGGTAATCATCACACACGGTAATGGTTACTGTTACTTAATCTTGTTCTTTAACTTGGTATGTCCATTCTAGGCTACAGTAGAAACATGGCGGACTCCCAGGAAGAAGAAATCTAAAAATATAAAAGGCTCATTCCAAAGTAACAGAGGCACAACTATTCTTTGTTTCAGCTGATTCTTTTTCATGAACATTGTATTTCATTTCCTCAAATAATGTGAATACTGTTGTTTTTTTCCTTCACCATCCTGCAGATGGATTGGGAATTTAGGATTGGATGCGCACACAAATCCCCCTTTCTTCTTATCTCATGGGAGAGGTTTCTACAGGAATTTTAACATCGAGACAACTGGTAATCTGAGGGCAAAGTGTGAGGGTTTGAACATTTGATTAAAAAGAGACTCAAGTATACTGGGGGCCATTATGGAGAGAGTTAATTAGAGCAGTGAGACACCCCGATGACCCGTTATCTCCTTGGTAATTTGGAGTCCAGACACATTCTGCCTTATAATGATCCCAGGTTAGAGCGAGCGAAGATAAATGTCAGTCGCAAGCTTTCCTTTCTCTTCTTTGGGGGCTGGTTTCTGTTGTGTTCGAGCTAAAGAGGTGTGAGTTATTCTGTCGAAGACAAACAGTATAAATGCAACTGCTTAATTCCTCTCTTGCACTGTCTCTGAGTGGAAGAGACCGAAGGATTTCCTGGTGAGCAGACTAATGCGTGTTTCATACCTGACTGTGGTCTGGTGATGGCGCTCTCATACACAGGAATGCCCTCGCCTACGTTGTTGAAGGCCTTCAGTGTGATCACATAGTGAGAGCTTGGGTCTGAGGGCGAGAGAGAGAGAGAGAGAGAGAGAGAGGGGGAGAGAGAGAGTGACAGACAGAGAGAGAGAGAGAGAGAGAGAGAGAGAGAGAGAGAGAGAGAAGGGGGGGTGAAGTCAAAGTATAGTGAGAGAGACACGACAAGCGAGATAAAGTGTTGCAGCAGCCTTCTAATCAAGATAAAAACTCTCGAGACTCTTGGCTCATAATTGCGATGCTAGCCAGAATGAGTATTTGAATACAATCATTCCTCTTACTGTGATTGTAATGGAAGCTTCAATTATGCACATAGATACTTTACAACAAACTTCTCCATTTCCAAGACTATTTCTTAACTCATAATCCACTTCTACTCACCTTCCTGAGGCTTGGATTACTGTAGTATTATTGATGGTGATTAATTACACTCTTAATAAAAACCACCGGCTGAGTTAGACCTACGCAACAGACTCAGGAAGACAAAAATGTCATTTCCTGTGGATTTGTCACTGTGTGTGTGTCTTCCTTTACACGAGAATGAAATAACTGCCTGGCACTTTAAATCAAGAAATCCTCCACAATTATGAAGTTTGTGTTGACAATAATCAATGTCATCGTCTCAAAGGTTTGACTGAGCATTTGCAGAAAATTGCCACTCTTTCAAAACATGCTATCTAGAAAGAACTTTGTGTTGATGTTTGATTTGCTTTCATGACAGCAAGAATTAAAATGACCAAAACAAGTTTGTTTTATTTAAACATTTTTGACCTTTAATTATTGTGTCCCCATTAGGCTAATCTGTGTAATTAGTGGCTCAGGCGTGTGGTGGAGAAGAGCTCATTAATTTTCTACTCACTGTGAGGTACAGATGACTCTGCTTCATATTGTTTGTGTGTGTGTGTGTGTGTCTGCTCATTAAATTCCATTTTCAAAGAATACTTTCAGTGTCACACAGACCACATTTATATTCGAAAGGAGGAAAAATCCCTGCATTGTTTTAAATGCTGACATTTTCTCATCAGCATCTGACTGTTAGATTCTTTATGTGGGTGAATTAGGATGCCAATAAAAACAGGAGCATTGCAAAGAGACAGAAGCAAAAATGATACACATGAGCCAAACACACAACGGTTAGTTCTTACCGAGGTTCTCGATGGTGTAGTAGCGCTGCTTGTAGTCAACTTTGATGGTCTGAGCGTGGGGACTGCCGATGCCATAGCCGATGGTGTAACCACGCACCACGATGTCTTGGTTCTCCGGCGGCGTCCAGCTCACCACGATGCTGTTGACCAGTGGGCGGACGTGGAGAGAGCTGGGCTGGTCTGGTACACGAGATTCTGGAGAGGAGAATGCAGGAAGAACTTGAGCGTCACAGTGACAGTAACTGGTCAAAGATCTCATTTCATGCTCATCTTCAGGTTCAGACTGATGCTACAGGCTTTAATGTTCAATAAACACATGTTGCCTGTCCCTTTAATAAGCCTTCACTGAAAAGCCCACTTTGCTCTGATTGGTCTGGTCTCACAGGCCTGAGCAGATACCACCCTCTGTATAGCTGTGACATCACAGCCTTACAGATGTATGTCCATGTACTGAGCCGTTTGATACTTTTACACTTCATTTAAATAAAATGTCACTTTCGACAATATTGGCTCTTACATGAAATGCTGAGAGAGAATAATCAATAGTAGACAATAACGCATCAAAAAACAAAAGCAAATACAGCAGGGTGTTTGTACCGTCCAGGTCGCTCTCAAATGTCTCTGCCGTGGTCCACTCTGTGGCCGGTCCCGTGCCGTTCACCGTCATAGCTGACACCCTGAAGGAGTACTCCGTCCCACGCTCCAGACCTGCCGAGCAAAACAAACAGGTCAGAGTTAAGCACTCAAACTGAGCCGTGGCTGAACTGAATCTTAAGCAGCAATAAAACCCTTTCATTAAAACTTCCCTCTAGTTTTACTTCTTGATTTATCCGTGCTCTCCGCTTGGCTGGGTTTCTAGTTGCAGACACAATAAATATTTTGAAAGCGCAAATATCTAAAACAGATGCCCAATACTGCTCTGCACAATTTAAGTAGAAAATCTGTAAGTCCGCCTTAGGGACGGATCAAGTGAAGGTTTCTGTGGCGCGATTAACTTTCTTTTCCACTCAATATCTTCAAGTGATTGAGATTTATTTCTCATCTTTGATTCATATGTTTTTGGTGGTTTTGCCTTTAAGAAAAGTGTGTAATAGTAGCTTGCACTAAAAGTAAAACACTAAAGGACTAAAAAGCAGAGAAAAAAGACTTCTGGAGTCTGGATCCGTTCATATTTTAAAGCCATGTCTCCTTCAAAATGAGCCATTTCACCGCTGGGTGCCGGCTTTGGTATTCAGAAAAGAGGCGAACGCCTGCTGATAAATGATGTGTTGCTGTATTAATTTTCTGTAAAAATTTTTCATCTTCGTCATATTGTCCCATTTGCACACTACATGCTAATCCTGTGGTCTTTTCTCTCTGTACCCAATATTCTGGGCCACCCTTGGGGGTGGCTTCTGAAGACTGCCTAACTATCCGTGCCTCCAAGGCTACAACATCTCCTTCTAAACGCTTTTGAACCAACAAACACCCCTCTGTTCACCCCCTAGAATGTTCTCAAAATCTACTTTTAAGCGTATATTCTCTTTGATGCAGTACACAGTGTGAGGCCGGGCCACTTGAAAGATGCTGAGACAACATCTAATATTAATCACCATTGCAGTGTGTCTCTAGTGATACTGTGCATATTTTTGTGGTAGCAGCAGGTAATGTAAGGGTACAGTAAGACATGTGACTACAGCTCACAGTGTTCAGATGTTGACTAAATAAACAGCCCGACTGACTCCGAACCAGAACCTGAGATCTGAAGATCAAGATTTTAATATTGCAGCATGTCAGATCCAGCTGACAGTATATAAGACACATCCAGCAGAGATAAACTGAGTCTAAAAGCTTTACTGTTGGACCTGCGTACGGGGAAGAAAAGGAACAGAAGTCCTGAGAACAAAGAAAACCACCTCTTTAAAATGCTGTTCAAAAATCACATTGAAGACCATCAAGGGCACAAATCAGTTGCCATAACATTTTCAGGGGCCTGTTCACACTTTGCATCAAGACACACCCTCAGTGATCTGAGTGTACAGCCCCAAAACACTGGCGTGAACACAGAGACACACTGAGGACACAGTGTGGCACAGTCACTCAGGTTAGGGAGGCCTTGGTCTGTGATTCCACACGCTACATACAGAAAGGCTCAACACTTCAGTTCTTACTCAAGTCTTCATTAGTGGAGCCTCAAATCCTTGGATCATGTTTGTCTATTGTCTTGTTTGTAATATGTGTGCTACAAGAATGTATAGTATTCAACTAC
Organism: Acanthopagrus latus; assembly: GCF_904848185.1. NCBI lineage: Eukaryota > Metazoa > Chordata > Actinopteri > Spariformes > Sparidae > Acanthopagrus > Acanthopagrus latus. Next base: position 6,418,508 of record NC_051042.1, on the reverse strand, counting down.
TGCAAACTAAATCTACATACAGATACAGATAAAGTAATCTGAGCTGGTACCTAAAAATAAAAAAAAAAAAAACTGTTTCCAAACCACCTCTATCAGGTACGATTCAGTTACCACCTGATGTGTCTCTCTTTGCATTTATCAATCCAATACTTACTGGATTGTGGCTAATTGCTGAATATATTATACATATTTTCTAATCTATTCTAACTCCCACACTCTAACTTGCAATAATACATTCATCTGTGACACTCGTGTGCTAGACCTCTATCAGGGAAACCCTAAACTTAACCGTCCAACACTGAAACGTTACAAATACATGTATTTCAGTCTGCAGGAGTTTTGACTGCATCTTTTGATCTTCTCGTTCCTCTCCTACGCAGCTGCCTCATGAAACAGATGTATGAGCTGTTCTACTGTTCTATTCTGCAGCAATCAAGGTTCCATCCTCAAAAACATAATTGCAGCGAGTCAAAGTTTACCCTCAGTACCACCACATAAGAGCAAGGTGAACTTTGACTCCAGATCACGTCCCACGTGTGAACTGCCTCTTCTGTTCTCTGCTGGATTTATATCCAAACCACCTGTAACCCGGCCTACAGCTCCTCTCCACCTACATATAAAGTAATGTATGCATTCATTCACACCCACCCGCAGGTTCATCGGGAAGTCTTCCTGTGAAACAACAATGAAAGACAACAGAGCTGGTAGCTAAATTCACATAATCTCTGTGGCAATACCGGTCATGAAATAAATTTGGGGCTGATGAAACGGCAGGTGCAGTTTGAGTCTGACACTGGCGATCATAGTTCAGCTAGCTGCTGACTCAGAGGCCATTACCGGTGATGAGTTTGAAAAGCTGGGTGCCTCCAGTGATTTCAGATGTTTCACTCCTCCGGGACCCTTTCCGGTATCGGATCTTGTAGCCGGTAATCTCCCCATTCTGGCCGCTAAGGGGCGGGGGCTGCCACCGAAGCATGATGCCCTGAGGATGGAAGAAACACAAACTTACATTTAGCACATGTGCGACCATCTGTTTTTGGGCCTGCAGCTGTAGAGGTGACCTCATGGTTTAGTAGGCAGGATCACACCTTCCCACACACCTTGGCGGAGGCGGGTGTGTTAACGTTTCTCTGCAGGTTCACTGTTCTTTTCACCAGAAACAGTCTCACCTTCCCTTCCCTTCCTTCTGACACAAAAAAAAAAGCCAAAAACAGACTTCTGAGCACGGGTGGTTCAGTTCAGATCGATGCATTTAGGAAGAAATAAACACATGAATAACAGAAGGAGGTGTGCAGTGTGGGGACAGGTGACCCCTGCAGAGACACTGATGCAGAGAGATGAATGAAGGACTTTAGCTGGCGGGCCTCCGCTGCACTGTTGTGGGATTCATGCGTCTGAGTTTTTGTGTGTGTGTTTAAAGAGATAGGTGGGGGGTAGCCCAGCGTGAGAGAGGAGTTAATTAACGCTTCCCCACTGTCACACTGATGCACAAAAGCCTCAATACACGCAGAGGGCACACACGCACTCCTCCCCAGCTGAGACAAGGGAATTGCACAAATTAAATTTGTGTTAAGTGTGTTCAATTATTCCATATTTCTTATTACACCATCGGTCCCGGCTCGTCTTGTGTGTTGCTTTTCCTCCCTTCTTCTCCCTAATCAGGAAAACCTGTTTAATTGACTTCTAGAAAAATCACAGGGGAAGGTGAGATCGCAGATGCCGGAAAAATACAGGAAAAAAAAAACAAGATCACAAAAACAGGAATTCCAGGTCGCCTCGCAGGTATTAGATGTGAGGTTCTGCTTGAAGAGGCCCAAAGAGGAGACTGAATATGAAATGCATGTTAATTAGTTTTTTTCCCCCCAGTTCCATTTGGCTGCGCGTAACTAACAGCTAATTGCATAAATGCTTTGTATCTATATACTTGTACCAGAATTACTGACATAATGACTGTTTACATTCAGAATTAAACAGAACGACAGCAAAGGAAAAAAAAAATGAGATGACTAATTTCAATAGTGTTCAGGAATAAAGGATGGCAGATGTTTGCTTCACAGCTTTAAATTGGCGTGTCTGGGTCTAATTGGGGAGGGACAGCTGGATGTACACTATCCTTTCAAACAACCGGGCTGCTCCAGTGTCTGTCCTTCCCACAGAGTGTCTCCTCTTCATCTCTCTCTTAACATTAGCATTAGAGTGTTTTCTCTCCACAAATCTCAGCTGAGTATCCCTCAGCATGGGTGGCCAGTTCTCACTCAAGCTGGGAGTGTGTGATAGGATTGTCTACCAGTTTTTTTGTTTTTTTTTTTCATTCTCTAGTTTGCTTTGACAGTTTGCTCTCATTCCGGCTGCATCGACCAGCAAAGGGCTGAGGGCCGGCTGCTGCTTTTGTAGTCAATGCACGCGCCCTGAGGTTCTTCTTCTCTTTGCTTCTCTCGGTTTGCACTTGCTGTCTCACGTGTCATGAGCGAGAAACATCTTTTATCAAATTTAATCCAACACTCGGGTGGAAATATACAATAAACAGGCCTACAGCTCTCTGTTTGAAGATCAAATGGCTCAACAGATAGTCAGCCGTGGCCAGTTTCCTGTTTTAATCAGGAGCCTGTTGTGAGGCCCGCAGCCACCCCAGCAGCTTTATCTAATAATGAATGTCATGCAACAGCTACAATATGTTTAACTGTAATAAAGCTGATGAACAATGAACTTAAAACGACCACCAGGAGGTGTCGCCTCGGCTGGGAGAAATTTGATCCAAATTCAATGGAGATAAAACAAATGACACATTCAAACGCTCTTCTATTAATCCTGAAACGTTAAACACATATTTACCAGGGTTGCTCTGAACATAAGAGCAGCAGCTCTGCAACTGGAGCTGCAGCGATTGATTGCAATTAGTTGTTAACTATTTAATACATATCCAGAGTAGGATTGATTTTTTTAAGAAAAAAAGGCAAAATTCTCAGATTGCAGCTTCTTCAATGTGACTGATTTTAGGCTTTCTTTACTACTCTATGACAGATGGCTGAATGTCTTTGTCAGCTTGGGTTTTGAGAAACATTGATCAACATTCTAAACCTAACTCTAATCTTTTTCAACAGAGACAATGATGGTCATTTGTAGCCATAATCCTAATAAGTATTGTTTAGGCAAGTTACAGACCAAACCCATCTTAGATCTATGTTCACGGGGCCATAAACCCTCGTCTCACCTGCCTAAGAATTATTTTTGTGCGCTCACATCTCCCAGGCTACTGTTTTCTCGTATCCACTTGTATTTAAGCCGCAGGCTGCTTTGCCAGAAGCTGTACAGAGGGAAAGTGATATGGAGGATAAAACCTTCTGACAGGCGAGTCTCCTGCCAATGAGAGGATCGATGAGGGTTCACACACCCTCTTAACCAGCTGGAGCTACTGGCCTCTGACGCGGCTAATCGCACAGAGGAACAACTGTTCTGGACTGCAGGCTATTTATTTGTTCAGCAGACTCTGTGTGTGCACAAGTGAGTGTTTGTGGATTTGGTGAAGCGGCAACATTAGCTGTACGGCAAAGAGTCGAGCTGCAGGCAGTTTAGGTGCATTTATTATTTGTATGTTGCATCTGAGATTGTGAATGCAAAAAAAAACAAACACTTTCAGGTCCTCGATAAGGCAACAGAAACATCTAAACTAGGTTCAGGTCTTACCTTTGAGTTCTGGACCTCCAGAGTGAGGTTCTGAGGAGGAGCACTTGGTACTGTGAAGAAAAGAAAACAGGTCATTTACTCCAGTGTAACATAGACCAGAATATGATCTGCTGGGAACTGAAATGATTTGCCGATTAAGCAATTGAAAAACCGGCACTTATTTTGGTTGTTTAAGCCCTTGAACACATGACATACCATCAGTTGAACAATATGGGTCAGCCTACACTATGTTTGCCGTAGACAGACATCAGTATAGGCTGTGTCCACTTTCTTATGTTTGTGTGTAACTTTTATAAAATCAATCCGTCTCTGAAAAGCAGTTTTGGTTGATTTGCTCTTCATGAACTAACTGACCGTCAGACAGGGTGCGAACTACGATGTCCTCCGTGGAGACGCCTGGACCGTGCTTGTTGTTGGCCACCACACGGAAACTGTACTCTGTGTTCTTCTTCAGGCCAGTCAGCGTGTACGACTGACCGTCTATGTCAACATCCTGAAAGGGAAGAACGGAGGAAGAGATGTCAGTTTAAGTTGCGTGAGGGCAAACACGTATCAAGGTCTTCAACTCAGACATTTAACATTTTCAGATATAACAAATAAACCTTCTTTTCTTCTGAACCGGAAAATAATGTGCTCCCTAACAATTAAGAATATAAAGACAAGATAAAACTGGAACAAATGTAAAGCTCGTTTGAAAAAGGAAGCGAAAGGAAACGATTACCTCTAAGAGGAGATAAAGAATACATTAACGTGAGTATTTCACGCCTGTTTAGCATTAACCCTTGAGACAGCATCAAACATGTTGTAAACAAGACGCACCGACTGATTCACAATCCAGCCAGTCAAATCTGACAAAGCTACAAAATGTGATGGCAGCTTTCACTGTTTCATCAGACTAACTTGTCTATTTGTAATTCTGTGTAAATCTGTCATCTTCCACTGAGACACAAATTATGCTTTCTGTGATTTCCGACTTTTTGCTCTACAAATTGGGCTTGCTGGCACATGCCCAATTATTCCAAGCCAATTTGCATTCAGCTCTTCGCTTCTGACACTTGGAGTAAAAAGTGAAGACTTTTTTTGGAAATCTAATCTTGCTTCGGGAGCGGTCCAATCTCAACCTCTGAACTCTGGTCGGACGGTCGCCTGTCACCACGTCACCTTTGGAGATGCATCACAGGTTGTCCCTGATTTCTCTCTGTCCTTTAATATTTCATACCCATTCAGCACTGTCTCTTTCCAGCTTCTAGCTCTGTTCTCCTTCCTTCACCTCTTCTTTCTTTCTTCTCGTCCCTCTCTTCATCTCTGGCCCCTTTCACCTCATCTCAGGGACTCTCCTCCAGGGAGCTGAGGCATCATTACTCAGTGTGCTGGCTGACGTTTCATTCATTATCATATTAAAGGCTTTTTAATGCCTCACTGGCTTGTGCACTGCTACTGCTGCGGCTGACTCAATATCTAACTAGCTTGATTCCACTCTTGTGACAGATTTACACCCGCAGAGAAGAACTGGGTGAATCATATGTGCTTTCTTTCTGCTCAATAGGTGTTTCAGCATGAGGTGTGTAATCAAGAGTGCAGCCAATAAGCAGTACAAAGAGTCTTTTGGCAAATGACTAGAAACTCCTTAGCTCATCACAATTTACATTAGACTATGCAGTCATATTCTTTCTACTTTATCTAATGAACCCTGCAAAATCAAGCGTCAGCTACATGCAGTACTTCTCCACTTACAAGGCAAAGCGTGAATAGCACCAGTAGAATAATGAATGTTAAGTGAATTCAATAATATATCATCAATATAATGAAGGCAAAGTACACAAGGAAATATTGAAAGGCAGGAAATATTATAAATGCTTAAAGGCTGAGTCAGTACCAGCTTTTAAAAGGCATTCAAATGTGCTCTAAGAGATCCGGGAGAAAGAAAGTTGAGTCTCAATTCCCGTCCATCAAATACTGTGGAGTGACGAGCTACGACCAGAAGAGTGGTTATCATACGTCCTGGAAACGAGACTCAGCAATCACAAGTGCTCTGAAGTTCAGACAACATGCGATGAAGCTGCTCTCTGGTAGGGAACAGAAGCTTGAAGACCGCAGTGTGTGCCGCTACACAGCTCAACATGTGCCGTGGAATCTTCTACTGTAAATCAACTATCTTACTCCAGAATCTCTGACACCTAGAAACATCTCGAATACAGCATAATATATAGAAAACAATACAAGGCAGAGTGCAGGGTCTCTGCAGACACAGACACGGCTGATCAGTGGTTATACGTGATGACTGAGACACATCAAGCCTGTCTGGATATCTGAAAAGATTTCTGCGATCATACATCTAAAGTGACATAATTCTGTCTATATTTGGTGTAAACTGAGTGAGTAGAGACTGATTCCTACCTCTTCGTTGCCAACGCTTTTGTCCGTGTAGTACAGCTTGTATGTGACAATGTCTCCGTTGCCAGTGACGGGTTTGTCCCAGCTCAGAGACACTGAGGATGGCGTGTTGGACGTGGCCTGCAGGTTCGGAGCAGGGCCCGGCACTTGGACTGGTGAAAGAAATGAAGCAGAAGAGCAGCCATTAGAAAACCATCCACCTTGTTTGTTTCTCGAACCTTCTCCCGTCTTTGGGTTAGGTAATGGGGATAGGGTTAGGGTTACACCTGACCCATTTTTAGGCATTTTGCTTAATCTGGATGACAGGAACTCAATTAAGCAGTGTCCACTGATTGCTGCCAAACACACATTCTTGGCTACCAAAGACACATTTCCCTCGTGTGGGTCAGAGCTTAGACCAGGAGAGGGCTCAAAGGCTGCAGCTCCGTCAAGACCAATCTGTCCTCTCTGGACTGGGCTGCCAGCCATGTTGACTTTCTTCCATTTCCTTTTGTATTCAGCGTGGTAAACAGTTTATTTCTGTGTCTGGTTAGTCAAGATAGGAATCAGAATGTATTATGTGTCTGTTTATCAGCTCGATATGATGGCTGTCAGGCATATCTTTTTGCAAGATAACTGAGATCGACAGAAATGTTTAGTGGACGTTGTTAGGTCCACTAAGCATGTTTGTTGCTGCCACTGACCAGGCTTAGGTTGTTACTCTAAGTGTCTGACAACATTAGAGAAACAATTCATTCAGAGACCTTTTCATGAGACAATATGATCCTTTTTGTGACCAAAAACAGCATCTGAATCTCTTGAGAGGCGAGCTGTTGCAGGAAGACGAGTGTGGAAAAGTGAGTTGGAGTTGAAGAGACAAGTTTTGGAGTTTACTACGAGGAACTGCCAGCAGTTGTTACACTGAAGAATATTCAGCTGATTTATTTCCAGTCTAGATGAAGTTACAACTTCAACAGCTCACCCTGGGAGATTTTAGAGCGAGACTTCTGTTTGTGGTTACAAACAGGAGCATACTGTTCTCTATCTGTAGGAATGGTTTCTATAAAGCTGTCAGACACTTAGAATAACAACCTCAGCCTGTCAGGGGTAAAAACAAATACTTTTAGTGGACGCAACCCTGACAGTGAGAGTTGCCCTTAAGGATTACTTTGCCGTCGTGGCAGCTGCGTCACTGCTGCCAGCTGAGGCAATCTACTGGACTGATTTAGTCTTTAGTATGAATAATTTACGCCAAAGTTTAAAAATGCAGGAATTCCCCTTGAGCAAATAACAACATAAAACGTAAGATGTATACATTTACGTGATGTGATCTTGTCCTATTACTGTATATCCATCAGGAATAGGGGATGATGGAAAAATACTATTTCCACATTGTTCATGTGATGCAAATGTAAATACACTTGAATAGAGCAGTCAGCACTTTCAGCTCCGAGTCTATATTTCATATGTGCAGTGTGTGCCGCCCATTAGACAGAGCCAACGTAATAAAATATGTATCTCTGCCTTTATAATTTGCAACTGTGCTCTAAACAGAACGTTCTGAGCTGACGTACAGGGACAGTCCTTGTTGTGTCTGTACTGTGGCAGATTGGATTTAAAATGAAATAAATACTATGGGGTTAAAGTGCCGGCTGTCAGCCACAGATATAGGTCTGTGCCGTAAATATCTTGTAAGCCTTAGCTGCGGGTGTTCCTGACAGAGGAGAGGGGCTCCCATTTGTCAGCATGCTCTGATGTTGGAGGTATGTTTGAGTGTGTGTGTGCAGGTGTATTAGGTTGGTCTCTGAGGAGAGGTGATACGGGGGCAGCACTGTGTGCACACGGCTGGCGCTCAGACTCAGGTCAACAGTTTAAGCCCCATTTCGAAGCATGTTCTTCCACTGAAGTGCACGCACACGACAGAGATATACTGCACAGGTACAGGCCGCCCTCTCTGTTATCCCTATGGGAGGCTCGGCGCCTGCTGGCAGGCATTAAGGTGTGGTTGTGTGTGCATCTTTATGTGCACGCATGTCGATCTGTCCGCCCTCTAACCAAGGACACAGGTAGAGAAACACCGACTGACCTACAAAGCGACAGTGACTGAGCTGTAGCCAAGTCTGGAGGTGAAGGAACATCCCTCCTGACAGTGTGCTGGGAAACCCCCTGCGCAGCACTTTCAAATATGGCTGAAACTAAGTGATCTAGAGGGGCACGCGCAGTCCAACACAGAGAGGAAACAAAAAGAAGATAATCTCTTTGTCACCTTATTCATTCTTGTGTGTCCTCCAGCCAAAAAAAACATCTCAATTAACCTCTGCATCTCATCTCTCGACAGACTGGATGAGAGGCAAAATCTGGACGGCTAATTTCTGACATTCCTCACTCAGGTAGGTTTAAGCAACACACACAGAGGGCTTATAGTAAATGTTGTGGAGTAAACAAGAAGTGGCTTATAAGAAGAAAAAGCTGCATTTCTCTGGTCTGCTGTTGGGTGGTCTGACTTAACACACAGCGTCCTCCTCTATGTGTGTGTGCTTTGTGTAGAGAGGAGGGTGTCTGTTTGAAGTGAGCATATGCTGTATGTGAGGGAATATTTGTTTGTGTGAATGTTTATTTGCACATTTGTGTGTGCTTCTTTTGAGTGCATCCTGTTTGCCTCACTGTGCCAGCGCGAGCATGTTTCCAACAAACTGGCTCGAGTTCGACTTTATGTTTATGTGTCCTGTTTACTGAGCACATATGAATGAGTGTGTGTGTGTGTGTGTGTGTGTGTGTGTGTGTGTGTGTGTGTGTGTATGCGTGTCTTTACCTTCAGCCTGGGTGGCCACTTTTAGCGCTGCAGAGCTCTCTCCCGGCCCGTTGCTGTTGTGGGCAACAACCCTGAAGCGATATTTGGTGTCTGGCATCAGGTTCTGGATGGTGACCTGCATCTCCCCTGGACGGCTGGTGTTCACTACTCGCTCCCTGAAGTGGACACACACACGGACACACGCACACACATAACATTTTAATTGAACAATAATTCAATTTTAAAGTGTCAGAACTTCATTAAAAGGTTCAGGGTTTGTGATTATTACTAACCTGATACAAGGCAAAATACACAGGTAATAGACCTACATATTGCATTCTTTATGGTAGATGTCGTAGATATTGTATCTTTTAATTCTTTTCTTTACAATTAACACCCTTTAAATGTTAGCCAAGCTCGGGGAGACACCTTTCTCGATGTGTCCAAGCATCAGACTAAAACTCAAAGATATTCAGTTAACAGCAATCTAAAATGAAGCAGAACTTAAAGAAAAGAAAAGAAGTAGAACTTAACATTTGAGTATGTGATGAGTATAGAACCTGTTAATACCAGTATTTGAGTATAGAACTAGTTAATCTTTGACATTTTTGCTTAATAAATGATGCAACTGACACATTTTTCTGTCCGCCAGTTAATCAGGTAACTTCAGGGTTCAGCCTTTCACTTGTACTGTTGGGCCTGTGTTGCTGCTGGGTCGAGGTGTTCTGACTGGTGGTCTCACACTTTCTGATTTTCAAATTCACTAATTATAACATTTTATGTTAAAGTATGCCATCAATGAAAGGGTACTGTCCCCGTATTTTATTAATGATTGTGCGTTTTTGACGTGTTTTACTTCCTCGCTCCTCAGAAGCTGCTGTTTGTATTGTAGCTGTGTATGTATCTACACAGTGTGTAGGGCGGTGGGGGTGGGAGGCTTTGTTTTTTATTGTTCTCATTGTGAAGCACTTTGTGTTACTGTTTTGTATGAAAAGTGCTACACAAATAAAGTTTGATTGATTGATAATGATGAGCATATTAGCAGTTGTCTGTCTACAGTGAAATAAACCATGGTTAGAGAGAAAAATCCCACATGTGCACCCACACTGGTTTGTGTACTGCTGCTTGTACACCTCGTGTATTTGCACATATGGTGATGTATGTGCCTGCATCTTAAGCTCCAGCAGCAGTATTTGCTGCTGCAGTATTTCAGGAAAATATCTTGAAGCTTTTCTTGTTTTTTTTTTAACTTTCTACAGAGAATAATAGCCAAAATGCAAATGAGGAAATGTGCAAAATCCTCTCAGCCTCTTCAATGTACCTTTAAGTCATATACAGTAAATCCTCCACAAACGAAGCTTAGGGAAATTTATCAGAAGGATACTTGAGAAAATATATTACAGTATTTTAACTGATGTAAAAATATAATCCTTTGAGGAGGGAAGTTTGTTTTTAATTACTGAACACTTACTGCTATTATAAGTGCTTTAACTGCTTTAATGAGATATTTCCAGAGTGGCCTGAGACTTTGGCGCGGGGATGTTTGTATATTAGCACCCTGCTGACTCCAGCAGTAATGTGAGTATGAGAACCCTCCTGGCAGTACTACAGTACAGCTGAGTGTGTGTAGTACCTGCTAGTGCCCTCCTGGCTGTAGAAAACGGAGTAGGTTAAGTCATCTCCGTGGGGTTCAGCCGGCGGGCGCCAGGTCAGTTTGATGAAGCGGGTTGAAACCAGCGAAGCCACGACATCTCGTGGGGCTGAGGGGGTGGGGCCTGCGGGACTGGCTACACCTCCGGAGCCTGGCGTTACATGGTCAGTAGTGTTAGGAGTCAGTGAAGGGGGAGGGAAAGAGGGCAGGGCTACGTCTTTGGTTTGGGAGGGGGAGGAGGAAGGAGGGAAGGGAAGGAGGGATGGCAGGATGGGTGAAGGGACGAGGGGGAGAGAGGGAGACAGTGGCAGTGTGGGAGGGGAGGGGAGAAATATCACGTGCGAAAGGAATAGATTGAGGAGAGGAAAGGAGTTGAAATGGAAATGACAGTGAAACGAAGGAAAGGAAGGAAACAAAAAAAAGAAGAAAAAACAAAATAACAACAACGTAACAAAAAAAAGACTTTTGGTGTGACAAGGAACCACAGAAATAAAACACTTCTACTACATTCACAAAGCTGACAAATACAAGCACAATACAAGGGGACTACACATGCAAGTCTACACACAGCTCTCTAATGTCGAGGGAGTGGGGGCAGAACATAAGCAGCGTCACACATTTCACTTTCACAGAAGGTTCTGCCAATCATTTGTGGTTTAAAATGATTGATTTGCATTTTTTGACATTCTTATTCATTAAAAACTGGATCGTATTGGCTGGAAAACAGTGGTAGAAAAGCTGTCTGTGCTCAGGTAAATAAACTCTTTTATTTCAGATGCAGTAAAAACAACTGAAGTCTAACCCCCTCCCAAAAAAAGTCTCGATTCTCACAACGAACACACCAGATGAGTTTTTTTTTTAAGACACTTCTGCCGTCACATTCCACAGCTTCGCCACAGAAATGTTGGTGATTTCATTTGGTGTTTTTTTTTTAATCCTTTTTTTGGAGGAACAATCTGTGGTCAGACTCTGAGAGATCTGCTTTCCATTTGCCACGCAAGTGGGCGAAACGAAACCATACGGAAAGAATGTCAGTGCATATGACATTTCCATTTGTTGGCAGGTCAGGGAAGCTGTCTGCAGGGCAGAGCTGAAACACAGAATCGCACAGCAAAATGAAGTGTGCAAACGGGCCGTTATTACTGCAGAGATTGTTTTGAAATTCAAAGTGGCTGCTGGCATGTTTGTCTGTCATGGCATGTGCAGTCACCGCTAACTTGGCTTTCAATATCTGCTTACATTTCCAATTCGCAGAGTTCAGTCTTTTCTGGTTGGAGCGATATGAAGGATCTGCTGCAAACAATTACATGGTGCAAACACACCGTTCTGTGCGCAAACACTCGCTCGCTCACTCTGTGATCAATGTGTTTATTGAGAACTGACTTTCTGCAACCTCTGAAGGAGCTTGACACGAATGTCAGTGTTTGCATGTGTATTTACATCTGAACATCAGCACACAGAGTTCACTCAGCAGCCATCTGACATCTTTAAGGTTGTGTTGTCTCTGCTCTTCAGTGTTGTCGAGTTACAGTGTTGATTATAATCTTTTCAAAACAACATCGATCAAACATCTGATAGGAGGTTGTTTCTCTAAAAAAAAGTAATGTATTAACATTTACATTCATCTTTTAACAAAGTAAGGTATGACTTTACTTCTTTGCACTTTGAAACACTACTTGTTCTATTACTTTGCCTCTTGAATCACAAAACTTATTGTCATGTTTATTGCCAGTTACAATCTAACTTTAGACTCGGAATTGCAGCTTATTAAAACAAACCCTTATCGCAAAAAGGAAGATAAAAAAGTCTTTTATGCTCTTTAACAAAGTAACACCACAAAGCCAACAGCAAACCAGCCCAAAGAGCACAAAGAAAGAAATGTGTTGGCGAGAACAACAATGATTAGAACAAAGGCGGTTAAAACTGCCTCAAAATAAAATACATCAATGCATAAAACAATGTTAAAGAGGTGTCCTCCAGACAAGACCATGTACAAATACCAACTGCCTCAAAAATAATGTATCAATAACTAAAATGAGACGAGATACACCTTCCGAACACCTTCAGATGACTGAAGCTACAACCACGAGACGTCAACAGACACTCGATTACTTCACTTCCGCTTCTTCCAGGATGTTTCTTGCTTCAGTGTGGCCGTCAGAAATATTCAGATAGATTGAAGACAGGTGTCTGATGGGGTCAGGCCACATAACTCCACTGGTTGGATCTAAAACACTCATTGATGGCCTTGTCTGGGAGAAACAAACACGACTAACACACAATGGGAAAGGACAACTACATTTCATTTCATTTTGGATGTCCACCACCTCGAACGACTTCATCCTCAAAGCTAGTGTTTCACCTGAAATCCAGTTTGCTGGAATTGGGCTGAAAGCAAAGGAAAACACATCATCATCCTAACAGTTTCTGACTGCAGTGTGACTGACCAGCTGCTGAACGATTATCCTCATTTATAAAGTGACATACACATATATTCACACACAACTTTAAACAGCTACCCGCACTAGGAGTTTACATTGACATTCATTGTGGACAGTCTAACCCAAACCCTAACCTTAATCTCACCTCAATTCACACCCCACCACTAACCTCAGCCGGGACCTCAGAATTGATGTTTTGCTGCATTAGCACCAGTCTCTGGTCCCCATGAGGTCTACTGGTCCCCACAAAAACGCAAACACACACACAAAGAAAAAGTGTGGTGTCACATCACACTGGTGATGGGGTTATCACAACACCAGCGGCAGGCCTGCAGGATAAACAGGAGCTCGAAGCCTGTTTGTTGATGAGGAAGCACTTCGAGCATATTACTAAAAAATACAGACAGGAGAGAAAACAATCCGCGGTACATGGAGGATCATACGCTGTGAGAATACACAGCAAACACCGCAAGTCACCCCGGCAGTGGAGACAAAGGTCCATTCATTATGAATACATAAAAGCCAAAACAAACACAGACGGAAACACTCAATCTAATATTGGGAAGGCTTGCATGTCTTATTCGGAGAGAGACTCATAACTGCAGGCAAAATATTCAAATAAATCTGAGCCTCTTAGATTTAAAACCCAAACCACGATCCACTATCTACCCTTATCTGTTACATCTGTCAGCCTGGGCAGCTGACTGGTACAGTTAATGCATAGGGGCTCATGCTGTCTGTATATATTACAGAAGAGAGACAGAAACCTGAAAATGGACAAAAGATTTATGAGTGACTTCTGCTTGCTTACTAATGGATAGCTGCTGTAACAGTTAGGACAGAACCACTTTCAACACATTTAAAACGTTGCGTTTCAATATCTATAAGCCAGATAGGTGTCAGTGCCATCTAATAATGCACCATCGCCATTAGTCCAACATACTGTGTGTACAAACAAACATCCAGATTTCCCTTTAAAGCCTGTTTTCTTCTCTTTAAATGAGCAGACGGCTTGAAATGCTGAACTAGAGAAGTAGGACAGGATCCCATGCGTCCAAAATATGTTTCATATTAGTCAGTTCTGCATCGTCTGGATTTGAGCCACTGCTTGTTGTCTGAGACAGAAGAATAAGTCATGACAGAAGTTGAGCCAAGCGTTGTATGAGAAAAGATATTTAGAAAGAAAACAACCTTATCTTGGGTTCCGACAGGCATATTGTTCTGCAGAGGAGGAATCATTTTGGTGCAGAAAGACTGAAAACAGAAACAGCCTGAGTGCCGGGCTGAGTGAAAGGTTTCTCAGAGGGCACAGGCAGCAGCGCCTTGCACACACTCTGGACACTGCCTTAATTCTCTGAGTGAATTTCAGTGCGGATCTAAGGGCAAAGGAACTGAGATAAGAGGTGGAATGTGTCACCTTTCTTGAAGCAGATGCACCGAGCAGTAACACACATACATTTTAAAGAAATGCTGACATCAGTGTCGGGAGATGGACTGGAACGACTGCCGCTTCAAAACAAGTTAAAAACAATGAATGTGAGGTGTTTTCTGCTTATAGAAGAAAGACTAGGGCTTTATATATAATCATTTATGATATATTTTACTCGTATTTAGAGGTGTTATAGTAAAGGCAGTATTTCTTCCCCTCAAAAGTAGCCTCTTTTTTTTAACATTAATGTTTTGTATTTTCTTTTTAAGATTCTTTCTGGCTTTTAGTGGACAGCTGAAGACAGGCAGGAGAGCGTGAGCATGACATGCCCTGGGTCAAACCTGGGCTGCTGCGGCAAGACACAGCCTTGTAAAGCCTAATGAGAATTGCATTATGGGTTAGGAGAAGGAGGGGAAATAAAACCATTAGATGCAGTTTCCATCTGGAGACATCTTGTCAGCTGTAGGTATTTGACATGCTGGGCAGTTTTCGGTGTCCTCCTGACAATCTGTCTTGTACGTGCATGCCTAGGATTGTTACAGTAAGGAGGTGTCAGCCTCCCTCTTCCTCTGTCGAACTCTATTCATAGCTGATTAATAGTGTCATTAGTCTTTGTGCCAGAGGTAATGAATGGCTGGCATTAAGGCTTAACGAGGAAGGTTACTCCAGATCTGCATAATAAATCTGGGTAACCGATACGCAAAACAGTCAAGACAAAGACATGCACTGCAAAGCATTCATCTTAATATTCAATAGAGGCAAAAGCCGTTTGTGAAATTAAAACAATTAGAGTGGCATTAAAGTTCTGATTAAAGCCTCATGACTTAAACTTTTTATCTTCTGTTGCTACCTCCATAATCCTTTGCTCTGCTCCCCCGCGAGTGCAGCTGTACAGACCGCAGCCGTAAAGTTATGCCAAGTAGTTTTTTCATCATCTGGTCAGAGTACACAGATAAGAGAGCCTACAGTACCTCACCGGCTCCGACTATGCACCTTCACCGAGAGAGCATAAATCTACTGAATTCAGATATCTGTCAGAAGCACCCACAGCACTGTAACTACAGATAGCCTCTTCAGAGGGAATTCAGCAGGCCATGCCAGGCTCTTGCAAAATGGATTTTCTCAGGGCTAGTTTCCGTGTCTAATGTGGTTCGGTAATGATGACTGCGTAAGAGACAGATCCGGCACAATGCTAATGGTCCATTACTGAGTCACTACTTTTATCTGCCACAGAATGAACAGAGCAGAGTGAACAATAGTCCGGAGTCTTCAGAAAAGCAACACAAAGCAGACCGTCAATTAAAGCTGGCAGTCTTTGTCATGCTTCTTACGAACATGCACAAGTGGCATGATGAGGAAATATAAACTGAGCAGCACACATCTGGGCGTCTAGTTGAAGTGCAAGATGGTGATTAAAGTGAAATCATAGATTCCTTCTGAACCAAGACAAAAACTCATTGAAACTTGTGATAACTATGGCAGATGTTTCCTCTACAGCCTTGTTTCACTTGCTTTCTTTCAAGATGAGGCTGGAAAGACAAGGCAGCCTGACAGCTCACGACACTCGCGCAGCGTCTTAATGTGCAGACAAAGGAAACTGAGTCAGAAAGAGCAGACAAATGTTTCAAGTAAAGAGAGGAGAGAAGAAGTGAGAGGTGAGGGGAGAAACGGGGGAGTGACCGAGCAAGTGTTCTTTTGTTCTCTTCATGTCCTCCAGTACCTCTGCCATATCAATAACAAACTCCATTAACACCATCTCAACACCCTACGAGCAATAAAATGATAAACTGAATGCAATTATATAAGCAATAAAAATGCAACACATTTGTCAACAAGGGATAAAACTTCACCTTGTATTGTGTTCCACCTTATCAGTGGCCAAGGGGAAACTGACGGAGATACAGTATCAGATCTGTGGAGCATATCAGTAATGGCACACATGCCCCCTCGCTGTGATAATCAGAGACAGTCAAGATTAAAGTGCAGCTGAAACCTCACAAAGGTAAACTGACGAGGTGTACCGACTCACTGATATCATCCGAAAAGAAAAAAAAACGTCTTTGTGTCTCAAACTGATTCTCCTGAATGTGTCAAACACATTTTCCCCCCAATCACTTTCTGGGGCATGTTAACATCGTCGGAAAAAGTTCCAAATATGAAAAAGTTCCCCAGGAGAGAAATAAGCTTTTATTAATCCGAAAAAATGCAATCCCAAAAATGAAGGAATTTCTCCTCATTAAATCTTCAGTGATTGAAATATCTTTCTGGAACCATTTTAAAGCGCTGGAGATGCTGATGGTGGAGCCAGAAGGGACACATCAAAGTTAGGCGCATTAGGAGGAATAACTCCGAGAGGTAAGCAGCGTTACTCAATTACACATTCAACTGGGCCGCACACTTTCAGCAGTCTATTCAAAAACATTCTTTTTGCTAATGAAACATTTCTAACCTTCGCAAATTCAATCGGAAGATGTAATCAAACTCTGCATTTCAGCGTCTCTTTATTTTGATTCCTCAGGTGGCTCTGAATACTAAAGTAGAGTGATCAAGGACATTTACTCAAGTACTGTACTACAAGAAGCAAGATTCAAAATGTCATCGATGCAATATTGGAAATATGTCTTTCACTGTTCCACGGCTCATACAATATGTATTATTTTGAGGTTCTTCTACTTTACTTGAGTATTTCCATTTTTGCTACTTTACACTCCACTACATTTTGGAGCCAAATATTGTACTTTAACTCCACAACATCACTTGGATCAGTTTAGTTACTAGTTACTTTTCAGACAGTGCATTTTTAAATCAACTTGTTTTATTGACAATCAGATGGAAAAACAAACAAAACGCTGATTATCACAATAAAGTTAGGTGAACATTTAATCAGGTGCTTTTACTCAAGTGTTACTTGTATGGCTGACTCTCACTTTTACCACAGCAACATAAAAACCTTTGGTGAAGTCACTTTATGGTGAGGTATATGTGCAGCACATCTATAAACATTAATGTGTGAGAGTACACACTAGATATACTATAACCTATATGTAGTTAGATTAATATATTCACTTCTGGGCCAGACGTGGCCTACAATCCTCCAACTGACTGGGCCGGCCGCATGTTAATGTACTGAATAGGAAAAATTGGACTTCATGACGCAGACAGTGTGTCTCAGCAGACATTCTTACAAATATTTTTCAGACAGCATAACAGATCTCCTCCGCCTCGATAAGCACAAACCAAAAAGGTAAAAAGGGTTTGGAGTGGGCCACAGATGTATTTACGTCTCCGCACTCCCTGAACACCCCTGCTGTCTTCTGGCAGAGATGAACTGAGATATGAGAGGACCCATCTGACAAATCCATGAGACTCCTGGATGCCATGTGGTGATGCAGCACATACTTCAGGGATTGGGGGAGGGGTTGTGTTTGTACCTCCAGGGAACTCTTTATCAGGCGGCTAAAACCTCTGAAAGCCTGTGCATGTTCTTGTTTATCAACCAGAAAAGCTGTCCCTTTGAAACCCTGCAACACATTTCCTCTTAAATGGCACGGTTTGTTCAATTTTACATTTATCTTGCTTTTCACATCCAAAATCAACATTCTCAAATTCCCTGTGGGCCTACATAAACAAGGAGAAGGAATTTGTATGGGGTATGTTTTGGAGGGGATGATGGTATGTCTGTGTTTGCATCCACTCTTGGCCCTCCGGCAATTTACTTTCTGGTAATTTGGTTTTCATAAAAAAGTGACAATCCCTGCTCTGGGTTCTCAAAATAAACACTAAGCAGGAGGGCTTAATGTGTGGGAATTTGTGAAATGCCACATACATCCTACTGAGACATAAAAAAACCCAGAGGGTCCACAGATTCCAACGTGTGGGGGAAAAACAAACGCCCCTATTTGGAAGTGACGAGAGTAATTGAATGGAGTTGGGTGCATCAATAATTAATCATCCACTGTGTGTACACACAGCGTCCCTTCATCATCAAACACATGTACCCCCTTGATCCGTGAGCCACTGGTGAGTTCATTTGGGTGTGATTGCTTTGTTTCCTTGAATGCCTTGCTTCATCACACACACACACACACACACACACACACACACACACACACACACACACACACACACACACACACACACACACACACACACACACACACACACACACACACACACACACACACACGCTTGCTCGCTGAAACATGCACAATCATGAAGCCAACAGCTGCCCAGACTTGGTATGCAAATGAAGATGTGTGGCTATGATGTGCAATGTAAACCCCCCCCCCTCGTTTCTACTTCAACAAATCTGCATCATATGCGTCACGTGCTCCACATGCTGGCTAGGAGAGGAAAGCAAGGCCTCCTGGGCACGTCTTTCAAGCCGATCAAAACAGCCAGTGATGCTGTACGTCTCCAGAGCATTTCACCACCAATGCCCAGAGCCAGAACAGGCTTTTCTTTCTGCCTTTGTATCTTATTGCATTGGAGGTACAAGGATACAATTCAACCTTTCCAGGGGAACAGAGCAAGCCTAGAATGGAATAATTGATTTCAGAGAAAGCTCTCTGCAGCAGTGTGGATGTGTGTATACATGCACTTGCAACATTTGATGTATAAAGTGAGTGGAGCTGAACAACCAGGAACAAGCTGAAAAGGTCAAATGGTGTGCTGGCAGAAGTGGGAGCAGCTGCACCTCCCCTTGGGAGCCTTGCTAACAAACAGTCGAGCTAATCAGACTCCCACCAATAAAGCGGCCTCCCTCGGCTGGACCCACTGAGAAGCGGCTACCGCACTACGCTTGCAGACAGCGGGATGCCCACAACCCACTGTGATGTTACTATTCTACTTTTAGTTTATGGAAACTGGGAGGCTCAGTGGGGAGAAGGGGGTGGGTGCTAACAGGAAAAATAAAAGCTCCAGCTTTGGTGGCGCCGCTCACAGGGGTCAGCTGCCTGCAACTAAGGGAAGGGTGTGAAGGGAAAGTGATGTTTGTGTGCCGAGTGGTTCTTCCAATTACTGCACCCAGAGGACTGTCCACATCCAAAAACATCAGATCAACATCCTGGATGAGTGTGTGTTGGAGATGGATGGTGTTATATCCTAAATAAGGGCACGTGTATTGAAGTGTGTAAAACAGACTGTCAGGAAAAAGCGGATCTCGCACACGTACGAATGCAGTCGAGCCCAAAACATCTGTTGATAACAAGACTGACCTTAAAAAATAACCAGCACTGACGCAGGTACCGAAGCTATTTTAATCCTTTCTCTGCAAAACAAGAGCCGAATAGGCACCCATAACATTTTGCAGTTAGCACTTAGGCGACAGACCATTTATAAATGAGGCTGAGCCTTTCACCACGCTTGAGTAAATACAACCCATAGAAAAGTTCAGCCCGTGCTGTGAGAGCTTCGGCTTGTAAACACACACATTCAGCAGCATCCCTGAGAGACCAAGCCGCAGCACAAACACTTCGCCATCAGCGTCCGGACTAACAGCAATTTGGTGGAGGCTGATTTCAGCTCTTCACAATCAATTTAGGCTACAATCCCTCTGATCAGCTTCCTGCAGCACCCAGTGGGGGAACACATTCACTAATCACTAGCACTAACATGGTGTGTGTGTGTGTGTGTGTGTGTGTGTGTGTGTGTGTGTGTGCGCGCGCCAAATATATTGTGTGTGTGTTCCAGTTAAGATGTTGTGTTCATACTTTAGGGCTTCATCCCCAAATCTGAATTTCAATATATTTTGCTATGAGGCAAAATTTTGTTGAATATATTAACATTTACATATAATTAATATTCTCCACTGAATGCCCCTGATTTGTTTTTATATTGCCTTTTCATGATCACGGCCATTTATAAATAACTATAATGTTCTAAATAAAAAAAACAATATTACCGTATTAGTTTAATCAACCATAACCCACCGACTGCAAATAATAGTCAACACTGGGAGTTGAGATAAGGCACTTATTAAAAAAGCCCCCGCAGCTACATGTGGGTAATGTGAAAGTCAGCTGTTGGGGAACAGGTAACTCTGGTGCTTACTGATGTTCTTTAATGGATAAAGGATTCAAATACTTTTTTGGAGGCAATTTTATCCCCCAGCTGCACTTAATTAGCTCGCGCTCAGTGCCAACAACACACTCGTCTCCCCGTTTAGGCGTCTTATCCCTGTTTTTACTGCACCACTCTATGGGATGTTCATTATAATATAATGTTGACTTTTGGAAATTGCCATTTTGAGGCTGTTGGACCAAAGTCAACAGGCTGCAGCACAGTAAAAAACAAACAACTGCTTTCTTGCAGAGATAACACCTAAAAGTCTGTTATCTAACGCACGTGGTATTATGTAGAAAATGATTGTTAATATGTGCGTTCAAGAACAACAAAAGTTCTGTCAATGTTGTAGAAGGCCATCATTAAGACACATAGTGATGCTCCCTGTGAACGTCACTCTACAACAATTCAGAGCGTCTAGTCATTCTGATAGTCAGCTTGTTGATTGCTTGGTAAAACCTCTACAGTAATCTGTATGTGAGCGCAGACACTAGCATGCATCTAGTACAGGTGGCATCACCCTGACGTCACGTAACAACAACAGTCACATCCGGGTAGACAACCGGCAGATGACTTGTATCGCAGAGATACGAGAAAGAAGCAAAAATGTTATTTCTGTTGTAAGCTTCAGCCGTTATCGTAATGTTTAATGATATATAGTTGAACACGATGGTCCAACAGATGTTTCTGCTCTGCGTCTCAGAGTAACTGTGAACTGTGGGATAAACTCAAGCTGTCACTTTCTTTACTCATCGGCATAAATGTTAAATCTAACATGAATGAAAGTGTTTGTTTACCGTAAACACTTTGAATAAAATCATGAAAGAGGACAGTTAACGTATGTAAGCTAGTGCTTAATACAGGTGTTATTGTAAACAAATGTTGTGATTTATTCTATAACATGAACGACATGCAGCAAAATAAAAGGAGGGTGAAGGAAAGCGAGAGCACATTTGATGTGATGACAGCAGGCCTGAACGAACTATGAGTAACAATTAAGTTGCACCACTCCGTAAACACAATTAGTCTGTGTCCCCATGACCCCGTGAAGGTGTGTGGCCATATGTGTCCATGTACATGAGTCCCAGCAGTACACGGCATGTTGTTTTTAAGAGTCATATTTTCCCGCTGCTGTCTGCTGTTGAGGGTAGACTTACGAAGCAGCCGTGCCAACAGCAGACATGTTGCGCTGCCCTAGCTGTGCTGCTGACATGTTCACATGCTCACAACGTTACACATTCACTCCGGCTGGCCTGGCCGTGACCCTGCTAGCAGATGATGGAGCACACCGTATTCCCTAAAGTGGGCCTGGGCTTTTATTCTGTACTGGTGAAGTGTGGCTGGAGGGGAGGGTCTTTTAGCAGCCTATTCTCACTTCTTGATTTGAACAGGGAATAAGGGTGGTGCTCCGATGCAGAGGAAGGATTCCCGCGTGTGGCTCGCCTGCTACAAATGTGTTTGGGGATTTTTTTAAACGCTCTTTTACTGCTCTGCCTACTAGAGCTTCAGTCTGTTTCTTTGTTGTTTAATCATGATCCAGTTACATTTTATATTACATCGATTCATAATAAAGTGAGTTTCTCTCCTCAGCACCAGCTAGAGCTCCACTGCAGCACATCACACTGACAGCAGTACTGGGACGGCAGGGACCTCCTTTTAAGAATCCCTCTTTATCTTTCCCTTTACTTTCACTTCCTTATCAATTCAAATACTTCTTGATTTGTATTAGAAGACTCAACAATAGAGCTTCAGCATCAAGATATATTTGTACATAAAACCCTTCCTGCTTGTCTTAACAAAGCCACCACGATGGATCGAGGCTGCTGTGTTCCCGCCGCTTGTGTGTCTCACTGATCTGTGTGGAAATCACTGTTGTGTTGAAACGATAGTTTTAATATTTGAGGGTCAGTTTGCGTTACAAATTTGCTGCAGTTATCAGTTATGTTTGGAAAATTCAGCTCTCTTAAGACTTAATACAACATTTTGAACAATGGATGAGTTCAGATATTTGTCTGCTTCTTGTTCACGGTGAGCAGAATCGCTTCTGGCAACCAGGTCTGTCCGTAACTACTTTGTTTTGCCAGGTCATGTTCAGTTTATAGCTGGCCAGCTACAATAGCACCAGTCTAATACTCTGTATTTTTTATGTTGTGGGAGATTCTTGCCAATTGTTTTCTCATGGGAGTCTGACTTTGTGGCTCCAGACAGATAAATGTAGCTGCTTTTTCAATAAGAGGAGTTGTGGTTCACTTTCTTGCTCTGCATGTATTGTTAAGTCTTTTTGCTCAAGCTTAAAGACTTTACAGCAACCTAACTGTCAGTAAAAAAAAAAAAAAAAGGCTTTTCAGTTTGATGTTATGGCAACACTGTGCTTAGGTCTGGTGAGGTTACGGCACAAAAAACACTTTGTTAAGGTTAACAGCTTCTACTAGAAACTGCCCAGACATCTCGTCAACCGTCGAATAGTTCCTGTACATTTAACCTAAATCTGCTGTATGCAGAAACATACAACTAACATCTAATTTATGTGACTGGCCTGTAATACAGACACATATCCAGATTAGCTTTGTCTCATTCGATAATCACTGTTCCAAATCTAGTTATTAAATAGGACCAAATTCTCCACGGTGCCTAAAATTAGTTTGTCTTCTGTTGCTTCACAGTCAAGGTTAAACTTCCACCTCATTTGGTTTCATGTGTTGTCAATTAGTGGCATCTAAATAAACTTGTGTGGGTTTTAATCTGGGGTGTAATCTTTAGTAGGTGTGAAGTGTCTTGACCCAGATCAGAGCCAATAGCATTCAGTGGAGGTCAGTGGCTGTGCAGTCATCTGCAGATACAGTGGGAGACTCTTGGTTTCTGTCTCTTTTCAGAGGGTGGTCTGGTGCTCAGGTCTACCGTAATTAATGGATTTACTGATGAAGTTACAGCATGTGCGATTCTCTGCATATCCCTTGCAGTATCTCCCTGAGCCTGTCACTGTGTCTGACGACAGCTTCAGGGACAGCACACATGTCAGTTTATGATGCCAGCACTCCTGGTGCCTGTGCTCATAAATACACAGAGTGATGGAGGGAGAGGAGAACGAGAAGGCACAGCGAGCACTCAGGCAGTGATGAGGCATCTCCATCTCTCTGTGGGGGTCTGCTACCTCTGACGGGAGGGGAGGACAGGACTCTTCTGTTAGCTGCCACAGGTCTGAGAGGAAGGGAGGGGAAACTAATGGCAGCATGGGAACATGAAGGGAGAGGAGGAGGGATAGAGGTAGAGAGAGGGAAGCGAGAGAAAGAGAAAGAGATGAAAGGGAGGGAGGGAGGGAGGGATGGAGAAAGACTGCTCGCCTGTTTAAGCTTTGATTCCAACAAAAGCTCGAACAAATGCATTTACATCAGAAACAGTGTGTCTTCTTTCTTTCATCATAAAATGACCTGAATAATGGTTTGGAACACTAGCCTACAGGATAGAGACGCTAAAATTGTGTTGCACAGCAGCAAGCATCAAGCAGCTGATGTTTTTCAATTGTGTTATCTCGTCCCTCAAATGTCTTCCTGTCATTTATCATGGAATTCACTCACAAAAGTCATGGTGGCTAAAAGAGCCCGAGAGCTCTGAGCTCGTTCATCCAAACAAGCTCTCAGGCTCTCCAGTGAAGTACTTGGCTTGGGCACTAGGAGGCAAACACTCTGAACATTATTCCTGTGAGCTGTGGGAATGGAGACGGAGAGACAGATGGACTCAGACAGACAGGGCAGCATTTCCATACTGAAGCCAGCATATGGAAGGAGCAAAATAAGTATTCACATGCAAATGGAAGTGCATCTCTGGAATTTATGCAAATATAAAAAAGCAACAGGGGGAAAAAAAAAAAACACACTTAAGGGCAAACAGCGAGGAGTGCATGCACTTCTCTTCTGTTTGCTTTTGTTAATGCAGATCGCTCTGCTCTTTTTATATCAAGCTTACGTGCTCAAATCTTAAACTTTCCATTTTTGACAAGTAGGCATCTGGTAAGAGTTCAAAGGCTGGACTGTGGTTTTTCTTCCCGAAAAAAAAAAAGGAATGCATAATGCCAAGAAATCTAAATGCTAGATGCAGCTCTCCACTTCAACGCCAGCTATCCCAAAAGTACTTGAACTGGCTGTGCTTTGCATCATGAAGATTTACCACACAGCCAAACGTGGGTATAGATTCTAGCGTTCCACATTAGAAAACTTCAAACACAGCCTCAGTCTTTGTACTGTGTATGGAAAGATGACAATCACATAAACAAGTGCTTTGTCGAGGCGTTGGTCACAGATGTCAGCTTCAAAGTTGAAAACCGTGACCCGTTTCCTCTCCAAGCTATAATTGCCGCCTACTACAGTATCAGGCAAAATCCCGTCACATAATCATGTGGATGGAAAGGACCGCAAATTGTTGTAGCACATTGTCTGTAGATGACATGTGACGACAATCACTTAAATAGCATAGAATCTGCAGCTGCCTCACCTCCCTCATGATCACTTTGACAATAAGAGTAACACGTGGGCAGCATATATCAAAGCTGCCCGCAAGGAAACATTAATGATGGTGATTACAGGTTGTATTTATAGTTAGGTGTGGACAGAATGGGTCAACGTGCTGGGAACTTGATAAAACCCCATGAACAGCACACACAAGTTGCGACAAATGTTTGTGAAAACTTTCCATGCTAAATCGTCTTTACTGGATTTAAAACAATACACTGAAGTAAGTTCAAATCATTATTGTGGCTCTTTCATCTCTTAACTATTACTGCTCATCAGTGTTGGGTGTAACGCGTTGTGTACTACAGTGTACTACTCTACGCCGGGGTCGGGGGCCGTCAATAATGGAACAGTGATTGGTTGGAGTTTGGCACGAGGTATCTTTCACCATCACCGATTGGTTAGTCGCCACCTGCAAGGGGAGATGGGATAATAATGGCAGCGTCAACAACATGAGCAGAACATGCTGCTGCATGTGACCCCCCGCTGCATAAAACCACTTTTGACGGCTGGCGATACAAACATTACTTTGAATTTGTTGAATGTAAGGAAAATAACTTGACTGTAAGGTGCACACTTTGTCCGTATTGGAAACTTCTTTCCACCGCTGCTAACACTACCTCAAACTTAACGGAGCAACTACAGAGACAGCACGCACACATAAAGCTTGATGCTAAGGAACCATGGAGCAACATGAATGAGACGCCAAACAAGAGTAATGTAACTAGAAATGTAACTAATTACTTTCTTCAGGGAGTAATCATGTAATGTAAGGCATTACTATTTTTGAGAGTAATGTGTAATGTGTAATATACTACTTTTTTGAGTAACGAGCCCCAGCTCCAGATCCTCTGGAGGGATGCAGGGTGCTGATCCCAGCTGACACCAGGCCAAAAGCTAACCCTGTACAGGTCACCAGTTTCCATATTTACCGGTATAATGACATTATTTTGCATTTGTCAGTGGGAAAGTCATACCAAATTAAATTACCTTCCTCTGTGGCCAAAGAAAATGACTTACAACAGAAACCAGCTCAACTGCACAATCTTCAGGCACTTCCAGAAGACGACAAGTCTGAATGTGGCAGTTTTACAAGGGACATTAAGAGGCGCTTACTTCGTCTGCATTACACTGCATAATTAGGTCCTCTCGAGGTCCACTTCTGGCATTTGCGCTCTTATATACCCACATCTGTTTGCAACTAGTTGACCCGTGTTGCACATGGCTGAGGAATTTCCAGGAAAATAGTTTGAGACTGCAATCTGTGGTTCTATTTTTTACCTCCACTCCCCCAAAAATCTGTTCTTCACAATGTTAAGAATGCTGAAGCAGTTTGTTTGTGTAGGTCTTGACAGTTGTTCAATACTGTATCATTACTGAGATTTGAGACTACCATTATATTGAGATACTGTCTTTTTCTGATTTAAAGACAGCATTAAAATAAAGTGAACTAATGCTCGTCTTTGCCCACTTAGTAATTATATCCACACTACTGATGAATATCAAAAAACAGCATATTCCTTTTGGATACTCAGAATTACGCCTTATTCTGAATGTATGAATCAAAACATGCACCAAGAGGTTGATTCTCCTGTTGGTATCTTTGACCACATGCACTGGATAGGTTGGGTTACCTGCGAGGATCAGTTTCACTTTGCTGTCCATTGTATGAAACATAATCAAAGATTATGCTCTCCTCCTCTTCATTTGTCATGTAAACAGCTTGGTTTTTTTTTGTTTTTTTTTTTGGAAAGGGGCAATGCATGGAATACTGAATTAACATAACAGGGGCATTGTGCTTTGTGTAATTATAGTAACTACAGTCCTCACCACAACATTGTTCTACAATATTGGTCGGTATCGGTATATATGTTATTATTTAATTTTGTCATCTACCGAATTTATGAAGCACAGGATTGTTATCTCCAGGAGTTCAGAGCTGACAGTATTGATACAAAGCACATATCACTATAAATAACTGTCAACATACATGTACATATGTTAACAGCTGACCTTTTCCATTCCAAACGCCCACAAGTGGGAATCGTCAGTGGAGCCACATTTAACTGCAGCTGGCAGTGTCAAGATCAAAGATTATGAGCACTAATGAATATTAGCCAACTTGCATCTGGCTGGCTGTTTAGATGCAGTTCACCCCCATTGATTCCCCTGATGGGTGAAGACAACTTTATCCCTGTGGCAAGTCCCTGGCTTATCTCCCCTGACTGTGAGGCAGCCGGCCGACAGACAGGGTGTTTTCCTGGCCTTGTTTCAGGAGGATTCATGCCCGGCAGGTGTGAGCAGGATACCTGACTGTGGCGAAACACACAGGGGCAGCTAGGAGCAGGAGGGGCAGCCTGGGCTAAGAAGTGGACAAAGATACCCAGCTGTCAGGGGGCAGCAGTATACTGTAGGGAGAATATTCAAGGCAGCACAATTAACACAAAGCCCAGTGAGTTGGATTATCAGAGAGCAGGTGGCTGTGAAAGACAAGCGGAGAGAAAGTGAGAGGAAGTGGCAAGAAAGGTGGCAGATGGCTGTATAACTGAATGTGTCCATACCGAGCAGCACAGGAGGAAAGAGAGACGAGCACAATGGAAGAGACAGACACTGCTACTCTTACACAACTTACAGATTCACTCCAGCCTCACATCACAGAGCCAAACCCACAAAACACTAACAGCCGTAGAAAATGAGCAGATTTCGAATACGTTCTCAACGATTCACCGCTGCACCTTTGAGAGGGGAGATTACTTTGACACAGCGAAGCAAGCAAGAATAAACACAATCACTGCGACTTTACTTATTTTTTACTTCGATCACCTGACACTCGCATGACGACCAAATAACAAACTAACAAACAGACAGGAAACTTTCTGCTGGTAAGTGTGTGTGGATTGGCATTACCGTGATCAACACCGAGATCCTCACTCTCACAGTAACGTAAGAAAGAAAAAGATTCTGTGTGATATTTATGGATTAAACAGAGATTAATTTCGCCAAAGCTCTGCTCAGGGCATACCCCGTGCACAAGGCCAGCTGCCTCAGTAATTCATCCCATTTATCTTCAACCAAAAGCCTTATCAATGGTGTCAAACACAAATACACAATGAGCTGCAGGTCATCATTATTTCTGACTTCATGTCCTCCAATCAGAGTGAGTGACACAGCTGGGGGGCCACCGGTTGGACCCTTCTATGCTAATCCATTAGCCACCTGCTTCAGGAGAGGGGGAGTTCACGCTTGATTAAATTCTGGCGCCTTCCTCACTAAAATGGGGGATTGTGAGTGAACAGTGAGCTTCATTTTCTGTTGTATCAGAAGTGTTTTCCCTTCACTCCCCTTGCCGTTTTATTGCTGCTCCATTTCCCCCTTTTCGTTGTATTCAGATGATGTTTTTCAGTGAAACTGTGTCTTGTTCATCATCTTGAATTCCTTGTTGCTTTCATGTTTTGTTGGGAGGTTTTAACTTGCCCCGTGGGTTAGACTATGATTATTATGACTGCGCAAATGATCTCAAATCTAAGCTGTGTTACATTTTCTCAAATGATCAGAGGTAATGAAACTAAATTACCTCAAGAACTAGGATGTTAACATTGTTTTCCACATTTGATTCTATTTTCAGGCACTTAGTTTTTTGGCACTTCCAGCCACCGTCCTTGTTGTTCCATTGTTCCACTCTGCACTCAGCGGCTCCACTCCGGGAATTTCAAACCTCGTCTTTGGCTTTAAATGGAGACGTATAACAAGAAAGGCTGTGCTGCAGTTATCCAGCCATTTAATCAACACACGATATGTGTTCAAGGTAAGTGAAGCTCCCTGTTAAAGATGTCTAATGGTGCTGCATCAAAGCACTGGCATTGTGTGAAGCAGCTTCTCTAAAGTCCTCACAACATTTCTGTCACACTCAGTGTGGAATGGAGTGCAAGCATGGTTTGCCCCACATATAAGTCTGCTCCCTGTGAGTCACCTCTGGTCTAACAAGATCCCAGTGGTTTCATTTCACTGTTCACTACACACACTCTCACACACTCTTCACACCTTCACAGATGTGCACAGCCTTCGGGATCCATCTAGGTGTGTATAAATAAGGTAAACTATAGAAAGCAGAAGACCCACCCTGTTACCAAGCTAGCTTGTGTTTTAAAAGCCGTTTATGAGCTACGTGCATCTACTACTGAACTGGATTTTAACAATGACAGAACAATGATTATTTTGTTAGCATTCAGCATCTACAGCCCCCAACCTGATCCAAACTGTGATGTTCACATGAGGCTGTTAAAGCTAAGAAATAATCACCAGAAGCAATGTGTTAAGACTGTTGCGGATGTTAGAATGGGTGTGAACAGATGCTTACATTTCCAACTGTGATGTCTGGCTGTCTGTGCAAAACTGATTAATTCTGTGAGCCGTTGCTGACATTAATTATTGACAGGTGCAATATGTAAGAATTAGAAATCTGTTGAACTCTTTATCTAAAACAAAAAGGGTGCAGCGTATCAGCAGCATAACTGTATACTGTAGCCGCCGTCGGCTAGTTAGCTTATTAAGCTATGCAGCTAAAAGGGGCTATAAGCTGACTCTGCCCCTACTGGGAGCTCGGAGCACCAGGGGATTGATGGGGATGTGTACATCAGACTCAGTAGCCTCTGAGAATGATGACGGCCAGTCTGACAAAGTGGCACTGTGAGACAGGATGGGCAGGGGCTAGCTGGCTAACATCCTAACGTCAGTAGACAAATACATAAATGTCTATGAAATAATGTCAAAACTCGACTGATATTTTGGGTTTTTGTAAAATTCCATATTGCACCTTTTATTAGTGAAGTTTTTGTCACCTCCTAAAGCAGGATATTAGCACTAACTAGTTAGGTAGCATGTCTAATTGGCAAATTAGTGGGTGTTCGTGGTGAGTGGCGTACCGTGATCTAAGATGATGAGCTGGGCACTAGACTGGATGTTGCCAGCATCGTTTTCCGCAAGGCACTGGTAGAAACCCTCATCTGACTTGACGAGACCCAGAACCTGCAGATTGTGCTCCTTCTGCAGAACAGGAAGCAAGGGAAAAAACAAGCAATTAATAATGTCACAAGCAGCATTTTTAACCAGTCTCAAGTACTGAAAGGCTAGAAAAGACACGTGTTCC
Source organism: Acanthopagrus latus (assembly GCF_904848185.1). Lineage (NCBI taxonomy): Eukaryota > Metazoa > Chordata > Actinopteri > Spariformes > Sparidae > Acanthopagrus > Acanthopagrus latus. Next base: position 6,388,425 of record NC_051042.1, on the reverse strand, counting down.
AAATGAACATACAATTATTTTGAAGTAGTCGCTGGGGATGACAGCATCTCCATTCTTGACCCACTTGACAGTGGGAGCTGGTGACCCTGAGACCTCGCACTCAAACACGATGTCCATGGACTCGTGGGCGTAGATGTTGGCCGGCCGCTTGACAAACTGGGGAGGAACTGCGGAAACCAGATAAGAAGACGTGTCAAGGAGGGTTAAAAAGAATAAAACATCACACTGATTTTCTTGTTAGAATTGGCCAAGACGAACGAATGAGAGATGACTGAAACATTTTGTACGATCCATCTTTTTCTTATGAAATTAAGTAACCAATTTATTTATCACAACTGACCAGGCACATCAAACTCCAGCACACTGGTCCCTGCCAGGACCGAATGATGCCAAGGAAGATGGAAAGAACAACAAACAAAACATCTAACAGCAACTTATCCAATTATCTTCTGCACCATTCACACAACCGTGACCTTTTCAGCAGATGCCAGCACTTGGAATATTTGATATAAAAGGTTTCATAACCTCTGTTCTGGTCACAAACAACAGTCACTTTGGTTGCGGCACAGCATGTAAGCATGCTACACTAGCTAAGCCGAGCACTTGCAGATCTCCCCTGGTCCTGGTAATGAGGGCCAGAAAGGAGTTATTTGATCTGCTGGGGCGATACAGTGCCTCATCAATCTGTCCTGGAACAAGGTCACTGGGAGAGCAGGGCCCAGGCCTCGTCCTCTCTCTATAATTGGACTGTATGTGCATGTGAGGAGAGACAGAGTAAGACAGTCTGTGCATGTGTGTGCGGGTGTGTGCCTCTGTTGCCTCTGTGCATTCTCTGATAAACACCGACCTCGCTGACCACGGTCTAAATGACTGTATTGTTGGTGTGTCAGAGCATAGCCATCAGCATCGTGGGCTCTGTGATAGCTAGTTATTAGCATCTATTTTGTGGCTATTCACAAGGGCTGATTGGATATTAGGAGCAGTGGGTAGGTCCTTTCCTGATTATATCCAGCAGAGGACCAGGTTGTCAGGTCGAGTCCCACTCATTTGCTTGATGTAGCTGTGGCCAATTTACTCTAAAATTAACCCATTAGGCAGGAAAATGAAGACTCCCAAATTAGAGTTAATTGTAATTAAAACTGCTAAAGGAACCATCCTCTGCACGCACGTCTCCAGCTATAATAGCCTCAATACATCAAGAAGCAGTGCAGCTCCAGGTCACACTGGGCACTCGAACATGTTTGTATTATCCTGACCTTAGAATGCACTTCTAGCCATCTGTTTGGCATTTTCACGCCCTACACAAAGCACATGGAACAAAGGTGGGAGGAGAGGTAAAACTCGACAGAAGTTTCATACAAAAAAATACAATGCCATTCCTATAAAATGATAACATTTCTGTGTAAAATTCCACAGAAGACATTTCCACATATTCCTCCAGAAAGTCCTGTTCGTGGGATAATTGTGTGGAATCCTCTGTGCATGCAATCCTGTAAATAGCTAACGTTGTGATCATATGAACTATCAAATCAAAACACTAACCCCTTTCAACACTGTGTGCCCCACATTTTTGAAAAGATTACAGTATTTCTTTGTGAACACTTTACACATTGCAGTCAAAATAGAGACCTGTTCTTAAGCTTGGGGATTCAAGTCGTACACATGGCCCATGGTTCACTGTTTTCATTAAGCAGACTTGTGCGCTATATCTGTCTATGCCCGTAGGCTCATTTTTTCAATGACAGCTAAGAATTCATACATGTCACTCAGACTGTCAAAAGCTGTTCTTCAGTAGAAACTACAACGCTTTAAACTTCAAAAAGTGAAACACACTTGACATTGTAGGATTATCCCAGGGCGCAGTTTCCCTTCAGGTTCGATGCGACAAGGAAGTTCCAAAGAAAAGCCCGCTGTACAGTATCAAGATTTTGTTCCGTGACTCCCAATTGCCACGTTTCCAACCATACAGTGCAGCAGAACCAGTCCAACACAAAACAACTGGATAGTGCCACAGAATATGGAAGCTTTCCCTCACCGGCCTTAATGAGTGTCTAGACTTTTCTGTGGCGAATCCTGATGACTGAGACAAGGACGGAAATGAGGACAGTGATGCCTGTAGATTGTCAAGACAGCCATCACCTTGAGTGTGTTCAGGTGCTTGTGTTTATGTCTCTGTGTATCTGTGTGTGTGAGGGTGTGTGTGTGTGTGTGTGTGTGTGTGTACCGGTGTTCCCTCCACGAGAATGTGTGAGCTGTGAATAATGCGTTTCACAGTGTGGTGTCCCCTGGATATCAGCTTCTCGTAGCTGTGCACCAGAAGCAGGTGGAATCTTGGTTTACTTTGTGTGTCAGGGACTTGGTGTTAAGACACCAGTGAGACAGTGTGTGTGTGTGTGTGTCTGAATGGTTGAGTCGTGTGTGTCTGAATAAATGAGCCTGGATACATGCTTTGTCCTATTATTACTGCTGCTCCAGGTTTTACATAATTGTGTGTGTTTCTACATGCCGGAAATATGTGGAAGGGTGGTGAAGGGTTTTGTTTGCATAACAGAAGCGTGTGTGTGTGAGTGTGTGTGAATGTGTCTGTCTGTGCGTGTCTATACATAAAATATGTCTCCATACATCCAGGCTGTCTGTGCACGTTCATTGCATTTGTGTGTTTTTTGGTATAACATTCAATGTCTTTCTGTTAATGTCTATATTTTGTGTGTGTGTGTGCATGCGTGTGCACGTGTGTGTGTGTGCTCAGGCCCCCCGGTGAGGTTTGCTGGTGACGGGATTTGATGGTGACTGGTACCCTGCAGCTCTCTTTATCTCTCACTCTCTCTCTGCATTTCTCGACTCAGTCTCCCAGCTCTTAATCTTCCGATAACTCCCCGTCTATCTCTCCATCTCCAGCCCTCCCCTCCTCCCTTTCTCCATCTCGGCAGACATGCACCATTTTCTCTAAATGGAGTTCAGACATTTGGAACCTATTGGACTGGGCAATGAGAAGAAACGCCTCAATATACCAATAGTGCTGGGGCGGTGGGAGTGGAGGAAGCTTCAGGACTCAACAGTGTGACATGCGGGGAGGGTTGTGTTTGGTCTGATGACCTTCCTTAATTGGCCGTTTGCAGCATGAAACACGAATATGCAAAGCTGAACTAGAAGAAGCCAGCTGCCCGTCAGCAATGGTGTTACTGTGAGAATATCTACACACTAACATCTAACATCTATCTAAAAACTAAGTGGCCCACAACCAGGACTTTGGAAAGGACACAACAGTGGGGCTGCATAATTAATCAAATGATATTAATATCACACAATGGCAAAGCGTAATATTCAGATTACAAGAAGCTGTAATTTTTTGATCAAGTGACAAAACAGCATGATAATGAAGTACTGTAGTGCTGCAGAGCTGTTAAAAAAATACTGCTCAATACCTAAAATTGTGCTGGTGTGTTTAAGGGTGTATTTTTGGATTCTATTTCCTTGATTGACAGGTGTCAAGCCTGTTAAACTCTGCAAAGCTTTTGCTGCTCACATGTTTCTGATTAACTCTGGACCCAGCAACAGAGAAAAATGATGACAAGTGATCAATCCAAATCCAGGGCCGAATATGTCCCTGCAACATATGGATGATGGTACAGACGCCAAGTCCATGTTTTTCTATATTTTACGGTTCACAGACACACAGATGCACAACTCCACCATCTGGAACGTCTCCAAATGGGTGGCCTTGTTTTTGGAACATAACAAAAAAAACGCTCTAATGAAAGAAACCCAGCAGAGACAGAACAAAAAAAAAACAAGAGAAATGCATACAAGCGTAAGAGGGAGAAAACAAACACCGAAACAAATATTAAGAGAGGAGCAGAGCTGAGGGAACTCTGATGCCAGTTCTCTGCGGCCGGTATCATCTCTCCAGCCTGTAGCTTAGTAAAAGAAGCTTTAATGCAGACTTACACTGACTCCAGTGAACTACTAAAAGAGGGCCAAAAAAAGGTCATGTGTGTGTCCCACTGTGAGCTTGTTAAAACAAAACCTAGGAGTATTAGAGGGATTCTAGGAAGATTACTGGAATAGAGACATACTGAGCAAAGAACGGTCGTTCCTCCGTCTACTGGTCCTGATAAAAATGGTGAAATATCAACCAGCTGAAGAAAGCAGCTGTTGTAGTCAGCACACTTCAACCTTTCTAGGAGGAGTCTAAAATTGAAATAAATAGATTGTAGACATACAGCAGGCATCTATTAAGACCCAGTATAAGATTGTTGAAGCTTAAGGATCCGAATATGAAAGAAATTTTTCTGCTTTGTTAGCTTGGCTGGAGTCCAGTGAGCTCCATAAAGTTAAACAATAGCTCTTGGGCAGCCAGGGGTTTACTCTGAGGGCAACTGGAGCTCGGACTGCACTAATTACCCACCCTGCTCTTCCAAAGATAACAGCTTCACTCTTAATCCGATCCAAAACAAACAGCTTCAGCAGTAAGGCAAGAGAGAGTCTCGGTGCTTGCTTTAGTCACTGAGAACATCAGGTCCTGTTGGAGGCAGCATCACAGCCAGAGAGTTCAGTCTCTGGATGTTTTCGTGGACTCTGATTGGTCTAAAATGACCTGAACTGAAGAAAAGCAGAGGCCCGAGATCTTCCAATTTACTTTGTTTACCTTTATGAAACCATTTCAGCTCAATACTGATGCCTATATATGACTGATTTAAGCGAGCAAGACCATCAGAGAGAAGATCTGCTTTTTCTATATGGTTGTTCTTATCACCTGTCACCGGGCCAGATTCAGAAGATTAAAGCTATTTTTGGTGGCCAAGTCCTGAGGATGTCTCAGAGCCCGAGGAGGGAAGCTGCTCTGTAGACTGACGGCAGCACAACAACTGGCTCATAACGTAGCATTTCATATTGGACTTGGACTTGCAACCGATCTAAATCTTACTGTTGGCTTATTATCATTATGAGGAGACGTAACATTATAAAGGGATTTTTTTAGCTAAAGCTACAGACTCCGTTAGCTGTAGGATCACATGATCACAAAGTTTTTATCCTCATGCAGCCACAGATAAACAACCCTGAGTGCCAAGCATCCTGCAAACAGCTGTGTTTAAAACACAGGAACAGCATTAAAACTTCTTGTGTCTCTATCCCTCACTTAACAAAAGCAAGATCAAGATCTTTAGACACAAGTTGGTGGTAGTGCTCATACCACTTTTGTCCACATGGGAGATTGGACTATGGAATTAACAACTCACAGTCATTCCAATGTTGTTGCTGTTGTTGTTAGGAAAAGGCTTCTCCAAAAATGCTAATATGATGCTCATGTTCAAGTCAATCCCAAAAAACACCAGTATTTACAGTAGCTACATTGTCGTGGTTTAACTTACGGTTGTTCTTGAGATGCAAATCTTGAATACTGAAACCGTAATAATGTTGGACTTGTATGTTAATGCTAACAAAAACAGGTACATTATTTGCACTGCAACAGCTACATAAGGAGGTAACATTTTCTTGCACACTGCCAGAATCTGACACCTAAACTAGAAATGTGGTGATGAATGGCTGTGTGTTTGCATTTGTCCTGAGGATCAGAGACGTGCGAGTCAAAGTTTTGTCGCTGGACAGGATGAGTAATGACAGTCAGAATCGGCTGCCCACTCAAACACCTGATAAGGTGGGCCAAGCTGGACTGGATCCCCACAGCAGATGAAGCAACATGGGCCAGACAAAAACTTCTCTCAAAACAAAGCTCCAGACGCAATGCAACAGAACCGACACACGTGATGTGATTCCCCTGAGACGAATGCAGACACGGGGGAAGGTGTTGATGGAAAGCAAACAGACACAAACCTCTCACCACTGGTTTAGATAAAACCATGTATTTTAAAAAGGGAAAAGTCGTGAACCCGTGGGTGTCGCCTATTGTCAGATCAGTGTTCTTTTAATAGCTAAATGGAAAGTTTTGTTTTTACGTCAGCCACAGAGGAACTGCCCTGCGACACTGGCGAGAGGCAGGAAGACGGTGTGCCGAAGTAAAAACAGACTGAAAATATCCACCCGATCTTCAAATCTGTAATTCTTCCACGCGTCATTTACAACTATTCCTGTCCCTCGCTGGAAAAAACACTCTGAGCACAGTTCAGAAAAAACAACAAAAAGAAATCCCTCTACAGCATCCTCAACTGATATGTTAATAGACTGACTTTTGTTAAGTTACAGTCACATCTCTTTATTCTTTCCTGGTGGAACAATGTGAGCTGCACAAGGTATGTAGATGTGATATACAATCAATGTCTCACTTTTTCCTGCTACAAAAGAGCGAGGAAGAAAGTGGAACTGCGAGCTGAAATCTAGCATATCTAAGGTTTTTATATTTCTGTCTATTTTTGGCCATTTCTATAACAAGGTAAAACACCCCTGCTGTCTGTGGATATAAATCTCCTCAGCTCATAGGAAAGGAATGAAACTTTTACAGAGGGCAGGGATTTCCTGGAAAATACAATTAAGTTGATGACACGATAGCATGAGGCCATGATAGATGAAGGCCAATGACTGGGAGCCACGTAAAACTGGAAACATACATGTTTGTGGAGAAACTATTTCTGTCCTGCAAACATACAGAGACCAGGTCTGGGTGGTGCCCCTGTCACACAACACCATAATCAGAAGCTGCTGCCTCCTCTGGCCTCATTTATCGTCTTGCCGGGTCTAATAGAGGGTGAGATGTCACAGCAAAGTCATACTGAACACAACGCTCTGACAAACACGCGGCATGTCTGTGCTCCTAGATGTGATACGATGGCAAGGGCGAGCTGAACATTACTGTTATCGCTGTTGTTTAACGCCTGACAAAAGTAGCTGTCTGGAGTTTGACTGCAGTCGAACAAGTTTCCAGATTGTGTTAGTGTTTACACGTATAGAAGCTGAAATCCTCTCTATCGCACTGGCACTTTGATTACATTTAATAAAAAGATATGGAGCACACTGTTCCCGGATACCTATTGCTTATTCTTGACAGCTGCTGACATTATCTCAGCGGAAGCTGTTTGTACGTCATTTCACATCGCGAAGATGTATTGTTGTTTGCTCTGATGTTTTGTCCACGCACAGATAAGTTCTGCAGCCAACACAACAGACATTTAACTGTTCTGTGAGGCACTCATCACTCCAGGCCTGTATTGGAGCCCGGTGTGAATTCTCAGGGCTTAAAATACCTCATAACAGGTAACCTTGATGGTGAGTTTTAATGAACAGTAAGAGCCGTGGTTATTTCTTGGAAATAGATTGCAGCTCGTAAAACTGATTCCCAAAAAGTTGGGACTCTGTCAAAATTAAGTTAAAACAGAATAAAAATCATTTGCAAACATACTGGCAGTATGTTTTACGTTGCGTTCCTGAGCCCAGGCAGTAAAACCATTTACACAATCATGTGTTACACAAGAGTGGTGAACCTCACCCACCCTCGCTAAGCTAACAGCTAAGACCCTCCAAGATGTTCTTTTCATACCCAACATGACACAGCCACCTGTTAACAATGGTCCTGACTACCTGTGAAATGTGAGAATTCCACAGCCTTCCACTCTTTTGTCTCTTGTCCCAACTTATTGAGAACGTGACAAAAAGAGTAAATTATCACATTCTGATTCATGTTTTACACAACATCCAACTTTTGTGAAAGCAGGGCCGTACACTGCAGGTAGAGACGACTGTGGTCAATACTCATCAGATCCTTAAACATGTGTGACTAAACTGTACCTGACTGATGGACAATAACATATCATACTATGACCTCATTTGAGGGGAGAGAACCAGAGGGTCATTAGTCACATTTTGGGCAAAATATACGTATAGTTCATTTTTGTTTATCTCCAAGTTGTGCTTTTGTCGGCACCGCTGTTGCAAAGACAGCTCGACCATTTCCTTTTTCCACAGTCAAAAATGACAACAACAGTTCATTAAATCATTTAGAATATCATGGAAATGATCACCAGTTAACCTCTTTTCCCAGCTGACCACATGCCCAGTGGTAGAACTTTTTTTTTTAATAGTGTAAGCAAGATTTCTAGGGAACCAATGTGAAGCTGATGTTTTCATTATTCTATATCCATTACAATGTGAAGTTAACATTTACTTCATGATGATACCATGACGCAGAAATCTCTATTGGCAGTTTAAGTACACTGTCATCCATGTGTTTATGAAGTTTCAATATCAGATTGTCGTGACAAAGTTTGGTCACTTTTTGATTTGGTTCTCCTGTAAAGTTGCTCACATGTCACCAGACCCTTTGGTTCTCCCCACTTTCAGAAACGTGTGTATACAACTGTGCATTTGCCATCATTCTGTATGTGATGTGCAGTGAATCAATAAGTTCAAAAACATGAACAGTTTTTGCCCTTTCATCTTACAAATTGTATAATATGAGCCATCAAGGCTTATTGATTAAAAAAAGAAGGGTACAGCGGACCACCAGTGGGGCCGTAGACACTACTTCAAGACACTGAACTGATGTGCTACAAGGCCACATAAACATGTGAATACACACATGCATACAGGTGTAAAGAGTATGTGCATAATTGACCTTGTGTGGCATCATTACGTATGCATGGCTGTGTGTTAATGTGTGTGCACACACCTGCTGCAGCCCCATGTATCACTCCCTCCACAGATGAGCACCAGCTGCATCACAAACCCTCGAGCCATCTCCAGGCGATTCTTAACAATGTTTTACCGTATCAAATCCCCAGCTGACTCTGTGCATCCTCTCCTCAGCACAAATGGTCCAGTGTTTATGAAAAGCCACTTGCCGTAAACACACAATTTCTTCTTGTTACTGCAGCAAAAGAGGCCCAGAGGTGTTTCAGAAGAAGTCACTCAGGAAAAAACACTTTTTTGTAAGTATGGATTCACACCACTCTGATTTGTACGAGTGTCTTTTAGGAACAAAACTACTTCACGAGGGAATCAATTGACCTTTCATGTGTCACTTCTGCTGTCAAGGGAGCAAATCAATGACACAATCTGGTTGCTTTATGAATCTGGATGAAGCAAATACAATAAGGACCGTGAGGCGACAGCACAGGATCTAATCAAACTATTTTATCGAATTACGATGACTGATGCCTTTCAACAATTTTCCAAAATCAATCCTCTACAGTCTTGTCACATCAGAGGTGGAGGACTGGCAGGGGTCGGGTCAGACACATGAGGGATTTCTGAGAGGCAGACTTGAAGACTGGAAACGAGTGAAGTCAGGTGTCCTCCTGTGACCTGATCCGCTTTTCCATTACTGTCTCCTTTAATCACAGTGAGCGACGGGAAATGATGAAAGGCTGGTGGAGGGGTGTTGGTGGGATGAAGGGATTTGGGAAGAAACGATGGGAGACGTAGCGTGATGCGGCTGCATGTGAAATGCAATGAACCCGGGAATGAGCCTCAGGGTGTTTCCCCATTCTCAAATTATTTCACAGCAAATCCTGTTGACGTGCTTCACCTGGGAAAAGTACACAAGCACACTGAACACGTCTGCGTTCATGTGTGTTTGTCTCATCAACATAAAGTCTGACAACAGCAATTACAACACAATTACTGTGGGTGTGCTGAATATTGTGTTTTCTCCCAATATCCCAGTGAACAGATGTTTACATATATTATGTGATATCTGTTTATCTTTATAGTCAGTTAGTTGGAACATCTAGAGGATTTTATATAGAAATGATTTCATTTCATCAACATTGTCAGGGTCCTCATTAGAATCTGACTCCTGCTACTCTGGAGCTGCTGCCCACAGAGGAAACTTCTTCTTGGTAGCTGTAGTGTTTGTCAACTCCAAATTCATGAAAAATTAAAAAAAAAATAAATAAATAAAAAACTACCTTTGGGGTAGTGGGCAAGAAATGTCATCTGTATTTCCCACAAAAAACACTGACCGCTGCGGCAGGACCGTGTTGTTTAAAATAAACACGTTTCTTTTGACGCACAACCAAACGTGACACACCGACAGCTGTGAAGTGCTCTCCTCAACTGCTGCACTCAAATCGATGTTTCACAGTTTTGGTAGAGGAAATGGAGAAGATAATTAGTGATGTCATTTTTCTTTTTCAGCGTAACACAAAAACAATATGATGCAATGCCCACGGTTGCTTTGACTGAAACTTTTGCACAGTGTGGGGACAAAGTGTGCTCCATTTAGTTGGCGTCACATGGGGCGGGGGTGGATATCGTGTCTGAACTGAGGACCGTCACTTAGTGAACAAATGCAGACATTTTCCAAGAGCAGTTACTGTGATGGAAAGAGGGAAGCAAACAGAGAATGTGGTGACAGAAAATGAACAGCATGCAGCGATTCAAAGTTAATTGAAGTGCTTCACGTTCTAATTATTAAAAATCCGTGATGATTTCCAGTGCTGATATCTGCTTTGACTTCTACACTGCAGAATACTAGTGACCTTGGTATGAATGTTTTGGGACACGCGACACATTTCAGCTCATTTTCTCAAGATCTTATATGCATTAATTTTTCATTTCTGTACTGTGCGTCACGACACAAATACAGAGCTTGCTTATGTATTTATTATAGGCCAGTCTCGTACATATTAGGTTCTTACTTTCAAAATAGGATTTTGCGAAAAGTGAAGATTCGCCAGCAGTCACTTGGGGAATAGCAGCTGTTGCTTACGAAAGACTGATAATTAATAGTCATTAAAAAATGCGTCTCAAACCCAATATGTGCACAATTCAAATTCACTCGTCAACACTGAATTCTGAGTGAAAAACACCAGAACACTTGCAGTCTGGTTCCTTCACAGAACTGAACCAACATTAGAGGAAGACTGAATATTTCTTCCACCCAGAGCCTGTTAACTGGTAGTGACTGTGTATAGAGTATAGACACAGTTTATTTGTAGGGTTGCTGTCATATAAAACAGAGCAACACTAAATAGCAGTGTTGATGACTTTTCACATTGTATACTCAATACTAAGATGGATTTGTCTGAATAAATGTATGTGGACACAGTAAGGAGTTTTTACTGGCGAGCTGTTTTTTGTTTGAATCTTCTCATCACGTTGTTTGGTGTCTAAGAAAATGCTGTTTTCTTCCCCTTTCAATCTCTCACAGTTCCTGTCCTTGACTTTTTGCAGCCAGCTACATGTGCAACTCAAATCTTTCTGTAATTTCTGCATGGGGTGAAGTTAAGTGAAACGGCAGATTCAAACGGTCCTTATGCTGCCTACTAACGCTGAAGAGATAGCACACTTTTAAGATTATACCTAAAAACCCTCTTTACCGTGTGCAGCACATCTCAATTGTGCTGAATTACCTGGCAGAAATACACCTTGTTTATTAAATTTCAAACCAAATTGTCCTAGGAGTGGGTGATAGATGATACTAGAAAAATCACAGAGATCAGAGTATTTCATTACTTCATCCTCTGTTTCCAGACCTCACATAACCTCACAGACTAACTGATCCACGCTACAGGAACCTACGGTAGTGATGTCACCAGCTATGCTAAGATGATTGGCTGAATTACTTCATGTGGCTCTTCCTTAGCTGAGGAATTGTAAAGAACTGGACAAAGTTATAGCTTTAATGCCAACATATAATGCAATAATATAATGCCATTGTGCAAATGTGCAAATACAGAAATAAGCAGGCTATTTCCAGCACAGTTGTTTTCTACAAACTGTGTTCTTCAAAGTATGGAAATACAATCACAACTTACTCACAACTAAATATATCATGGTATTATGTTTTGGCCCATGCACCCTCTTCCATCAGGCTTGGTATATGGGTCATTGTTATAAACTCCTTCCCAAACAGTATCAGGTGAAATGAGACTGTTTTCTGTGATGAGGGAGGAGAGTCTGAGAGGTCTGAGAGTTCAGTTATAGTTCAGTTGGCCCTGATGACTCAGCTCTCCACTGCTAATGGATCCTCAACAGTCTCCAGCAGCTCAGCTGTAGCTTGTACAGTCACACTGTTCTTCATTTATTTACAAAAAATCAGCAATGAATATGTTTCAGCTTGGCTGATTTGTAACTGTGAAAGCATAGTTTCTATGACACTTGTGATTTGGAGCCTCCATAAATTGTACTCTACTGTATTTGTAACTGTACTATATTTTTCTTTTCTCTTTGCTTTGTTCCCCCTTTTCTTCACTCCAGCTTTGACTTTAAAAGCCTTCCCAAGGACAGTTCTGAAGTAGCATCTTGCTATCAGCGGTCTGTGCAGTGTACAGCACCTGTTCCTACAAGAGAAAGCAGACGATGTGGATTGTTGAGGGTACCTTGTATAGTGAGGAGGGACTGCGCTTCAATGCTTGTGTTGGCATTATCCACCATGCAGGTATAGACGCCGGCATCCTCCTCTGTGAGATTGGAGATCTGGAGACTTCCTCCTCCCAGCAGCTCCACACGGCCGTCACTAGAGGAAAGACGGAATACTATTTAGATCTGACTGACCAATCTTTCATCCAGCTTCAGTATTATCAGCATTTGGGGCTTTGCTGCATGTAACGCTGTCAGCGTCACATGCAGGAGACCTGGGAGGCTGCTACTGACCTCACAGGGTCAGAGATAGAGTTGGATGAGTCATTTCTTTTAAACCAGACTTGTAAAATATGTAAAAAGTAATTATAGCTCATTTCCATTCAGCTCACTGAGTGATTAAAGGCTGCAGCCTCTGGAGCTCCATGTTACCCTGCTGGCCTCAAGTTGACTCCACTTCTCTTCCTCGCCTCCACCGTTATGTCACCTTTCAGCAGCTCTCTGAATTAATAAAATATGCTTAAAGCAGAGTCAGCCGCCCAGAAACAAAATTCCTTTTACATCTTTTATATTTTATATATTGATTTACAGACATGAGACCATTTAGAAATCCGGTACAGTATTTAAAACAAGAAAAAAAAACAACTTGGTTATGAATAACTAATACTTTTGAGGAATACAAGAACTGTGTCACACACTGAGGCGGAAGCTGGTAGTTTTCACTGTGTCACTGCAGCAGAAACTCAACAGATCTTTTCATTTTCTTTCATCAGCTCTTAATTAACTGGTGCGACATGCGTCTATCGTATATTGATGCAACAATCAGATAACAAGCAGAACTGATGACTCCAAGAACTGTGACTGTTTCAGTTCAGCAGCTATTTAGTGTATCTTTTCATATCCAGGAAAATTATGATATGATTATTGACGGGTCACAACCTCAAAACATTTTTTCAACAGTCTTTTACTTTTCTAATTAAAAGTCTTATACATCAGTTAACTCATTGTGAAAATTAATCTATCTATGCATAAAAGATACATTTACATACTGCAACACCAAGTGGCAGCACATAGGACAAGCTCACTGACATCAAAGTCATGCTCCTCACCAAAGATTTCAGACTGGGCTAGCTTAAATATTGATCATTCTAAACTATTTACGAATGACCTAAAAATACAACCACACATCTATTTGTACAGCCTCTCTTTGAACCGGTCACCCTCCGCATTTTAAACAGCCCCAACTTTGATTTTCCCGATAGGCCCAGGGGGAAGCAGTCTGTGGCAAAGCTCTGGCTTGATTCCACAACCACTGGAGCTTGGGAGCAGGAGGAGGCTGAGAGGAAAGAAAACAAAAATCAATAGCCAACAGAGAGAAGTCTGCATTCAGTGAGAGGGAAACAGAGAGGCGGGGAGATGAGCAGGAGCGGCTGGTTGGCTGGGGAAGATAAAATCCGAAGGAGCGCCACAGTGAGTGCGATGGAACCGATGAAAGCAGCATCAGTGCATAATGGTTTTTGCACAGAGGAGTGAGGATACACGCAGAGCTAAAGAGTGCTCCGAGGAAAACAACCCTGTGCTGCAGGCTGATTTAGTTTTAAACAAACTGCTGACTAGCGAGGGCTTTCACACAAGCTCCTGCTTCTCTTTCCCTGACTACTTGTGGGTGTTGGCAGCGGTAGCCTTCGAGACCATCTGCCTGTCTGTCTGTGCCGGAGTGGAGCATTCGAGTGGCACTCGACCTGCTGTCACCAAAATGACATCACTGTTTCACTTGTAATGGAGGGATAAAATAAACTATTACCGTCAGTGTGATCCACAGTCACATTCAAGTACATAATAGTCAGCTAACACTTTAGTTTCAGGTAAGCAGATTGAAACTTAAGTACCTGGAAAATTAGAAACTCTGATTGCAGAATGATTCATGTTGAGGATATAAATGCAATCACAGATCACTGCTTTGTAACATTTTTGTACATTTTCTTCACTGACGGTAGCAGGTCACATCAATTTGCCTAATACAACCCTCAGATGGAATAAGTGAACATGTTCAGGCTGTCTTCAGGTATCTGACACTTAAATTACGTGCTTTTAAAGAACACTTAAAGATCATTTTTGGCCAGATTTTTTGACAAATCATCATTTTCTTTTAAAAGCATGACAGATAGTTAATTAAGTAGCATACATAGAGAGCAGGGCTGCACAATATGGTCAAAAAATTCATAATGCGATTATGCTATGATTGCAATATGATTCATGATTAGCGGGGATGATTAGTTCTGCTTGCATTTTCATTTTCACTGAAAAAACTTTTAAAATCATTATGATGTGACATTCTGTTCATCTCTCCTTTCTGTTTTCTCTCAACCAGCAACATCATGAGTTTCCTTTGTCAGCAGTAAGTTTTATAAAGTTGCCCCCCCCCCCCCCAAAAAAAAAGGTAACCATGATTTTGTTCTCATGGAAGCCATGAGTCAGTCAAAACCAACCTGCACAAAATTGCAAAAACCAGGTGCAACTACAAGTTTGTAAAATACACTGGCATAAATAAGCCTACATTAAGCCTACAGGAGAGGTGGCATCATAATCACTGCCCACCGGCGGGATGTAACACCAGAAAGCACCTTTGTCTGTAAAGAGCATGTGTGATTGACAGCAGCAGGAGAGTGAGTGCAGACTGTCAACTACTTAATCCATCCAAAGTAGACAATGCCAAAACAGGTCAATGAATGTACTTGGGTGGCCGAGAATATACCTGGCAGACTGTGCAAGTAAAATATATGTGTGTGTTAATGCTATAAACTGTATAGAAACCCAAGAAAACCTGCAATTACTGTTACAAGTGACCTGATGTGTCACTCAAGCCGGGAGCGGGTTTATAAAGTCAGGACAAGAAAGCCACTTTAACCCGTTCAGACTGACAGGTAACACAAGTGTTCCCATAGCACCCCGTCAATCTAAAAGGAGTATCAAACAGCACACTGGGCAGTTTCTGACAGAGTGTATACTAAATAAAAATATACACCAAAGAAGTACTCAGCAGAAAGCCTGACAGAGAACGCCAGAGGTCTTCAAGGTGGGAATAAAGGGGGAACATAAAGCAGGTAGCTGCCTTTTCTTTTGTTCCCCAGAATGCAGAAAACAATGCAGAACCAGTGAAAATACCAAATGTCTTGCTGTACACTGACTGCTTCAGCGTGCCCATTAGAGAGTGGCTGACTCTGGTGTGAGGCTCTGTGAGTCATGTCCCCGCTGAAGGAAGAAAAACCCTCCTGAATGGCGTCCTGAGTCCGCTGTAGCAGGCATCCCCGCGGTTATCTCACCAGGACAACTATTCAGACTTTTGGCCTTTAGAGCACCATAAAGGGCATTGACAGCTTCCCCTTGTACATGAAAGAGAAACATACAGCATACATCAAACCACCGTATCTCGTTCTGTTTCAATCTTAGCGAGTCAATCTTAGCTCTTACTGCGGCAGCTAAAGTGCTCTGTGAAACGAGGAATGTGTTTTCTGTTTACAGACCAGGAGGGAGGGGGATGGAGTAAATTAGCTCGCCTCGAGCTGAATGGGCTGAAGACACCTTGCGCTGAAATTGTAAAAAGGAGCTCACCTCACCTGTGTTCATTTAAATTAAGACAAGGTGCCTGCTGTGAGGATACGGAGGACAACTTGTGCATTAGCTGCAGGTCCTTGGTGTGAGATACTGGCAAGTGAGGCACTAATTAAAAGTGCAATAACCGTATTCACCTACACAGAGCTGGAAAATTAGCTCTGTGTATCCACTGTCACTTTTTATCTTGTAACAACGCCGTGGATGTGCACACACCTACAGCACAGGCAGAGTAAAGATTACAGGGTGAGCGTGTCAGGCAGACAAGGTGCACTGATGCTTACTGGCCTCGATCTCTTTCAGGTTTTGTGTCCATGTGGTGACTAACTCCACTCCAGCAGCATCAACTCTCCATATGTTTCTGTTGTTCTGTGGTGACAGATAATGTTGTTACAAGCAGCTAAAATATTAAGTGGATGTGGTTCACCAGGGCTGCAAGATACGCAACAACAACAACAACAACAACAACAACAAATAAAATCATAATGCAAATATTTAGATAGACATTTTGATGATATGAGTCATGGTTCTAGTGGAAGTGGTAAAACTGCATTTTATAATCACCGAAAAAATAGAAAAATGATAATGATGTAATGTTTGCCGATACAAATACTAATGTTCCCTCCCTCCCCAAAGCATCATCTAAATGACATGTCGTGGCATATTTCACTGTGTGTCGTGTATCATGAATTTGTTTGTCTGTGATATGATGACAACCCCAATCCAGAAATAAACTCTGCGTTGTTGCGGAAAAACAGAAACAGAATCAACTTTTGGAAATGCACCCAGATGTGATGCTGAGGTGGCCAATCACACTCGACCAGCTGGTCAACAGTATTGCCACTTATAATAATTTACATAATTCATATAATCAATAAAAGCTCCGACTGTAATGCTTGTAATGAAAATTTTCAGGATGCCATGACACCGTTAACACATACTGTCATATAGGCCAAAGAAAAGCGCATGCAGAAAGATTCAGAGAGACGCCAAATTGCTCAGAGTTTCTATTATGTTGCTTAGTGCCTCAATTAACATCCTGCTGCCAGGAGACTGCACCAGCAGCAGAGGAGAAACACTCTGCTAACGTGTTGCAGATGGAGAAAGCCTCTCTGGAAGAGTTCTTGCTCCCAAACAGGGAGCCACAAACCGGGTGTATCCAGACAGAGTTCACAAAACAGATTATGATACTTTCCCAGAAGTGTCCTCCAACACTGCTGCACAACCCTGTGCTAATTGCTGCAATGCCTGATTTTGTCTGAACAGCTCAGGGCGCCCATCAGACCCATCGCTCCGACAGCTCTCCACGTCAATCACATCAAGGTTTCTGTGTGGGCTCAGACCTGTCTGTGTAAAATTACTAACGGAGTGAAATCAATTACCCCAAGGAGGCAAATAAAGCAACGATTCCTTATGTAACATCATCTATCAGATGTTAAACGACCAACAACATCCTCCTGTTTCAGATCCTCTCCGGTGTGTACCTTGTCCAGTGAAGGTGTTGCGAATGTCCTGTCAACATGTAGAGGTCTCTGCAGCCTTGTCCCCTGTTCTGCCATTCAGCTTTGAAGGCAGCGACAGCCACAGAGACCTCAGAGACAGCTTTAGAGGGAAAGAACACATTTGGTATGTGTGACTGGTGACTCAGCCTTCCGTAACAAAGACTAGTGGCAAGGTCAGTACACCTGGGCAGGGGGAGCGGTAGATCACTGTGGAGGTGTGGGTGTGTGAGTGTGTGTTGATGGAGGCAGTGCAGGACGCTGTCACAGAGCAATCGGTGCTGCTGTGACAGTAGTTGGGGATGGGTCATGCTATCTGCAGCACGGGGGGGGGGGAGGCAGGTGGAATCACAACTGTCACAACAAAGAAGGGATTCATTATTAATGGATAGGGTGGGAATCTCCAAACTTTTCTTTCTATTATTTTATTATTTTGCACTCCCTACCTTCATCCTCTCTGAGACTACTGAGCCCTCTCCACTCCACCACGCACTATGAATCCGACTATTGTGCCGTTTGCGGCGTTGTGGTTCACAGTGAACACAATTTGAACTTCCCCTCTTCCAACCAGAGCAAGATCAGAACAGGCCCATGAATTTTGAACCATGTTCAAGGTGTGAATAAAGCAGTGGGATTTCATTCTAAAGCCAAGGCGTGCAGACAGCAGACTGGAATGATTCCTCCTGCTTCACACAACACAGTTTGTTCTTTACATGGTCAACTCAAGACCTGACTTTATGTGCGTCGCTCTTTTCAGATATAAGCTGTTGTATAAAAGGGAAACAAATGCAAGACGCAGAGGAAAGCGGAACGAAGTCAGACTATCTAAGGAAATAAATTAATGAATAGACTAAAAGAGATTAATGCGAGAAACAACCCAGTGCCAACAGCACAGGCTGGGGCTTCTCAAATGACTCAGCCATGAAAACGTTCTTGTTTTCCTCTGGCTCGTAATAGAAAGCCGCAGGGCCCTTGAGACAAAAACAACTGCTGCATACCTGACTTTATTTGTATTTTTCTACCCTACTAGGTTCCCTGAGAATAAGCCAATCGTTTGATTAGTTCATATAACAATGAAGCCTGCAGCCCATAACTGGCATAACATACTTTTAGATGGCTCTGGCGGGCCCTCCAGGAGGTTAAAGCCATGTAAACCCTGCGTGCGCCATACAGTGTCACGTCCACAAAACCACAGGACTTCAGGATTATAAAGCCTTTAAATAGGACATATTCCCACAAAATGTCTGGTGAAGAGCCACAGTAAAGAGTGCAGGTGAGCGGTTTAATGCTGAGGAAGACAATGTGCAGGTCCAGGCCACTACTGAATAAAGATGACTGTTGGTTTGGTTTCATCTGAAGATGTTGTACAGTTTTAGCTTTAAAGTAGAACACTTCTTACAGTTCTGGTGTTTTAGAGCAAACAATAAAATGCAACAGACTGGATTTAACCATTCAATAAAAAAAACAATGTTTTCCCCATATCCTCACTTCCTACTTGACATTATGAGCAACATCACTGCCAGAGAGCTAAGACGACCAGGAGCTGTTATGACAGGAGACAGTCATGTGTCTGTGATGTCCTGCAGACTGAGAGACATCCTAAAAGGATATTTCTGATGCTCCACTGTCAGAGAATCATGTTGCCAGTCTTGTTTTCTCTCAGCCCCACATGCCAGAAAAAGCTCTCAATTACGTTAACCCACACTGCTGCTGCCATTTATCATTTTACTGGAATTCTTTTGAGTCACACACAGAGCTCTAACCATATTGGTTAAGTCTGTCTGAAAGAATGCAGTGTTCTGGATACCTACAGTAGATGTCAACGTGCGAAGTGAGCAGAACAATTCAAGTTTCTATTCATACTCACATGGATCTTACAGCTTCCCTTGATTTGTTTTGATTCCATAATGATTTCTAATCTAAAATCTTGGAAGAACATTTTGGAATGATCGCTTTATAATCATTTCAAAAAAGTATTTTGTCCCAAGAGTCATAAACTCAACTTAAACTTGAAATATATATTTAAAAAAATCATAATATATACATATACACACACACACACACACCACTACTATGATAGATTAATTAGCGTACAAAAACAAATGTATATAGTATCATAAAGTTTTATACACGAATACCTTGACACCCACATATCGCTGCATCCCTACATGTACAACACAAAAACTGATTACAACCTCTGGAAAGTTGAAGACAAACAGAACATTTTAAAGGAACCATCTCTACAGATCCATTTCATGCTATTTGGCGACACCTGTGGTGATAAGCGCTACGTGCAACTAGAGATCCGAACACTTTCGCTGGCTTGACATCTTTGGACTTGACCTTGTTTCGAAGTTTATTCATGGGTCATCATTTTTTTTTCTTTGATCGGCCATGGTAACCATTTACCCTAGTGCTAGTGGAGAAAAAAATACAGTATGCTGTTTCACAACAGTTGCACTATGATCAGTAACTGCACTGCTTGAGATTTCTCCACAGACATCCAGCTCATAATACTGCAAATAGAAGCGCTGTTATCACTGAGTGATAGTCACAGTCAGGCTCAGTCACCGCTGTGACAGCCATTACTCGCTCAGGGACAGATAGTGACTTAAGAGTCATTTATTTAAATGACTATCACTTGAAGCTTTATAAAGGAAGGAGATGAGTAGAGTGGTTGTTGTGGTACTGTAATGCATTTGACTAGTTTCTATACTCACATTCTGATGCTTAGACAAGAAACTACTCTTCTCCATTTATCATCCTTAATAATAATCTAGGCCGAAGCAGCCTGAGTATGTTTTGTATTTATCAGCCAAATCTTAGCTTTCAATGTCATGTGAAACACTACTAAGAACTGTATTATTTGGTGCTGCAGGATGCGTAAGAGCTCAGCACGGGGCGGACATTTGCCATTAACCTCACTAATAGTTACTCTGAAGAAAGGAGCAAGTGAAAATCACAGGCCATTAACATTGATAGGTTTTTATCTCTGACAGGCTGAAAGGTTCAGCTGCAATACCCATGTTTTTATTGCAGGGGCTATTCTCTGTGCTGTTTGAGACAACATATACAGAGCAGAATGGTGCAAAACGCTAAGGTGTATCAAAAAAAAATCAATGCCAGCAGCTGATGGTTTGGGTGCTAACAACGTAACTGCACTGCACGCAGAGAAGAAAGCAGGTTAAAGTTCTGAGTGTCACTCTGTGACTTCACTCAGAAACACAGACAATTACAGATGATTGCATCTGAAGGATTGTTAGCTCAGATGAAAATTTAAATGGCAGAGGCATTTGCTCAGCCATGCTGTCTTTTCACGAGAAGCACAAACAATTTGTTCGTGTGTACATGCACCACTGCCAGGGCTATCACAATCTTCACACCAGTATAAAAAAAAATACTGCAACATTTCTGTTGTAAATTGGCAATTTCATATCGATACACGGTCTTCTCATAATGTTCTGCTCTGGTTCCTAGGTTCTGTTTCCTTTGTGTCATCTTGTTCATTCTTTGTTTTCAGTTTTATTTTGATATCAAAATTGCCATTTTCAAAACACTAAGAAGGCTCGACACAACATGGAACTTTGCTTGTAGTATCACCAGGGTCTCTACAAATGAACAATAAGTGCCTCTTTCGTCCTAATGATGCTTTTATATGAAGGTTTGACTTGAGTATATTGACAAAAAAAGCCTAGGTTGCATTTTAGCGAGAGTTTCGCTTTAAGCCTTTTGTACCATTTCTGCCAATAAAGTCATCAAACTGCACCGTTTCTGCCTCCTCCATCTGCATTTCGGGTCCAATCCCTTGTTGCACATGTACAGTAAGCAACGGTGGATGCTTATACTGTTAAACTAATATACTGTGGCATGGGCAGTTGTGTTGAAAAACATTTTTACCAGACGTCATGTGGCTCTGGCTCCCACAGCAGCTCACCAAAATAAAAGACTTGCCATGGATAGAAGTGTGTCGCTGCATTTATGTGTGTGTGCGTTCCTGTCAGACATATGTGTGAGAGGGTTACACTACAGTCCAATTGCAAACAAATTTCCCACACCGTGCTTCACCCTTCATACGCAAGTAAATGCATATATACATAATCATATTTAAATGAGGGTGGGTAGACAAGGGGGAGAGGAGGCGGGGGCTTGGAGGCTTTGGAAAGGGGGGTTGATTTACATGCTCTGTCAATTGCCTGTAGCTGGCCGACATGCATAATTCATCCTTTTTATTGACTGCTGGGGAATTCTATTAGGCGATAGAGTGATACTTCCAAGAACAAAAGATGACTGTCCTTTTCAGTGTCATCAGGACCAGTGTGTGTGAGAAATCCAAAGACCTGTCTCTCGGTCCATACCGATACCTGGGGATGCAATCTATGACACTCAAGGCATTTGCTAAGAATGCATGAATTCAACATGTTGACTGAGCTGCATCAAGTGTTACATGTGCTGTCATGGTGTTGCTTCTACTTGTCCACGTAAACCTATATTGACTTACAAAGAGCAAGTACCAGGAGACCTGGTCAGACACCGCTCACCTGCACGCACACACACACACACACACACACACACACACACACACACACACACACACACACACACATATATATACACACACATATATACATATATATACACATATATACACAAATATACATATACACATATATATGTGTGTGTCTCATATCTCAAATGTGGTGATAACATTACACAATAGCAACAGGATCGGCATGGTATAACCCGAGAAACGTGAGGAAACAAACAATTTCTAGCGCTATTCAAAGTATAGTGACGTCTCAAGATGTTCCAACAAAAAGATGGGTTTGGTAGGAACCCTGATCCCTGAGGAGCCTAACAAGGCCACAAGACAACACGTGTTGGTCTATCAATATATTTGTTCTATATACTACAGGTGTTGCTGGAGATTTAAACTCTCTTTTCATTTAATTCTTTTGAATAATGGATTAGTCCTGAAAATAATTGGCAAATTAATTGATCATAAAAATAATCATTAGCTGAAGGAAAATTGAAGTCATCTCTGCACCTCCTTCCCAATCACCTACGTGTATGGACTGTATAAGACCAACCTGGGTCCTGCATGTAGACTTACACACTGCTGCCAAGTCTCGCCAAGAATTTACAGCTGTGAAAAACTAATCTGACAGCGTGACCATCTGAAAGGACCAAAACATTGTGCAGTATGATCCCAGCATGCTCCACTGGTAAGATACACCTCAAGTAACCCAACTGAGAAAAATCTACCTCTCAACAACTGAGAGTTTGACGACCACCTGTTCTAAATTTTCACTTCCAGATCTTTGCTCGGTCCCCATCTGCCATCACCGACATCAAAGACTTTTATAGCAGCTGTAAAGTCTTACAATGGAAATATGGACAGGTGATACAAAAGAAACAGCAGATTTCATCTGCTGACAGGTTATGAATAACATACTAATGAGACTCTTCAAAGAAATCCAACTTAAGACAAAATTCCTTTATATGGCAGACTTTTGAAGGATTCCACTGTTTTAAAAGTAACCTAAAGTACTTCAGAGGAGTCAGTCAGAGTGTCTAGCAAAGAATACCGGGGGAGAGTTAGACATCCAAGAATCAGCATGTCTGAAACGTCTAGAAATAGTTTCATATGGCACTCTCTTTGAATCACCTACATTTTTGTGGCTCAAGATAGAACTGTCTTTCTGCTATTGTGAACAAAGAGACAAACAAGACAAATGACCACATTCAAGCTTAATGTGATAATCCCTGCTGCTGAGGAGTCACCCTGCGTTCAGTTGGTGGCCCTGACACTTCATAAACCTTCATCTCATGTCTGCAGTTTCGACGTCGTCTCTTCCCGTTTGTGCCATGCACGAAAGACCAATTAGACACTCTTTGCAGAGTCCCCTTTCGCCCTGCCTTACACTTCATGCCACACCAATTTTTAATTGACAGCAGCTCTACTATCTCTCATGTAATGCCTGAGAGGGACAGGAGACTCTCAAGGAGAAAAAGTCCCACTATTATTCTTTTTAATTGTCAATGTCGTATTAAAATCTAAAGAATGGTCTTGGTAATGTATTCACCACACAATCTGTTTCTGCTCTGAAGGCAGGAGCGTGGGGGTCCACTTCAATTTCGCAAAGACTTCCCTGGTTGTTCAGAGTGCGCTTGCTAATTACCAACGTTGACACCCCAGAGGGGCGGGTGTGCACGCTGGATGGTGTTTTGTAATTAATACAAGGTAGATTAATAAGTACCTTTTAGCCAGCTCCCATTGGAGGTCAGAGGTACTCGTGGACAATTCCGTAGGTGTTTGAGACATTTAGCTTGAGATGTGGTGCTCGGAGCTAAAGGTTGGAGAATCTAATGATATTCTCGCTCACACCACACTGGAGTCTTGTGGTTGCCGATGTGATGACCTTACATTTAATTTCACTGAAGGTAGAAATCCCTCTCTGCCTCTTGGGGTTGGATTTAGATGAATGAGCGCTATTTCAGCTATTTTCTGTCGACCCCACAAGTCACAAAGTTATAACTCTGCAGGGCTGGTACACAGGGGTTAGATAAACAATGTGCTTTCTTAATTGGTGAGAATCAAACTTCCCATGTCCAATGCAATTCTCTCCAAGGGATTTGAGCTGCTCTGGCTGAGCTAATGAGAGCCAGAGGATTGAGCGCACAGGAGCTGTGACACTCTCTCACGGCTCTTAATTTGCGAACTTCCCCTCAGCTGGCAACCCTGCAGCCTCGTATCCCAGCTGAAGTGGCTCCATTGGCACGTCCAGGTCCCCCTCCTGGGGCTCTCTGGGTAGCAGTGGCAGAATAGCATTAACACCTTGGGGAGCAGGCACCAGGACTAACAGGTTAGCTTTTGGAGGCCAGAGCCATCTGGTACAAAGGAATAGTGCATTATGGTCTCAGCTGCTTTTCAAAAGCTAGGAATATATCAGCGCTGGGGAACATTGAGCACAGGAATGTAATGATTTAGGGTAACTACAGGTGACTTCAGCCCATTTCAAATAGATATCCTGCAGTTCTGGTGTAAAGACGACATGTCATTACGCCAGTTTTGCCTTTAATTACTGAAACAAACAATGTTGGTATAATGTTGGCTCATTATGTCATTTTAGATCTTGCCAGTGATCCAGAAGCAAAAGAGACTATTCACATAGACACTGAATTAGTTCTGTTACTGCTTCCACCAGCGTTTCTATCAGCGTTTCTATCATGCTGACCCCCTGCCAGGCCTGAACATCAGGAATTTTGGGCTGAAAAATAACCGAGCAACACCCACAACATTTACGACGCACATACTAAAGTTATCTTGTAAATGACCTTGAAAGGGCAAACAGTCGCAAGAACGTTTTTAATTTTCAGTGTTTGTGAACATTTTCTATGCCGTCGCTCAGATACTTAGTGCAGCAGTGAACTCAAGTGTAGCGACCAGCTGACCAACATACGCCTCAGAACAACTGTAACCAAATGTGAGGCAAAGAAAAATAGATGGGTGTGTAGTGTGTTTCTGCACCCATTCAGTGTCTGGGACAGCAGTGACATTCCCTTTGAGTTAACAACGCAGCAAAGGTTGCTCTCCACTGGAGACAGGATGTTAACAATAACACAGCGAGCGCTCCCCGGCACAACAGCTAGTCTCTACACAAGTAAGAGCAGAAACATTCTCCAGGAAAACATATAAATATAAAACTTTAAATTCTTGGGATGTATCAAAATGGCCTGAGCTCATGTTCATACCTCTCTTCCAGCTGCTTGTCTCCAAACATCCAGCGGACACGCGGCGTAGGGTAACCGGTGACCACGCAGGGCAGCAGCACGCTGGCGCCTACCACCTTCGTCACAGCCGCAGGCTGCACCAGGAACTCCGGTTTCCTCTCTTCTCCAGTTTCTGAGATGGGAGAGAAAGGTCAGGGTTAAGGCTGAGGTTAAGGCTGGGGTGAGTCAGTGAAGCAAAGCAGTGACCTTCTAAGTGACAGGAGTGATCCATCTTAAAAACCTCAAAAGAACTCATGTCTGATGGGCAGTTGTTCCTGACACCCAAATCAAATGAATAATGTCCATGTTGATGTCTGAGATGGCTAAAGTCTCAGCTCTTCAGAAGTTCAGAGTGATCCCATATAATTCCAGCTGTAACGAACTGCCCGAGCAGCATCCTGCACTGAACTGAGGGTCATCTGTAACCACAGCACATACTCAGGGCTCCAGCAGAGTAACTGCAAAGCTCCATCTTTTAAATCATTCGACGAGTTGAGCTTTGTTATTATAATTCTATAAAGTTCAAACTAGTACTTAAAGTAAATGTATGAAATCATTTTCATCAAGCGCCTTTATTCAACACTCTCTGGGAAGTTACTTTATTGTCATGCCGATTCGATGTGACTTCAGCGCAACCGAATAAAGACAACTGTTTTTTTGTCGCTTTAACATCTGGTTTCATCTAAACAAAATTTCTTTCAATTTCCTTTCCCAGCTTTATGAGTTATGCTTCTGTATGCATCTAGCCCTACTGCCACTCCAATACACACCCTTGGAGGAGACATACAGAGATAAAGACCCCCACTGGGGTCTTGTTGGAGTCTGATTTATGACCTCTAATATCTTCTCAGTGCTGCCAGGAGCCTGGTGCTTAACAACTCAGTAAATAAAACTTCTGGAGGGGTGAGGCGAGACACTGCCACAAAGGAATTCAGCCCCCTTTCGAGCTACAACTGAGTTACTGTTAGCATCAATGATAACCCCAGTGGGAGCTCCACCACTCGTTCTGGCATTCACCCACCTCTCACAACACTACAGATTTCTTCGAGCTGAAGGTAATGAGCAACCCGGAGCGGACACCATGTACCGCTGTAATCAACTGATGCACTGAGCTAGATTTTAATTTTAATTTACTGCTTAAGAGCCTCAACAATAGAAACATAATTACACTGAACACAAGGATGGGAACATTTTATATAACAGGTGCAATTAAGGACAGGCTGGAACAATGTCACTATTGGACAACAATGGAAGTGTGGTGCCCAACAAAGCTGAAATAATTCCTGTAAGTATTGTGACAGAAATTATATTTTTGTAACTATGTCAGGCTGCAACATTGTCCAATCACAGCTTCTTTAATGTGAATATTATCTGGTTTCTTGACGGCTGTATCTCTGGGTTGTGGACAAAACAAGACATCTGAGGACGTCATCTTCAGTTTTAAGAAATACTGTCTGATATTTTTCATCTTTTTCTGTCATTCTTATACAACAAACAACGCATCAATTAATTGAGAAAATGGTTAATCTTCAATTAAAATAATCAGTTTACAAATTAGATGTATATTTTACCCACAGTCTGACAAAATTTAATCTCCTTCAATCACCTGGCACTATCTGCAGCTGGGCCTCGTCGCTGGACTTTGACGACCCCACGTTTTCTACCAAACAGCGGTAAAGGCCAGCGTCAGTCTCTGAGGCGTTGCTGATCGCCAGGGCTCCACCGGGCAGCTGGACCAGCCTGGTGCTCAGCTCCAGCGGCTGACGGTCTTTCTCCCAACGGGTGAAGGGCACCAGATCTGAGTTGACTTCACATGCCATCACCTGGTTGTCCCCTTGATGCGCAGTGGCCGCTGACGGCTGGCTGGCGAACCTGGGCATCCCTGAAAAACAAGACAGGACAAGACAAGCATGTCAAACCTGCACTCACTCCCAACATCGACAGAACAACATATAATTCTGAAGACATAAAGTTGCACACACTGAGAATCAAAATGCAAACATGTTTGAAGCTCCCGAACACTTATTTTATGCGCCCGTTATTACACTTTAAGTTCCCTCATGTCTAGAAGTAACTTGCCTTGATGAATAACACTTCATGATATTGTTAAGTACCAGAGTGCAACATTTAATGGCATCTAGCAGTCCTCTATGGTTGATGCTCTCCGGAGCTTGTTTGGATTGTCACCTCTGGGATACAAAAGTCTCATTCTGAGGTCACCAGAACATAATGAGTCTTTTACACTAATGAAAACGTAGTTATTTATATCATATTTCATTTCTGCTCCTCAATCCCACACACTGGACTTTTAACTTTGGTTGTTGTTAGTCATGTATATTTAATGTTAGATATTCGAGATTTAAAACTGAGTTTTCATGGGCTTTTAATTAAGGCATTATAAAAGTGTCTGCTTTTTAAAATTCCACCTCTTTCAGACTGATTGCAGTGAGTGCATCTTAACAGATTTTACTTTGAGAGCAAAAAAGCTACGATTGCTAATCAAATAAACTCATTAAACTTTCGCGTTCATTTGGAAGAAAGTCACACTTTTACTGAGTCGGTTTGGGAAAACCAACAGATTGATCCTGGACCTTTAACACAGCAGCTTGGGAAGTTATAAAAACTTATTTCAAACTATGACAAGATCTAAACATAACAGCATATTGGACACGACATCTTGCAAACCATATTCAGAATAGATCCTCAGGAGTGGAAAGGGCCAAACAAATGTAACCCCACCCATCCCCAAACTCCTGCGCACAAATCCTCATTTACACACACAACCACCCACACACAGTTGTGTAGCACAATCACTTATCCTCGATGGTGGATGTTAATTTGCCATGCAGAGCAGGAGACACACAGCACTAATTAAAAAAGGCTGGATCCACAGGCTGTTTGTGCTGCTGTAGCCAGACTTTCATCTCCACGCAAAATAATTATTTCCTGCGTTTGAAGCCATTGATCTGAAACCAACACTCGCGGGCTGCGTTCGAAACAATCGCACACAATGGCTTCAATTAAAAAGAACTTACAATGTGTAAACTGCAAATAGTATTCTTGGGTTTATTAGTGACGAAGGGAGACTTGTTTTTAAAAAGTGGGAAGGCCATTCCATCCACGATGAAAGAACATCATGCTGTGTTATTACCATGGAGGGCCTCTTGTGATTCTGAGCTGACTCTGTTTGCCTCCTTGGTAACGTGTGTGTGTGTGTGCGTGCCGCGTGTGTGAGATAAAAAGATGTGTGACTAAGGATGAAAAGGCTTTCCTCAGTTTATCTATTTATGAATGCAACTTTGCCTGGTGTAACTCTGCTCTTGCGCAGGAAGTGATGCTGAAGACTCGCTGAGTGATGATTTGGTGTCTGTGCCCTCTCTCACCTACTGACAGCTCTTCAAATCCCCTGCCAACAGCAGCTCCACAGTAAATCACACTGTGAGATAAGGCCCCAACAGCTAGGGACTTTCCCCTGGCCCGGGCCAACGCACACCGCTCCTCTGAGCATATCTCAGCACAATAGTTCAGCTAATATGCGCTTAGCTGATTCCGTTGCTGATATCGAAGCTGCCAATCACCTCCTGTATAATCATGCCAGGGTAGAAATAAAAAGGCTCATCTAAATGATTTAGATTAGACTCACTGAAGCTCTACACTGAATCAAATACTTCTTTTATAATTAACAGCTGTAGTGATGGGTGAGTAATCTGCCTCAGAAAAAAAAAGGGGGGGGGGGGGGGGTTGGATATATATCAGGCGTTCAGTGAAGATAGAATAAATGTATTGACTAAAATAAATCAATCAGTGTTTCCCTGAGCTTGTGGAGGAGTTAGGTGTAAATATTTGTCAGAAGAAGAAGAAATATGCAATTTCACATCATATTGGACCACTTAGACTATCTCTCTATGAACACGTGGAATGGCTCGAGCAGATAATAATCAAACAGCACCCAAAAACATAGACGTTATATTGTTAGGTTTGATGCGCTCCAGATTGGCTTTTCATTCATTCAGCTGAGGTGTTGAGTGCTGAGTGCTGCTGTGCCTGAGCTTTATAAAGATAAGATAAACCTGGGGGTTGCGTTGCTCTGTGTGGGAAGTCACAACGTTAGTTACATTATGTTGGTTTTTACTTTGATAATGAATCCACTAAATCTGGATTTCATGTTTGTTTTTTTTTACACCATCAACTGGAAATTCTTACAGATGGTCTTTTATCTTTCCAGTTATGCTGATCAATATCATGATCTGATCTCTCCTTCTTTTGGCTGCTTCCCCGTAATGAGTCGTCACAGAAAATCATCTGCCTCCTTCCTGCTGGCAAACCAGGCCCTGGCCAACCCTGCATGGAAATCTGATTTGCATATTTGATTTGGCATCAGCTTTTTATGATTCCTGACGCAACCCTCCACATTTATCCAGGCTTGGAAGCGGCAATTAAGAAAGCATTGGCTCGTGTATCCCCAGTGTCTGGAGAGCGACCAGGGTTCAGTGTCTCGTCAACTGAGGACAGCTCTCTATTTGCAATATGCAGTGTGATGTATATCTGCTTTTTGAAGCGCACGTCCTTGTTGCTACAGGTGCCAGTTCTACAGAACACGTCTACAATTATCTCAGAGCTTTTTCATCCATGACTTTGCCAAAAAAACTCACTTTTCACAGTTTGCTTTAGTTTACTGTTTGTTTGGTATACAGTGTTTTTAGTGTTTTTTTGATCATTTAGATAATCACAGATAATCACATTTCTTAACTAGTGAGGTTAGCCCGACCCTTCTCTCGGAGTTGTGATTTAGAAATTACATACCTAGTGTTTAACAAAATGTACATTATCTAAATGTGGGTATTGTACTGTCAGTAACATGCCAGAGCTTCACTAAGTGAAGTGTTTGTACAGTGAACCAGTTATTGTTTCTTTTTGTGTGCATCCGGTCCTCAGCATCCTTTTTACTCATCCACCTGTTTTGGTGCTGGAGACTGATATATTTACTTTTATTTCTCAATGTTGAGATTATAGGTTCCAATGTTACCCAACATACACACAAACTGATATGTTTGTCTAAGTTTGCTCTGCACTCAAGATACAGATTTAAATACTTGAATATTCACTTGGAGTTACTCCAAGCAAAGATCAAACAATGTATCTCTTGACTCGTTACCAGATTGATAAAGACACTTGGACTGGAAATGGACTGGAAATGCTAAATTTTAAAAGTGACAGAAATTCTTTGGCCTGTGGAGCAATGACATTTCATAAGATGAGGTTGAAGACGATGCCCTGAGTTAATGCGGCCAGGTCTAATAGCTAGAGATAAACCCACAACGTTGTCTAGCAGCTTGAGACTTGACATTTGGGCCAAATAGGACACAGGAGAGAACCCTGAAAGTGATCCACAGACCTGGACAGAAATTATATTTCCACAAAGACTGAACCTTTGCAGTGAGGAGAGCAAAAACCCATCACAACTCATATGGTTGTGAGCACTTTGGACTCTGTCTGCAGTGACAGCTTCCAGCTCTCAATCGACTAATCCTTCGTTCCTCCAGCATCATCACATCTCTTCTTCAGTTTGCTGTGTCTTTAGGGTGCCTGTGTGTGAGTGTGTGTGTGGATCCTAACTCGCATCGGCATGAATTAAGATGTAGCGTTGCCTTTTTAGTAACCACCAGTGTTAATGAAGTGGATGCTCTGTGTTATGATGTCTCGAATATGTGTGTGAGTGTCCATGCATGAGTGTGATGTCGAAGAGCTGAAGTGCACACAAGCACATTAAGTGAGCGTCCAGTCAGAGCTTTGTAGCTGGGAAGTGGTGAGTGTCGATGCTAACACTATCGATTCCAATTAATCACAATTCTTCATTTAAATCGACTGGAGGGGAGCTTCAATTTCCACACCCCTGCTCAGCACTATCTATTGAAGTGCTGTAGTGCCAATCTCAACACTTATTACCCGCATGTGATAAGGCCAAATGATTCCAAGAAAGCAATAATGTCTCAGTGGTCAAACACCAGCATGGATAGATTTTTATCCTAATAGAAAGCAGTTTCTTTGTTCAGTTCACTCGACATAAATGACTCGGCTGCTATCATTGTGCCTCCGAACAACATTTTCATAGACTATAAAGCAGGTCACAAAGTGACGTAACCAAATGCCTCCTCTGTAAAGATTGGTTGGTTAAATTCACTAAACCGTACATCATCTGCTTAACTTTGCCAGCAGAGCTTATAATCATATGAATGCTAATGAATGAATGTGTCCATCATTGGATGGAGATTAGCAGAAAAGAATTGTGCTGCAGAGAGCTACGAACAGGCGTGACGGCGGTCTCCCCTGCCTCAGAGCAAACCCAGAGTACACTCCCATGCACGTACACACACACACACTTGAATCACACAGTTGGGTTCCTACTATTCTTAATCAGAACCAGGTATAGAACAATAATGAGCAGCTTAATGAAATATGCAGACAGCTTTAAGGATCTCCCTCTAGATTCAGCTGAATTAGCAACCGACTGCAGAAAGGCTGCCGTTCATCTCCCATCAGAAATACAACAGTTCTCTACGTCACATGTTTTAAAGCAGAGTCAGCTGTATATGTATACTGTATGTGACTATATACACACAGATATACACACATATACGTATATATATATACGTATATATATACGTATATATATATATACGTATATATATATACACGTATATATATATACGTATATATATATATATATACGTATATATATATATATATATATATACGTATATATATATATATATATATATATATATATATATATATATATTATATATATATATATATATATATATATATATATATATATATATATATATATATATATATATATATATATATATATATATATATATATATATATATATATATATATATATATATATATACGTATATATATATATATATAGTATATAATATAATATATATAAACATACACATATATACACACACACACGTACATATACACATACACACATATATATACACTTCTATAACAGACAAGGTTTAACTTAAATACGTCATAACAGGGCGTTCAATATCAGTTAGGACTCAGCCGCATTTTAATTTAAGCGTTGATTTTTTATTGCCTACCAGCATAGAAATTACCCTATTTCACTAATAAATGTAAACAGTACTTGTGTGTATCAAATAAACCTTTATTCCAGAATGGTTTGACATATCAATGCAATCTGTGTAAATATGTAATGTTACATTTCCTTCAACCAACTCCAAGTAAATCACGACACATCGTAATGTTGTCAAAAACATAGAAGAATGGATATGCATACATATATAAATGCTTAACTCACTGTTAGCAGAATCAACACATCAGAATTAGTTTCACTCTCCTGTCGGACATCGTGTTGACACTGACCCACTGCAGTGTTCACAAAGCCGCGTCTGCTCCAGAAATGAACTCAGGTGCAGTTGTTCATAACACACAAGGTTAAAACAACCCTGGTTTTATTCATCTCTTTACACAATCTAATATTGTGATATCATCAATATTTTTCAAGGTAATCAAATTAAATAATTCCAGTATAGTGATAACATGCTCCCACAGGGATGATTTAAAAAAATGCATTTGTAACATAACAGTCGGCCTCAGTTCACATTTATCTCTAAAACAACATCTGTATTCACAAAGAGGAGGAATAAAACAGAGAATATTGGAGCCCTGGTGCTAAGGCAACAGTCTATATGGTAATTCTTCAAAGGCACAAATCGAAACAAAAAAGACTACAATATCCAAATGCTTAAGATAGCCACTCAGAAGCTGTCCTGCACAACAGCAGTCATTTGAACTTTCAGTTTGGAAGGCAACACCTGAGCACTGCAAAAAAAGGCGTTATGCTATGCTAATGCTGTCAACAGACTACATCAGCAACACAGACAGCGGCAACACACTGAGCCTTCACTGGACGAGACATGGTGAAGCCATGCATGTGCAACTTCCTCAACTCTGAGATGCTTAGTTTTCTTGTATCAGGTTCATGAATTAGATTGAACCATCTAGTCACTGTCTGTTAGCAAGCTGTTGCTAATCCCCCCAGCTGGCATAGCAAAACATGAAGGGGGGCATGATAGGAGATAAAGACGGAGTATATTATATGAAACACAGTTAAAGTTACTGAAAACATTACAACTGCACCCAACACTTGAATCTGTTGAATCTTTTCGTGATTAATTGATGAGTTGTTTGGTCCATAAAATAACAGAACTGGTAAAAAATGTCGACAGTGTTGCTGAAGCCAAAGATGACATCTTCAGAAATGTAATAAACTGTAACACTGAAATGTAACTGGACTGGAAATATCCAAATTTGGATTCAGAGAATTTCAAGCTTTTTTCTTAAAAAAAATGACTAAAACTATTAAATCTATCATCAGAATAATGTTGATTAATTATAACAGTGATAATGTAAAGATGAACTTTTGGTGATTGATCAGATCAGATCAGAAGTCAACCATCCTGTGGAACATGTGACATCATGTCATGATCCTTCTAGCACAAATATAATGGAGCCTGGTAGGAGAAGATCAGTAGATCAGCTGTAAATACTTGTGTTTGGATCGAGTCGTGTCAAAGAGCAACAATATTTTGTAAGCGTGAACAATACATGACAAAAGAGACACCGATACCAGAACCAGTGGACCAGACTGTAACACAACCTCAATCGGGACTCTCATTGTTATTACGCCATTATTTCCACTACTTCTCTGTCTTTCTCCCTCTCTGAATGCAACAAGTTCACACCCGTCCTTTGGGGGTTGGTGAATATCATTCTGGGAAATGCAGGAAATCAATACCTGAAATTGAAGTACAGAAGTCAGGTTGAAGAAAAGTGGGCACACTAAAAAAAGCAAATGAAAGACCTTCATGTCAGAATAATCTGTAGCATGCACTCAGTGTTACAAATTGATATTTACTGGTGAATGACCATCAAAAGGAGGAGAGTTGCCTTTTAAGCACAATAACGATACCTTCAAGAACTCCACCTTTCTCTGCAGCATCGTCGTCCCTCATCAATACATCTATTACATGTACAAGAATGCAGAGCGACAATCTCATGGCTGGCGCATCGTAGCCAGACTTCACAAATCCAGACACAGGCAGATCGAGGCTTCTGAACCAAAAAAGACCAACTCCAGGCAGCATGGTGAGGAGTAAATTACACCGTGTGTGGAGAGACTTCCGATCAATGGCAATGAAAATTTGAGACTCAGGCTGAATGGGGGAGTGGCAAGGTAATCAGGTAGTCCAAAAAAAACAGACAATAATATCTATTAGATATAGAAGTGCGTGCTCAGGCAAAGTCTAAATGTATTTCCCCACTGTAGAATCCCCCTGAACAATATGTTCTTCGCTTTATTCAGTTCAGTGACTCCTTTATGTTCACACTGCCTTCAAGGCCAGCTGTAGCGTAAGCGATAATTAATTCCGTAATTGAAGGTTTCAGGGCTTTAGGGGGGGATTTTTCTAAGGGCTTCTTCCATTAATCATGCCATTCAACCTACATACTTTAATTCTTACAGTTGAGTATTTGGGCCTTTTTTGCCATCTTGTACTTTGAGGAGATTTCAAATGCAGAATTTAAACAGAACTCAACTCAATCAAACACAAAGGGAAATGCTTGAAAGTTATGAAGATATCACTGTCACTTTGTGAAAAGTCTCATTTTCTTTTTTTTCAGACATGTCCTTTTATTCTGGGTGTCTACTAGAACATGCCAGCATGCTTTAATGTAAAAAAAAAAAAAAAGGAAAGCATACTGTCCATAGCCTCAACACCTCATATCACTCTCTATCTGAATAATCAGTTTTAACTCCTGCCTCCCAAAAGACCCAGTCTGCTCTGATTGATCAGCTCAAACAGGCCTGAGGAGCTACTGTTCACCGTATCTCTGCCTCAGCTCTTCTGCCGATTTGTAACCACAGTTGACCTCCCTGACAATGTCAGTGTAGACTGGATATCAAAACATTACAGCAGCCAGATGAGTCGTGGGGCCTTTAGTTTTGGAGTTTAATGTGGCACCAGTGATCATTATCAATTGATAGATCAGTGTCAGTTTGAAAAAATTGCCTGATAACTTGTTCTGTAGTTGTGAGGAAGTCAGGATATCTTCTTCAGAATTGTCTAATGCCAGACAGAAGCTTTAAAAATAACACAAGACCTTTCACTGAGTTGAGTGTGAGGGATCAAGTTTCAGGATCTACATTTTACAGAGAGATTGGATTAAAAAGCCATCGGGCTGATTACCTCTGGGTTTCTGAGAAAGTACCGTGGGGCCAAAATGTTCACAGTGTTTAATGCGAGAAAATAAATCTCTCATTGGTAAGGCACGTGTGGTTATTAATACATAAATGCACTCTGTGTGCGTAGGTTCATGTGTGCAACAACATGGAAGCTGACAGGCAGTGGAAAAAAGTTTCATGCTCCAAGAGACAAATTCTTCCATTTCTCTTTCACTCTGTATTGAGACTTTAATTGGACTGTACTGCCAAACCCACTCAATCTCATCCCCTCCAAACAACACAGAGACAACACTGTCCACCTCCCGCTATCACTCTTAATAGAGAGGCACGTCAGGGTTTATGGTACACAGCAAAAAAAAGGTTATTCCCTCCCTCTGATGCAGCCAAGATCATTGCGAAGCTTAGCTTGGACGGGTGGTTCAGTGATGTTCTTAAGTGGCAGTGCATGTTACATGAAAACCACAGCATGAATTCTTTATATCCTTCACCACCAGGGAGTTTGCTTTTGCTTCTTTTGGTTTAATATGAATTTTTCGGGATGTGGTCAGAAATGGGGCTGATTTTACAAAGAAAACCTCAACGTTTAATTGGAAAGGTTGTATTGGCTGGCAGAGGAAGATAACAGACATATAGCCACCAATTAATGAGGAAAATAGTGGGTGTTCATCTAAAAATACATAAACGAAAGGAGAGGAAAACAGTGTGCTCTTTTATGGTAAATGAATCCAAGAGAAGTGAGGGAACAGAAACTTTGATGGCCCTGTCATTCTTCGAAAACACGTTTGCTGATGTCGTTCACGCCCTCCACCGTAAAAATGTAACAGCAACCTTCATCCTGTCGGGGGGTGACAGGTGGGAGGTCTCCCAAGATTGACAAGATTGAAAACAGGATTAATTAATGACTGTGTGTTGGAATCTAATAAAGAAGTCACAGAGGCACTTAATCATGTATGAAGCCTGACAAGCCTGACACGTTGTGCAAATGATGAAATGCACCGTCTGGCTAAGTCATCACAACATATTTGTCTTCCTCACCAACAGGGAGAGGTGACTACCGTTACAGAATTGATGTCGGACCATAAGAACTGTCTAAATCTTCACTCCTCAAATTTGTTGGGTTTTCATCTGATCCAAACAGCTGCCTGTCAACACACATAGAGAACAATGACACCAGTTTACGACTGAGCTAAACATAGAGCGGCTCACTCCATAAACCTTTGGCAGACTGAAACATGTTGTGAACAATCAGTTAATCAGTGGAAAGACTGTGGCTTGACGATGAATCAGTACTCGGAGCTCTATGATATGTAGTGCAGAACAATGGCAGCCATGACAGCATACACACTCCCCAACACAGAAGAGCTTCTGTTGTGTATACACATCAGAAGGACCGGCCCAAGATGGACAGGTGTCAGTCCACAGGAGTCACCTTCAGACGGGGCTTCATATTTTATCTACCGGGCTGTAAAAATGCCTCATGTATACCCCCCCTGTATCCAGTCAGAGACAACAGCAACAACCTCACAGGACAGCTGGTGTCCAAGAGTGACGCAGCAGCCTGTTGTTAAATGTCCAGTATGAGAACTTGAAGACACTGATGGGGAGAGATCACTTCACTGGTGGAACAGAAGCCTATTGGAGCAGTAGTCTTGTATTGAAGTCATTGATCCTCAGCCAACAAACACCTTTCAGTGTGTTAGCTCTGCAGGGCTTAACATCTCTTATAGCTCTCAGCCGAGGGAGGGATATTTTTAACTGCTCAAGCACTCTGGGTGCAGGCCAGATGTTGTGCTAAGAACGCCCTTCTAAACATTTATGACTATCAGCGGATGGGCCACGGGGCGCAGCTGCTGTTACAACTGAGGCGAGGAGAAGTCACCTCCGCCTGATTACTACATTTCTCTCTTTACAGGAGTGATTTCTTGCTTTGTTTTTACGACCACGATTAGGAAGATAGGCTGCATAACGTGCACTTCAGAGCACAATCAGTGTGGAAGGTCTGCTCTAAACAAATGTGAGTCAAGTTGTTTGTTCCTGTGCTAAGTCCATTTCTACTTCCATAAATAGGAGATAAAATCACACACCATTAACTGTGTCTAGATGGGAAGTGACACATCAGGATGAGGCACAGTTGGCACCCTGACAGCTCCTGATTGTCTGATGTGGGAACAGACATGAGGAGAGACGACAAGGAGACTCATGGATGGAGATGGATGGAGACGGACACATGACAGGGCCGGGTCAGTTGCCATGGGAACATCGATCAATATGTCCTTTTCTGAAAATGTTGCTTCAATTTCATGCCTTTACTGGGAAATGAATTCATTTACTGTATATATTGCTATGACACCCATCCAGATCATGTTTGGTAGCACCATGTATGACAACATTTTCACTGTATGTGAGTTACGTCAAAGTCGTATTCCAGTTACTGATGTTATGTGGATCTTTAATTTTGTTAGTTTGGGTGACATGTTTTGTGCAAACTTATTTTAGTTTAATGCTGTGATTAGCTCTAGAAACCACCTTGTTGAAGCAAACAGTTACAATAGCAACGTGGCCAAAATCACTTATTTCTTTAAGGAAATTGGTCATTTAATGTCTGGATGCGAGTAATAAATCAGAGCATCATTGTGTGTCCAACAGTCCTGCTCATTGATTTGGATA
This sequence comes from Acanthopagrus latus, assembly GCF_904848185.1. Classification (NCBI taxonomy): domain Eukaryota; kingdom Metazoa; phylum Chordata; class Actinopteri; order Spariformes; family Sparidae; genus Acanthopagrus; species Acanthopagrus latus. Next base: position 6,350,336 of record NC_051042.1, on the reverse strand, counting down.
ATTACCACATTATTAACAGAACAATAGAACAGCTGAAATGTCACAGTACATATCACGCGACGATAACTTTTATTTACTAGAACGCTTTAATCGCGTATGTGCCCGCTGCTATAAGCAAAACCATGAAACCTGGAATATAAATTGGGTGTGTTTCTCTACAGTCCTTTGTCTTCACGCAGACAAAAACTGTCAATAGTCGTTATGAACCATCCAGCCAGAAACTGCCACCACGCGGCAGGGGTCATTTGTCAGCCTTTGAGGTGTCACTGCGCCTGTCCTTGAAGATAAAAATAAATAAATAAATAAATCAACCTGATAATTGCTCTACCAGAATCTGCTCTCACCAGCTCTCGTGGAGTGTTTGTACTACATTTCTTTTAACTGAGGAAGCTGCGGGATGTGACTCAATCTCCATACCGGACTCTGACAGTTCTGCATGACCCTCAGTTTGTGAGTCGGCATGTAACCATTTAATCTCTCCTTCCTGGGTGTCACATGTCTGCTTCCCATGTGTGTTTCACCTGTTCACAGTTAGACCTCCAGCCAAGCAAACGCCCCAGCGTCTAGGGGAAAGAGAGCCCTTTTTCATTATCGGTAATTGAGTTGTAGCTGAAACAATACTGATTGCATTAGAGCCCTTAATCATGTTAAGGTGTCTTATTTTATCACTGGGAATTTAGCTCATTCATGGCCCATTTTGAGGCTAACCTTCTGCAGAGGTCGTTGCCATGAGAGACCGTGGCTGCTCCTATTACCCGAGCACAGATAAATGTGCTTCCACCGTACATCCCTTTGCTCTTTATGTTTCACCTCCCCCCCTTTCCTTCGCTTCCTTATCAGAGAGAAGAGGGGAGGCGGAGGTGAGAGGAGGTAGAGAGAAGCTTGGTAGTTCGGCCCCCGATGTCAGAGGACTATATGAAGGAGACGTCAATCAAATCCAACACAGACAGGTGCCACAAAGAGCAGTGATCACTGGCCCGTCCTCACATCTTTCGTCAAGTGCTTGTTTCCTTAAGGCCCCGTGAAACGCCCCCCCCCCCCTCCACTGGAATGAAGGGCCCCTCCACTCTCCACTAGCTCAACAGCCATCCAGATAAAGAAGCCAAACACACCCCTGCCCTGCTGTTGATGGACACAAAGATACGAGCTGAAAGGATAACCTCTCCATATGCACCTCTCTCTGCTTCATTTTCCCACTCCCCTCCCTCCTTCCCTCCCTACACCACCATCAACCTCTCCTTCCAATTTTTCAGCCTCGTCCCTGCAACTGTGCTGTCTCCTTCGCATTACTCTCTGAGACGCATTCATTCAGTCTCCACCCGCTCCGATCACCCCTCCCCTTTCCTCTCCATCTTCCCTCCACACATTTCAGTGGGAGCTCTATTGTTTGCAAGAGAGGGGGCATGCTGCTACTGGTTCTTATCTGGGGATGTTGGCGGCACATCTGTAGATGCTATCAGTGACTCTGTTGCTCTGTTTATGCTCCAGCCCAGCACAAGCAGCTAGCCAGGGAAATGAGATAGATGGAGGATGGGGCCCAAAAAAAAATAAGAGCATCTTTCTCGGCAGAACTGACGGAGTCTGGGACAGAGAGAGAGACATTTTTCCTGGGGTTTGGAAATACGACCATCTTAGTCTTCTCCGTAAAGGTGGTGGTAGAGAAGATTTAAATAATTACCACCCCATCTCTAAATTTACCTGCTTTGCAAAATTAAACAAAAATCTTTTCTTGCATGTCAACTTTACGTCCATGTAAATCTGGATTTAGAGCTCATGAAAGCTCTATTTCAGCATTCATTTTAATTACAAATGATACAATGGCTGCATGAATCAATAAGAAACATTGTATTGCCTTTTTGTAGATCTGTAGAAAAACTTTAGATCATGCTCATTAGAACGGCTCAATGTTCACAGCAAACCACATTCTTTGCACCGTAAAATTAAGTGTATAACTTATTTTACAAAAAGGCTGACTATTGCTTTTCATCATAGAATGATGCAAGGCGACAACGTTTCTCACAGAATTCTCTTCTTTTTGATCAATGGGAGCTAAATGCAACTGTGCCAAACGCTTCATAAAAGCACTGAGCAGACTATATATTCTATAGCGTAACTCAGCACTTATCTTTAAAACTATGAACGGGTGTTTGCTTCAAATTATACCCCAATGAAGTTCAGATGGCGCAGAAGAAGAGTGGCGTGCTTCAAGAGGATGGTTAACATACACAGTGGCACATATAGTCACCATATGTAGATGCAGCTCGTTGTGAAAAATCTGCAATTGCTGTTTGGGAAATATCAGTCTGGCTTTTGCTGTATTGTTCATAATGAAATGCGACACAGACAGAAAGAGGCAGCTCAAGCAGTCACGCCTGCCCTTCACAGCATCAGCCCCGTCTCCTGATTTGTCTCTCAAAGTGTAGATTACAGAGGCTGCTAACAATCCATCATGAGATGGATGGGCTGCTCTCAGAACTACTAATCTCAAATAGGGACCACGCCTGTATTGAGTACGTATACATGTGTATGAGTATGGTACTGGCAGCTTGGGAGCAGCAGATGTTTCTGAAACACAGATGCAGTACAGGGCGATGATGTCACTCAACATGTTGAGGGGCATTCATCATCGTTTACCTCGTCGAGGGGTGTGATGGTGTGGCAAATTAACGTCAGTTAGCGGTCCTCCATTGCTCCCACCCACCACACAAACACAGCCATAATATCAGATTCCACATTAAAAATACTTCATCATGTTTTGGTGCAAATAATAAGGCTTTAAATGTGGGATCAACATAATAGTGAGAGGTTCAGGTTTAATGATGAAATTGGAAAACGGACTTGGAGAGCTGAGTGACGGACTATTAGCGTTTGATCATCCCTGAGTAGATGAAAGTAGAGTGCTGAAATTAAAGCAGAAAAAGTAGCAGAAAAAAAACAGAAACGTGTATTTCTTTCTGGCACTATAAGTCGGATCATTATAAATCCATGTTTATGGTGATGAATTTCAGTGAAAATATCTGAAAACTTGTGCCTGTCAAGCTCTAAAAGATCAAACTCAGGTAAACATCTTTCTGAAATGGTCCAGTGAGCCCCAATAACAGACCAAGCAGAGGGATCTAACATAATGAGATGACCGATATCTCCATTCAGACATAAAACACAACAGTTTCGAAGTTCATTAGTCTTGTCTGGTGAGATGCAGATGCCATGTATAATACTGACTGAACAAACATAGACATCAAATACTGTGGAAACATACCGTACATACTGAATAGGCAGCAGGAGGGCAAGATTTATGTTTGAGTGAGGATCACACGGAGCATTTAAACCCTCAGTGGCAAACTACACATACGGATCCAAACAGTGTTTATTTATCGTAGCTAATTAAATTGGCAAATATTAACTGGATATATTTGCTGAAGTGCAGCAGTGTCTTTTCTCCGGATAGCAAGAGCAAAGAAAAGCGGAGGTGTTGAAATAATCATGTCTGGGACAGTGAAGAAAACAAAGTCTCAATGAAGACTAATCTAATCGATCAGTCAACCTGAATGGAAAAGGATGCAATGGATCACTTAAATGCATGGATGGTCTGACAGTGTGGCATTAGCAATGACTCCAGTCCATATGCAGTTCATTGCCTTCTAATACAGCAGGTGCTATGCTGGGAGCCTCTGGACCTCAACCTCTGATGAGTCTTAATTATAAATGTTATATTCAAGCATTCATGGGCCTGAAATAATAACATGTGTGTGTCTTTGGGTAATCCATATTTCACTGAGGCATATTTCTGTCCTTTTTAGCACAGGACTGCACAACTCCCCCTGCTTCCAGAAAGACTTGATATGTATACCCCCAACATCATGACAACTGCTTTGATGCAAAAGCCAAATCCAGGCTGGCTTTACGCTCCCTGGCTGTAGATATAACAGACCTGAGTGTTAAAATGCAGCAGTAAGGTGCAGGGAAGCTGTAAGGTGAGGTAGAGGAAGGATTAAAAACAAAAGTGTGTGTGCAGTGTGTGGAATAGAAGACATGGTGTTAGTGCTGTTTAGCCTCTTAGGACTGTGTGTGTGTGTGTGTGTGTGTGTGTGTGTGTGTGTGTGTGTGTGTGTGTGTGTGTGTGCGCACACTCGCGCGTGTGTGTGTTTGTGTGAATAAACAGTAGGGGAGATGCTTATCACTGACCTTGGAGCAAGTTATTCTACAGCTTGGAAGAATTCACAAGCACACACTCGTGTTCTCTCTTTGGTTTCCCTCCTGTTTCAGGATCTCTCAGGCTTCATCTTTTCCTGCTATAATTTGTCTTGTACACAAATGATTGTCAGACTTATCATGAAGTCAGTTATGTTCTTGTCTTAGTGGATGTGTCACAGCCCAGGAGCAGGAGAATTATTCAGTAAGTGTGAAAAGTCTTTCTTACAACCAGAGTTGAAGCTTCCACCGAAGACACTGCGGTCACTGTCTACTGTATTTCTTTCTGGGAGTAAGTGGGTTTCAGCAACCTGGGGTGAGCTTATGTTCTACAACTCAAAGGGGAACACCGCCACGTTAAAGTGTGTTCACAGGTTTTGAGAAGCACTGCTGCATATGTTAACAAGTTTGTATTGAGTCTGTTGTGACAGTGGGAAATCTGATAAAATTGCCCCAAGTTGGTTTGGGCTCAGGAGTGCAAGTTTGAAAGGGAAGAATTCTGACGGTCTTGATGAAGTGTCAGTGGTAAAGTTGTATTCTGGGTAATGTAGGTGCCAGGTTTTGACAATGACAAATAATGTATGAAAATATGAAAAATATTCTTTGCAAAGGAGTGCTTTCTGATCTTAGTATGCGGAAATCCTGACTATGCATTGCTTCCAGTTGAATGTGTCGATGACCAAAGAAATCTTCACCGACTGTTGAAAAAGACCTGCTCCTCTTGCTCCTACCATCATTACTGCAGACTCTGTGACGGCAGTCCCGCAGTACAAATACTTGGGAACCATTTCTCGATTATAAACACAGATTTTATTAATGCAAACCAGAACCAGAAAGTGTTAATACCAAAAGTGTTCTACACTTCTCTTACTGAATCAGTTCTTACAACTGCTATAATCTGTTGGTTTTTGACTTGACTTCACCCACTGGTTCATAAACTACCGTTTTGAAATCACGCGTTTGATATTTTGGCCATGAGCAACTTGTTTTTTTGTCAGAAGTGACAATATTTGGACCAGAGGATGGAGCTGGGGAGGATTATCCTGACTGGATCTGATTGAGAACCAGAGGAACATTTCATAGTTGAAACTAGTCAATCACAAGGTAACTATGCCAAAAAGCATAAAATGATTTATCATCAAGTTTTCCGTAAATGGGACCATAATTAACTAAATGAACATCATCTTATATTGAAAAAGACTTGAAACTAGAGATTGAGAGCATAAACTCTTTCAGCAGACGATGATGGTAACAATTACAGATTGGCATTAACTCAGGTACTTGTGTCTATTTGTGTATATGCTGTCTGTACTGTATGTTTGTATTGAACTGACCGCTGATTTTATTCATGATTCTATTACCGAACATTGACTGCTGCCTATAAGCCGAGCCAAGAGCTTCCCTCTATGATGCAGCAGGATGCAGTGACTGGTACAAAAGGCAATTCCATAACACCACACATCAACAGTCACAGCAGGGAGCCTCTACTCCAACGCTGCAAGCCTTGATATTTTTTCAGTCATCAATCAAGCCTCATCAGACTCAACTCAGTGAATCAAACGGTATCACCGCGCCCTGAAATCACGCGTTAGCGTGCATGTTAATACACACACAGCTCTGAATTTGACGCCTGCACAGCTTGTACCCACCAAGCCAGAAGTGTGAAGGCGCTGCATAGTGTGGACATGAGAAGTCTGAACACCCTCCCCAGGGCTCTGACTGTACACTCAGAGTTCAGGACAGCTCAGTCAGAGGAGGATCCATATACACACACCCATGCACCCACACACCTACACACCCACACACACTTCCATAGGTTCTTTGCATTCCCTGCACAGATGAATCACTCATTGAAAGGGGGTATCACTTTCATGCTTTCCATCTTCCTTGTTTATCACACTCTCGCCTTTCTCCCACTTCGCTCTTACTCAGCCAAGTCTTGCCTGCATCACACATGTCATGCCCCTGCACATTAAGACTGAGTGTGTCTTCAAGCAGGCCTGTACAGGCTCCAGCAGCTCCCCAAACAGTCTTTATTCAAGATTAGAAACACGTACGATGCCCCATTCATTCACAGCTTTTATTTTCAACCCTGTTGCTCTGAAGAACCCACAGACAATACTTGGCGAGCAGCACCCATCCATCCTGCACCCTCCAAAGCCCCGTTTCCCCCCCTTATCTGAGCTCTGAGCGACACTGAGTGAGGAATGCATTCTGTCTTTGGTTAAATGCAACAAAATAAATGCAAATGAAGATTTCACCAAGAATTGTCAAGCAAAATGAGGATGTTCCCAGGATAAAACCTTTTTGTTTGCGAAGAAAGTATCACTGAATCTAGTATAATTGAGGGAAATGGGGAACTGGTTCTTCTTCCCCTTTTTCCCACCAGCCCAAAAAGCATGTTGGAGACACTGATATCCAGTCAGCCGGAAGACAGAGTTTGGCATATGAATTGAGTGGAAGTGGAGCGAAATGCTTTTCTCAGTGTCACCCCTCACACCTTGAGCGTGCCCCTTTCAGTTAGAGCCCTGTCTCTCCTCTGCCATCACAATACCATCAGTGCTTACAGAAACCTGCTCAGATGGTGCAAGAAAAAGAAGAAAGAAAAAAAAAGCAGAAAAAAGGTAATCCATAAATAACGTTACTCTCTGAACCATAAGAAACCAAGATGCTCACCAACTGAGCACTTCACACTTTGGTTTCTTCAGTATTCACTCCATCTGTGCCCAAGGCGCAGAATATGCAATGAAACACTCACTGTTACACCATATTTCTGCCTCCTCAGCACAAGCAGAGATGAGTAAAATATGCATTTCAAACATGTTTTATTTACATCTAAAGTGGCAAAATCATATTCCACATTTCAAAGGAAATCCTGTAAAGAAAATATGAAATGCTTGTCATCACCTGGTGACAGGGACAACAGAAAGACGTGAGGACAAAAGTGGCTCATGGACACATCGATCTTGGAATAAGCTTTTCTGAAGCTGTTTTCTATGCGTCAAGACAAACGGCCTTGAATAGAAAAACTCAAGACGAGCTGGACCGTAACAATCTGGGATAAAAACTTTGAGTCCCACTTTTTCTGCCCAACCCGCGTGTCTGATGAATACTGAGGTGCTTTTAAAAAGATTTCCCTGGGGCATGGAGAGCCATCAAAATAAAAAATAAAAAACCGTGAGTCAACTCTCTTTCAGGGTTCAAACGCTCTATGAAGCCCAATTTAACTTTGAAACATGGGGACGTTTTAATATGAAAACCTGAAAAGTGCCTCATGCATGCTCACTGGGAGGAGCAGCGGCATATGAAAGGCCAGTGTGTGGAGCACACTGGTCCCTAACTGCTGCCTTATCTCTATCTGTAGAACCGCAAGCAAGAAGACATGGACAGTGAATGTCAATGAGGGAGAGGAGGACAAACAAATGCCCTCAAGTGCATTCTGCACCTCTTTTTAATGCAGATTGAGAGAAACTGCGAGAGTGATGGGCTGTCCACTGTACAAACCTTTCAGGGCCTTGAATGAGGCGCTGCCCAGGTGGTGAACACCCAGCACAAAGCAGCTATTTTTTGACTTAAGTGTGAACTTTGCCATGCACACCACCCTGAGAGGTCTACATAAGGAGTACATACATCGCATATCCTCAGGGCAGGACTGAGTAATACACCTTGGCTTTTGGAGACCTTCCACATCGAATAGTTCTCAGGAGTATTTTACTCTCCCCAGCTACCACCAAATTTCTCACCATAATTGGCTGAATTTAAAACGGAACTCAGAAAATTGTGCATTTTGTAACCATTTTCTTGGAAAAAAAAATCTATATTTAAAAAAAAAACTAAAAAGAAATAAAGATAACAAACAATTCCCCTCCCTGAGTAAAAAAACAAAAACAAATGACGGACACAGTGCAGCCACACAGAGTATTTGTGGTGCTAGGAAGCGTATGGTCACCTCTCTCACTGCTGACCTGATGCAGTTGCTGCTTGCAGCGGCAGGGAGGGAGAAACCACTGAAAGCAACCATTTAGGTTAGATTGTTCCCTGCTGTTTGGTGCAATATGAGTGCACTGCGCTCAGTGCTTTATCTGCTGAATCCCCTTTTGCACTGTGACTTCGGGGATAGAGGCTAGCATGCCTGATAATATGACCTGGATCAGTTTTAATAAGACTCAACTACTACAAGAGAACACAACCACAAGTGACAGAACTAGATTGCAGAATGAAGCCTCTTTTTCTGTTCTAAGATATTATTGGCATTCCAGAATGGTACATTGCTTGCACACAAACAAGAAATGTATGCGAGTCAAAAGTTCAGAGTTAAACCAAATCGGTTTAAACCAAGTCATGTTTGGTAAGATCTGGCTGCTACGGTGGAAACTGCTCCCGTCCCGGTCAGTGGTTCTGTTTAATGCAGAGCTACTCTTGTAGTGAGCATTAGATTATAGTTCCCTGCCAAAACACAAGAACACAACCATCATTACCACGCAAGTGTGTTCCGTACTGTGAATAAGTAGAGTCCAGGCCCTGGAGATAGGAAAGCAGCAGCGAGTCGCTGACTAATGACTTGATTGTGTAGTATTACGAGCTGCAGATGATGCACATGTGCATGATTGGTTTAATTTTTACAAATTGTTACTTGGTACATCCAACACCACACTGGTTTCATACAAATCATTTATTCCACTTGATTGGTGTAAAGGATAACTGTTGCACTATTTAACAGTATAAACACCACATTCAAAAAAACAACACTTATGTGATATTTCAGTCTCAGGAGGCTTAGACATTTTTAAAAAAATAAATCCCACATACAAGCTGTAGTTGTTCAACGTTTTCAAATTGAGATCCTAAAATGATGCTACTCACGTACAAGTGTATACTTTAGAGCAGATGGTAGCAAGGCATCTATAAAAACAGAACACTCAAGCTGATTAACATGTCATGCTAGCGGCCCCATTCTCACTGCCATGTTTTTATCCTTCGGGTCCAAAATGAAAATGAGCGAATTTAAAAGAAATCTCTGAGGTTGTGTACGCCCTGAGCAGTGAGAAAACATCAGGGGTGTGCGGATGCCTCACAAGCACTGGGAGATGCACCATGTACAGAAGTTCAAGTAGTGGGGGGGGGTCTGAGTGCAGGATGGGAGCAGTGGGCTCGAAAACACAGATGAGTTAAGCGAATTGGGAAAGTCATTATGCACAAAGAGTTTATCTTCATCTGCTGACTCCAGCAGTCAATTATCACTCTCATTAGAACACAGTAATTGCACCAGCCAAAGCACAGTGCCGAAACAGGCTGAAAATGGTTTTGTACAATTGGACAGTGCACTTTAATTTGAATTTCTAAATGCAGCTTCATTGTAGTGAAGAAAATATCCCCAGGTATTTGGAGTTATTCCAAACACACTGAGCAGTGGCACACAATCTGGCATAGAGACAAAGAACACCCTGTGAAGACATGTTTGTGCTTCATACAACAGAGTTACAGAATTTATTACCGAGAACAGGCTACTTCCTGTCTGTATCTACTAAACAGGTATTCTAATAAGTTATATGCAGGTATGGTGTGTAACACTGGCTATTTCTGCCCACCTTGGTATTACTGTCAGTAAAGAAAACTGAGCCTGATTGTAGGGTACAGTTTTACCTAAGCATTCATATGGTGAGCAAATAGAGAAATCCTATAAGTTACACCACATGTTCCACCTTGGTGAATCTCCAGTGTAAAAAACACATCGCAGAGACCATTTGAAGAAGATCTCAACAACAAAAAAAACCTTGTCAGTCAAATGCCAGGGATGAAAAACTAAGCCTACCTACAGATGCCAAAAACTGCAGTTCCTTAAATGGCCACTTCAGTCCAAAAGTGAGTCCATTACACCCTCAAAATCCCATGAATTAATCTTAATCTCCAACTTCCCCGTCCATTTTAGAAGGGAATTTTTTTATGCAACCCGCATATTGACTCATTTAATTGATATCTACAGAGCTTTCGTTGCAAACTGATTAAAACTCAGTGTATTTCAAAATTAGAAGAATGGTTGCATTAATGAAAACTAAGCTTTAAAAGTTATGCTAAATTAATTGTGTGGGCGCTTTGAGTGACAGCTAACCAATAGCAGTCTAGCTAGCCGTCAGTAACCAGGCTTCCTTCAGCCTGCATCAGCTCCACCCACGCTACACCTCTTTGGGAGATTGGCAAAGTCAGGCACTGCCAAGCTGGCAGCTGCCACACTAAGACTAACAAAGGGGGATGGCAAATAGACGACAGCCATGTTTTATCAAGCTCTAATACAACTGCATCAAGTACTTGCAGTAAAATGAAGGATTTGTGGAAACTCCAACAATTTCATATTCATATATAGACTGGTATCAATAATCAAACATGAGCTGGAACCTTGTTTCAATATGCAATATCTCTCGCTGTGTTTCACCTTCAGAGGGGCATGTGTGCACAACTTTTCATCTATAGTCAGAATAAAAGTCATGTTGAAAGACCATGTGTCACAAACACTAGGTGGATTCTAGAAACACACACACAGACAATTAAACGCATGGGTGTACATTCCCACGCACACACAAACACACACCAGGCACTGAGGTGTCTGGAGAGTAGAGATAGGGCTGTCTCCATCAGCTCCTACACCCACCCAGAGGACCTAATCAGTCAGTAAATACACATAAAATGCAGGCTGTCATCTACCTCCAGCCCAACAGACCCCCTGCTGACACTTTTCTCCCACCGCCGTCCTCCTGAGAGAAAAAGAGATGGATCTTTCTCTGCAGCTCCATCTGCAACCAACATTTCTCACATCATATTTTCTCAGCCATTGCTCTGGTGCGTCCTGTTTTTCTGTCTCCCTCACAGCCTCATCTTCGAGCTGGTTGCAGCAGCTCAAACACAAGTCTTTCTTTTATTAAACGGCATTTTTTTTTAGTTATTTTCCTTTCCCATTCCTTGTGCTCTGAGGAAAGCTGAATGTTTTTATTTTTCAGCTCAAATGATTAATGAACCTCAGTAGAAGTGCAGCCCCCTTTCTGCTTTTATCGGCACCCTCTCGGCTTCCATTCCTCCTCACATGTGCCAGGGACGGATGGAAATCAGGGTAATGGAAGAGCACTGTGACCCTGACCCCGCTTCCAGGTCAGAACCATTCGTCATGGCAACTACCCTGGCATTCAGCAGCAAAGCAACACATAATTGGGCATAAGGGGGAAGGGCCTGCACCTGGACATGTGCATACCGACATGGGCTTGGCTTGAGGCAATGCCTGCACGACGGTGCATACTGTAAATCTAAACAATGTTGTTTAATTTTCATAATGGTGAACAGTAAATGGACTTGCATTTATGTAGCGCTTTCCAGTCTACTGACTGCTGAAGGCACGTTTCAGCACTTGTCACATTCACCTGGCCTGCATGCCACAAACAATCTGGGGTTCAGCATCTTGCTCAAGGATACACACCGGTAGCTGAGGAATCTGAGCAACCTTTCGATAGCTGGATGACGAGCTCTATGTCCCAGTTCACAGCCGCCTCTATCTATCTTGGCATACTGGGGTAATTTCTATTTTTTTTTTTTTTTTTTTCAAGAAAACAGTGACAAATGCCAATAAGTTGATCAATTCCCAAAGTCCGAAAGGACATCCTCAAATGTCATCCTCGATCCCAAAATATTCTGCTTACTATCATAGAGGAGCAAAGGCACCAGAAAATATTCACATTACAGAGGCTAGAAACTGATCATTTGATTCTTTGGCTTTAAAAACAAACTATTAAAACTGACTAATTAAGTGTTTAAATAGTTTGCAATTAATTCAAAATTTGACAACTAATCGATGAATCTATTTATGTTTGCAGCTCTATTATAGAAGTCACTGTGTCTCAATTGGGCCAAAAAGCTTGTCACTGAGCAAGTTAAACTTCCAGCTTCAGTCATATTGCGCATTGCTGTCACAAAATATTTATTCATGGATGTTTCTGTTGTACAGTGTAGTGGTTTGTTCGCAGGTGAAAAAATCAAATATCAAATACCTAGGGGTTGGTGTCCCCAAAGATCCCAAATAGATTTATAAGCTGAATTACTTGAATATGATAGAAAAATTTAACCCTTTATTGGGCGAGTGACTATTTTTGGTAATTTCCGCACACTTTGCAAATGGCCACCCTCCTGTACGTCAGTTAGATCAAGAACCATGTGGTCTTTACTCAGCCAATCAGAAGAGATCACCCTACATCACAGATCACATGACTGTGGCGTTCGACCAATCAGCAGAGACCTGGAGTCCATCTAACTTTCTCTTTCCACTGATGGCGCTAAAAGATGCTAAAGAGACCGAGCTGCCCGTAAATTTCTGTACTAAACTTCGAAACTAGCCATGGTAAGTTGATGAATTTCACACATTTTATAGTTAAATAGTTGTGCTTAGTAATGACATATGTGTTTTTTGTGGAGGACTTGTGGAAATTTGTAAAATTACAGCTTGAAAAATGCAGGCACCATATTTGATCATATGCCCGGTTCACCTAAAAGAGGGATTTCATTAGGTGTGTCCATTTTTGGACATATGCCCGATGCATCTAACATTGCATGCTTATAGCATTTTCTTGATTAAAAAAAACAATACAACTAAAAACATTATGTTTAAATGTTGCCAAAGGTTTTTATAATACTATATAGTAATTCAGGGATAATTTTAACCGATTTCTAGAAATATTAAAGCTATAAATAGTGAAAAATTGTGATTTTTGTCAGTTTGTGACCTTTTAACAACTGTTATATTTTTTTAGGCAATGTCTGCCCGCATGTTTTATGCCAAGAAGCAGAATACTGTCGTGCCCACCCACCCTGCCATCAGTGATGATGATGAGGAGGATGATGATGATGTGGCAGACCCTGATTTTGTCCCACCCACCCACAACCAGGACATTCCATGTAGTGATACTGACCCCTCTGCCAGGAGGAAATGGATCCAGCCTGTGGTGGAAGTGCTCCAAGAAAATGACAGTGAGGACAGTGAGTACAGTGAGGATGACAACGATGATGATGATGACGATGATGATGATAATGTGCAGCCAGCAGTACAAGCCCAGAGGCCAAGGCCTGGCAAGTCGGCACCCAGGCCAACCACTTGGCATAAAGTTGACCTGAACAACACAGCCCTTCCTGAATACCAGCACGCTGCCCCAGACTACATTGACATGCCTTTTCAGTACTTTATTAGGTACTTTGATGCCCAAATAATCAGTCACATAACATATCAGACAAACTTGTATGCTGCTCAAAAGGACATCAACACCACTTTCTCCACCAATGAGAATGAAATAATGACCTTTCTGGCCATCCTCATCTATATGGGTGTTGTTCAGCTCCCCTCTGTTGAAGATTACTGGGCCATGGAAACCAGGGTCCCTCAAGTTGCCGACCTGATGTCATCAAAGAGGTTCAGGCTGCTGAAAAGGGTTATCCACTTCAATGACAACACTCAGATCCCTGGCACCAGCGACCGTTTCTTCAAAGTCCGGCCCCTGTTCAGCTATCTCAATAATGCCTTCAGGCGTGAGCCACAGACCCCCAAACAGTCTGTAGATGAGGTTATGGTTGCCTACAAAGGGAAGACAGCTGGCAACCTAAGGCAATATATCAAAAGCAAGCCAGACAAGTGGGGTTTTAAGTTGTTCGCGAGGGCTTCTGAGGACGGCTTCATCCATGACATGGTGCTCTACCAGGGCAAAACTACCCTGGAGGCCCATGATGTACCCCAGACGCCTGAACAAAAAGTGCTGGGTGCCACCAGTCAGATTGTTGCTGTCCTGGCAAGTACCATGTCCTCCCCCACCACCACAGCCATCTTTGCTGACAACTTTTTTACCAGCATGGAGCTAGTGCGGTACCTCAGAGATCAGAATTGCAGGTACACAGGGACAGCAAGGGACAATAGAATAAAAAATCCTCCACTCAAGTCCATCAAGGAGATGGAGAAGAAGGCTGTACCCCGTGGCACTTATGACTATGCTACCAGTGATGATGGGATACTGGCCGTCAGATGGAAGGACAACAGAACGGTCACTCTGCTGTCAACAGACATGGGGGTGGAGCCGATGTCCTCAGTCATTAGGTACTGCAGTGAGACCAAGATGAAGGAGCTGTGAGCTGTCCAGCCGTCATCAAGAGTTATAACGCCAACATGGGGGGCATTGATAAAAGTGACATGTTGGTACACCTCTACCGCACCCCCATGAAGTCCAAGAGGTGGTACTTGCGTCTGTTCGCATATGCCGTGGATGTCAGTATCACAAATGCCTGGGTTGTGTACAGACGGGATAGTATGGCCCTTGGAGTGAAAGACCAGTCTCTGAAAGATTTCAGAATCCAGGTGTTCAGGGGTGCCAGCGGCCAGACATCTGCCAAATCAAGCTCCAGAAGAAGCTCATCCTCATCTGTTGAAAGCCTGAGCATGTATGTCGCTGTACCTGAGCCTGTGCGGGGACACCGCAGCCACACACCAAATGAGGCTGTGCGCTTTGACCTGTCCCTCTTCCATGCCCCTGTACATGACAAACGCCAGACCTGCAAGTACTGCAGCCGGAAAGGCAACATTGTGAGGTCAAATGTGGTATGCAGGGTCTGCAAGGTCCACCTTTGCATGAACAGTGAGCGCAACTGCTTCATTAGATACCATGAATAAGAAACATGAATGTTGAAAGTTGTACTGTGTATGTTATATAGTTTCTAAAGTTATGATGAATGTTATACTGTTATACAGTACATAAAGATTTACTGTGCATGTGATACTGTATGTTATACAGTATATAAAGTTGTACTGTGTGTTATACTGTTATACAGTACATAAAGATGTACTGTGTATGTGATACTGTATGTTATACAGTATATAAAGTTGTACTGTGTGTTATACTGTTATACAGTACATAAAGTTGTATTCCTGTATGTTCCTTTCACCTTAGAGGTGTTTTTGTTGTATATGTAACATATACACTTAATGGATTTTTTTTTTTACTACTGAAGGGCAAGGAACCAAATATGGTAACTTCGTTTACTTTGTTTTTCTGCAAGACAATGGAATTTTTTGAAAATGTTGAAAACAGAAATAAACTCTGGTTATGGCACAGACACATAGTCTATAGTTGATTTTTTGAATTTCATAGTATTTCAATGAGTGCCCTATAAAGGGTTTTAAATCTAACATTGAGGCCTGGAGACTGCTGCCTCTGTTCATGTTAGGTCGTGTCAATGCAATCAGAATGGTGGCTCTTCCCAGGTTTCTCTACCTCTTTCAAAACTTACCTATATTCATACCAAAAGCCTTCTTTAAATTACTAGATTCTGTTTTTTTTTCCTTTTATCTAGGAAGCTGACAGCAACAAAGCATTGTGATTGTTCCTAATCACTTATGAGCCACCTGAAGTGTGTGATTGTGTCTGTATCTCCAGAAGCGTTGCCACAGTTACCTTGAAAAGGTTATCTGATTACCGATTACACCTTTTTAAAGTAACTTTGTGACTTTACTGATTACTTGTTTTTAAAAGTAACTAAGTTACTTTACTGATTACTTGTTTTTAAAAGTAACTAAGTTAGATTACAAGTTACTTTATTAGTTACTTTCAGCAGCTGCCCCAATATAAAAATGACAACCGGTTTTGCCAACACTTATCTTCCTGGAAGTGCATTTTTTAACAGTAACGCCAAGTTAACAATGTATCGCTTACTTGTACTTACAATCCAGCTTTTGTAGTTTGGGTGGTGGGGGACCTCCTGCAGAGGTCAAGGCCGTGGCTTTGCTAGCAGCTCTCTGCTTAACACCTGGTGGGACTTGCTCTGTAAACCTAACTGTGCTGCAACTGCAAATGTTTCTTCAATTCTGACATGTTTTTTGAAGCATGATAGCACTTTGTCGCCAGCACAGTATACAACAAACCTTAACATTTTCATCTTTAGCTGACAAGAGCTCAAAATAATGACTGTATTTCCAGCTAAGAAAACACGCATCTCTCTCCTCCCTCCATTGTTGTTTGTGTCTGAGTCGCTGTGTGGTGTTACACGTGAGTTGTCCTCGTGCTGAAAACGTGACTTGTCGTGTATATGACATCACTGCCCGAGATGCAAGAAGAAAGCAAAAATATATATTTTCACTAAGGGAAATGACAAAAATAATAGTAATACAGAGTGACTTGAATAAGTAACTTTAACCTGATTACTGGTTTGGAAATATTAACGAGTTAGATTACTTTTTACTCGAAAAAGTGGTCAGAGTATGGCATCACTGACCTGCAGAGACTCCACGCTCTGCCTTTATTATTTTTTTATCAGTCTGCTTGGGACGTATTCTGGCATCGACCACTGGGCAGTGTGTGTTCACCCCTCAGCGAAGGTGTGAGTGCTGGACCAGTTGCAGGTTCTAAGTTATTGATATTGCTAGGAGGCCGGGAAGGAAGGGCCTCCCTCTACTGTTGCATTTACAAACCACAACTGACAAATCCTACTTGTTTTGCCTTTGGCTTCATGGAAACCTTCTGATTCCAAAATCTCAACCTTAATTGGCGAATGAAAGAATCCTGAGACTGAGACTTCTGGCCAACTGTCTGAGTCGGAGGCTGGAGCATGTGTTTTACACTCAATGCTCTGTTACTTTGAGCAGACAGGTGTAGTCATTTCTACGTATCTTAATGCAGAAATGTCACGTACATATTTTCAATTTGATACAAGACAATACGAAAGCACCACAAACTACAGCACCTCTTGACACTTCCCCAGACAAACTGGTTATGATGAGTTGAATCTATTCAAGTCCGTAACGATATATCTTACATTTAGCAAGCAAAACTGAGCAGCCAGTCAGAGTTTATGTAGGAGTTTGTAATTGCACAGAAGAGCGGTGCTCACCTCATCAGTCTCCCTAACAGGACAGACGAGAGACTGCTTGTGCTTCAACTAACTCATTGTTTTCTAATCATTTAGAAGTTGCTGCATTCTGATTATATCCAATTAAACACTGTAAATGATAACAGTATAGGGCATATTACATTACATATGCATTAAAGTTTAGGCTCTCTTGCAGAATTTACATTTCCTTCATCTGACTCACTAGAAGAAGAATCCAATTAGTGAGGCAGAATGTGAAGTCATGCATAAAGAAGCATTTTCAGAAAATCTAGCTAACCATGGCGGCCTCAGTGCCCGTGGACCAATAGGTTGTTTTATCCCAGTTGGACGTCTTTATCCACGATTTGGCTGACGTCCCTTTCATGTTGCCAAACATAGCTGACGTTTGAGTATTTGCAATATGTAAAAGATGCCAGATGAATTAATCTACTGTATGTTCTACAAAGTGTCACAGACAGTCACACAACAGGCGATCCATGCAACAGTGACGCAAAGATCCCTTTTCACATTTTCAGGCTGTCATGTCCTTGGGGGATGCAACCCCCCCCTCCCCAAAAAAACAGATTAAAATACATCAAAAAAGGGATTAAAGAATCTGCCGACACCCCTAAATCCTTCAAAGGGCGTCCGACTCTATCAAAGGATAAGCATGCTTAAATATGAGGCGACACACACATGACACATGAGGAGTGTGGGTGTGGAGTTTATAATTATTACTACTGTGCGGAGGGAGAAATTAGATTTCAGTGAAACATGATATCAAAGCAAAGTGATAAGTGGCTTTGGTTATCTTTATAGAGAACAGCAGCCTATATAGGTGAGAGAGGCAGGGGTAGGAACACAGACATACACTGAAACAAATAGCTGATTTATTGGAATAGAGAATTGTCTCATCGACATGTGGAGGGGTCTGACAGGAAACACAACAAAGAGACTGATAGATAGTGGAAGAGAAGGAGAAAGGGGCCAAATGAATTCTCCATTTTCTCATTTGGGGGTTTCCCTGTTAAGCGGTGGTGAGGTGGGGCTCACCTCAAGCAATTCTTCAGGAGTTCAAAGCGTGTTGGTGGGAGGAGGGACGGCTGTGTGGGGGCTCGGCAGACAGTTAAGATGGGATTTCTCATTACTCGCGTCTCGCTCCGTGTCCTGGCTATCACTGCTGTATACCGCTCGCTCGCTCTCTGCCCTATAATTTTTCTCCCCCTCCTTTTTTTTCCTTGCAGAGACTCAAACTGAATACATAAGATTGGGCCCAGTGGGCCACACTCCCCCTCCATTCCTTTTTAGTCTGCTTGTGTTTCAACAGTGTCTGACTGTGCACACGGGCTAAAACACACAGAGGCAGAATGTATGACAAAGCAAGACCAAAGAAGAAGCACGAGGCAGAGAGAGACGACACCCTGTGCACATGAATCAGACTTCAAAAGCTCCACAATGTAGACAATAATTCAAGTCCACAACCAGAACACCTTATTTTAATCATGAATTAAATTATAGTGTATCTATAACAAATATATATATTATATATAGTTATTTTTTTAAAAACTAATTAATCAAAAATTAAGGCCATGTAAAAAAAAAAAAATAATAAAGAGTTATTTGTTTTTTCTATATAAATGACAGACAACAATAAATGTAAATCCCAGTTTCTCAGACTCCAGGCTCATGTCTTTTCACTTTCTTTAAGATTTGCTGATTCAAGCTTCTTCAACGTGAGGATTTGCTACTTTTATTTGTAATGTATGACAAAACATGAAGAGTCTTTGGGTTTTGGACTGCTGGTTGTTTAAAGAAGCCAATTTAAAGATGATGTCACTTTGGGCTGTGGGAAATTGTGAACAACATGTTTCACAGATGTTTTGACATATATAGACTAAATTTTGAATCTGGAAAATAATTGGCAGATTCAGGGATAATGAAAATAACCATAAGTTGAAAAAGATAGTAGCAAAGCTATTCAATGTGTTACAGTGTTAGTCAGGTACACATTATAGTCTCACATTTGAGAACCATCAGATTTTTGGCTTTTGTTCTTCTGAAATGGATAGAAAGACTCATCTACTATCACAATAGTTCCCGTGTGTAAAACTTTTCAAGACAGCTAGAGCGAGCCAGAGCCTGGAAAGGCAAAGAAGTGATGGGGATCATGAGCGGAAGTGGAGGAGTTTCCTCAAGAAGAATGAGCCACACGTCTCTTCACAATCAATCCCAGATATTACCCCGGTATTTGTCAGATATGCTCTCTGCCACCCAGCCACCCGTGACTCATTCCGTCATTACATCAGAGAGGTCACGCCCACTCCGCCCCCGCCTGCACCGCCGTTCTTGGGTCTGATGGCGGCCTAATGGCCTGCTCTCTCTACACTGCAATTAACCTTTTTATTGGCCACCTGCCAGCCAGCTGGAGATACATCAGTCGTTGTGCGTGTGTGTGTGTGTGTGTGTGTGTGAGGAGAACCATAAACGCAAAAGCTTAATGTGTTCAACACTTGTGTGTGCGTGTGCATGCGTGTAAGCATTAGCACGATGGTTGAAGCTTTTACATCTGTGATTTTTAATGTGAAAAGTGTGTCAGTGTGTGTCAGTGTGTGTGTTTTTGCCTATAATAGCTAAGAGATTTCACCTGCTCCCCTCTTCAAGTAGAAATTGATTGGATCTAACAGCACATCATGGTTGACCCAGTCAGATCCCACTGGCTGTGAGGCCGTCTGATAGCACAGCTCTTCTTGGCAGAGCAAGTGAAACAAGTCCCCTCTGCATTAGATATCAATGCAGCTTTAATGACATGTATTGATGAAGCGCCAGGATGGATTGAAGATACGTGCATACTGTATATGCAGGAGTAGTTCAGGGTAGTTCTGTGAGAATGATAATTCTGATCAAATGACAAAATACTTCAAACATATTTTGTGGTTCAGAACTCACTCATAGTTACTGAGCTCCCTGTATTCAACCATGTGCTTCTACTTGAGGTGGTAAAATAAGTTTGTTGTATTTTTAACTTTTGTGGTTACCGTCTTCTTGCACTTGTTACATTTTACTGTGGTTTACTGTGTATTTGATCTTTTGTAACCAAACCACTTCCACATTAGAGAAGTCAATCCCCTTATTGGAACAAACTCCTCTACCCTGAAGCCAGAAGCAATGACACTCTTGTTTTCAGGCATGCTTGCTTTTGCTGTGTTTGAAGGGTGTGACTTGCCATTATCACAATATGACTTGTTTTTGTCATATTAGAAAATGAACCTGTGTTACTGAGAAGCATATGGTATACACTAGACTTCTATTTTTGTGTAAGGTCAGGAGCGTTGCCGTGGTAACCATGGGATCTGCCATCACTAAAGATAATTTATGGGAAAGGTGAAAATAGAAAAAAACAAATGTGGCAAAAGCTGCAAAATAAATCAACTAATACATGAATCGCCATCTAGTTTGATGATGGATTAATTAATCTGCGTAATAATGCTATAATAAACTAAATATCTGTGTGTTGTGGACATAACTAAACTTCTGAATATATAATCTTGGGCTTTGAGAAACACTGATCAAGCTTTTTTCACAATTTTCTCACATTTTCTAGACCAAAAAACTGATTAGTGACTCCAAAAAATAAGTGACGTATCAAGTGACAGTGAAAGTCATCATTACTTGCATCTCTTTATTATTCAAAAATTAGAACAGGCATACATCTTCCTCCCTGTTGCTGCTGGATCAGCAATACGTGAGGCAGCTGTACCGAGTAAACAAGTAATTATTACATCTCCAGGGTCTTCGCAACAGTTAAAACTTTACCTAAAACTCTAAGCACCTCATTAGGTCTGTAAATACTAGACAGAAAGAATAACAAGTCTAGTGTCATCTCTCACAATTTAATCAAAGCCTGTCCACTGGTGTGTAACATATCACAGATAAATAAATAGAAATGTTATTTGGCCTTTCTGTTCTGAAGCACCATGTACCTACTGTATGCTTCTAAGTTCTGAGAGATCACGTCTCCTGTGCAGTTATAGACAACCGAAGAAGGGAAGAAACAAAAGAATCTTCTCAACCTATGTGATGGTGAAGGCTGGCTCATTAACTTCGAATTCAAAAGCCTATGAGAAGAAACAGAATCGCAGTCAGACAGTTTCTTCACACAGGCACTCAGTATCAGAGAGGCTTATACTGTACTATCCCATTGTCAACAAGAGGCCTCTCTGGAGCGTCTTAAAACCTGGCAGAGCACCGCTGAGCAGAAGAAAGCACACAGTAAATGCATTATGTGACTCCTCCAGCTGCAAATTGAATTTCGGGGCACGACTTGACTCAAAACACCTAATAATCCCACGTCACTTGATGTTCCCCAACGGAACAAGGTCACATTGTAGGACTAGTGATGAAAAAAGAAAAAAAAAATACAGGCCCTTTTACAAGCATTTATAGAGTAGGGCGAAGCATTCAGGCTCCGCCGAGGTGCAGGAATTTACAGAAGCAGAAGTACAAATGGTTCAAGCTATTCAAGGACAAAACACAATCAGCAAGGGAAAGCAACTACAGAACCTTTTTACATCCCTCATGCGGTTGTGCATTTGCAGTGGAGCCAAGGAGAAACAACCATTTCAAGGGAAGAAATCTTTTGTAAAACAAACGGTACATTTTCTTTCATTCAATCATTTCTAAACAACTGGAAAGAAGGCGAGCGTGAGAAGATGCAACAAGGATTGACAGAGAGGCGCGTCATGGTTCTTTAAATGCTATACGTCTGATTCATGAGTGATTTATACTGTGGGACAGGGGTCACCAACATGGTGCCCGCGGGCACACACATATACATACATACGCACAGATGCAAACTAGATTGATAGATGTGGTAGCCCTTACCTGCTACAGACAGACGGGCTGTGCGGCTGGAAATGGATCCCAAGTTGTCTATCGTGGCGACGCACTGATAGGTCCCCTCGTCGGGCTTATTGTGCTTTGAGTGGACCACGTGGTTGAAGAACAGCGAGCCATCGGGAAGTATATTTCGCCTCTCGTCTGACACCAGGCTCATGAAGGTGCCGTCTTTCTTCCACTCGATGCGTGCCGCTGTAGCTGCGTCGCTGTGGGCCGAACAGTTGAGCAGTGCCGAGTTCCCCCGGATGGCCAGTGTGTCCTGCGGCTCCACTGTGAACCAGAAGGGGCTGAAGGGCTGCGCTGCTGAACCTGGAGGGGTAACGGAAGAGAACAGAACAGAGACATTAGTTGGGCGTGCCACCGAGACTATATGTCATGTTTTAGAACAGGAGCACTCGGGTAGAAGAGCAGTAACCAAAATTAAACTGTTGCTGTCAAACAACTGGTCTGTTCCATGGTCACTGCAGCTGATGCCAATACTGATATGAATAGTTTTTAATGCGATGCCTGTGCATGTCTTCTTTTCACCAGTTTCAAAGGTCTATATTTGATGTTTGCTTCAGACGCCCTGATCTGAAAACCTTCAATCATGACATGTTGTGAGCTCCAACCTCAGATCCAAAACACTGTGTAAAACATAAAAAAAAAATTAAAATGCAATCAGTGTTACAGGTGTTACCAAACCAATGTGGTAATATCCTCCATGTGTTTTACAAATGGTGAAGCTCGACCCATCCTGGACTGTGAACAACTGAGTCTTTCGAGGATGCCCCTCGCATCCAATCGTGAAATCTGATCATACGATCACTTGTTAACAATGAATCCATTTACCTGTGAAATCAAATTTTGCAACACTCCCAGTCTTCTGTTGACCCTGTCCCAACTTCTTTGATACTTGTTGATGGCATGAAATTCAGTGTAAGCATATATTTATAGTAATCTGACGTTAATGATGCAAAACTTTAAATATTTGTACCTGCTTTTAATTGAGAATATGTCAAAAAGCATTGGTAAGTTACCTCATTCAGTTCTGTGCACTGCCCCGACAGTTAAGGAATCAGGGTTATACAAAGAAACATGGCCAGAGTGCATGTAACTGCTGTAACAGATGAGTATTTGATGAGTATTTTTAGAATTCAAGAGAGCTGTAAAATGCTGACTATTACCCTGGAACACACGGAACTACCACTCTTAGAGTTCAACCACATGGAAAGTGACAGCGAATAACATCTCCTCAGACGTCATCGACTTCAACGGCGCATTCTAAGTCACTCTCACAAAATCTGCCGGTGGCTCAAATGAAAGGACACTACAGGACTCCAAATGCTCGATGAAATGTTTCCAAAGCAAAACATCTTTTTGTTCATTTCATCTTTTCAACTGCTTCGCCTCAGTCTATCCCGGAGACTCCGAGAGGCTTTTCATTATGAAACCACAAGCCCCGATGGAATTGGACGAGAGGAACTGACAAATTTAACCCAGTCTAGCCTCCCTGGCAAGTTAATATCACATCTTGCTTTATTATAAGTAGAGAGCGCAGAGGAGGAGTAAACACTTTGGAACGCGGTTGCCGTTTCCTTTCCTCGAGCATAAATGGCAACATCGCGCTGACATGGATAGCACCAAAGTAAGTGCGATTGCTTTGCATTTGTCCTCATCCATTATTCAAGCGCTCCAACCCTAAGAGTCACACAGTAGTATTGTTTAGATAAATAACTCCAATTATCAGTTCTACAGGGATGGAGGAGAGCTTGAAAAATAATTAAGAGGGTATGAAGGTATTTTAATAATGCAGCGAACGGAGTGAAATAAGTGGCTGAATGTTAAACGTAGTTTAAAATATGTCTGCTCCCTTCCAAGGAAATGGCAAGTCTCCAGGGGAGAGCGAGAGCAGAAAGACACAGAAAGAGAGGAAGACAGAATCAGAGAAAGAAGGGGGTGGAGAGAGAGAGATGCTATGTCAATGGTTCAGCTATTTAACTACTCGGGAGGTAATTTCTCTACCTTGCGGCACCAAGTCTCTGGTGTGATATCCAAAGAGAGAAGCAGCATAACGCGTGGTCCATTATAGTGGCAACATGGCTGCTTGTCCTCAGTGCACTTAGTTCTCTTGAAAGCGCAAACAATTGCAGCAAATGACTGGATGGAATAAATATGTTCCACTTCCACATGAGGGAATAAAAGGTAAAGCAGCACTGCATTCTAACGACGATAGCCATTGTATTCACACTTTCTCACCGATGGAGAGCAGAAATAATGGAAAGGACTGCACAATGGACAGTGTTGGACCTGGGACGCTCTGATGCATCAAGACAAGATCGATTAGCATGGTCCCTTTTCAAAAAGCCATAATAATGATTAAGAAAGCTGCCTTACATATACCCTTGTGTGACTGCTAAGCACCATGTTTACAGAAGGCAAACTGTTCAACTGCAAACTTTCAAATCAGATTTTTTTTTTTATGTGCAGCTCGCGAAATCTGCTGATGCAATGAAGCTCAAGTGCTCATGCACACAGTATTTTATTTTGAAAATCCCTTCAGGCAGAAGTGAGTGCCAGATTCAAGTGACCAAACAGAGGAAGTAATACAATATACCACCTCCCAAGCCAGCACAACATTTTGGACTGTAACTCTTAGCAGTAAGCAAGGGGCTTTATATTAGACGAAAGTAAGCAGCTGATTCTGGGAAATCAATAAATTCAGAGGGGCCTAGCGTACATATTGGGCAGTATGTGACAACACCAGCTAATGTATTTTACTGATGGTGTAGATGACAGATGGAGGGAGACCAGAGTGGAGTAGCAGTGGGGGAAATTTGTCAGTCCTGCAGACCAGAGGCACCATGGCATGCTTAATCATCTCTGCTGGAACAGTGGGTGTGTGGGTTGGGCAGAGCTTCCAGACCCTCGCCTGGCTCTCTTCCAGTGAAAAGACTATCTTCAGCTGCTCTTTATCTGAGGAGAAAACTGAATGGGCCTGAAGGTCCTGCGGCATCCTATCAGAGCCAAAACAGCCGCCTTTAGCAGCTTTTTATCCCCATCGTCGGAGCAGTAGGGGAGGGCTTAGCTTCGGCTCTACTGTCGGTCAAAATGGCGAACCATCTGCTTTTAGTTGCAGAGACAACATACACGGTCAGCAGCGCAGGGCAGGGGAAGGAAAGAAAGATGGAACTGGAGATGGGGATACGATGAGGGGTTATGATGTGTTCCTAAAAGGCTAATGAGGCTTGCTGGCGCCCAACTACACTTTCAACCGTTTTACAATTTCCACACCAAAACTGGCTCATGTATGCAGTTCTTTTACAATTTACAAAGCAGGTCTACCCGCTAAAAAAGGCGACTGCCATCGGAAGAGTTTGGACGAGGAGGGACACATCACGCCTCTCTCATCTCTGTTCAGAGTTGTATGCACAATACCGATTGTACAGCTGACACAGATCGGGTATTGCCATGGAAATCAGTGACAGTATTTTCCTGGTTACTTTTTACTTTTAATTCAGTCCAAATCCCCTATCAAACTCAGCGCTGACTGAGCAATGCTCTACCGCTGCTTGAACAGAGAGATACAGAAAATAATTTACATGCCAGCGTCCTTCACATGAAAACGTGCCACAGCATTGCACCCAAAGGGAGGCATGTTTCCATCACAGCGGATCAGTGCTGGAGCCCATAAACACCCATGATGATAGCAAAGTCATCTGACGTGTGAATGAGTGCCGATTGTAGCCTTTTTAAGTGTGTACAGAAGCCAGATGTCTGATGGTTTTTTTTGTCATTTTCTTTACGTTTACCTAGAAAATAAACTGTATTAATGCCACCAATACAAGTCAAACTGCAGACATTTCAAGAGACAACAGAGCAAAACAGTGATTCCACCAGTAATGTCCAAACTCCACTAACACAGTAAGGTGGGTCGGTGTAATCAATACTGGACCTACAACATGCAGACTAAACAAATATTGTGATGAAACGCAAAATCAGCTGCCAAAAACCTTCCAAAGTTCTCAGAATCTTGCAGAGAAACGACAAATCCGAAGAAATGCTTTCAGGTAAGTTCAAACTTTGAGCTTAAAGCGAATAAAAAGTTTACTTTTGGGAACTAATAAGCCTGAGTGTGAGTTTCAGGCCTGGAAAACATTTCTAATGAACACCTACAGAGAAGCTGCGCTCTCTTGATGTATTCAAAGGTGTTCATTGACAGAGAGCTGAACAGCGCGTATGTTCACACGCATCATTAAAGTGCAGGAGACAAAATCTAACCAAAGCTCGCTGCAACAGAGCATAATGAAAACGGAGGGGAGATTTTACAATATGGAACGCTGTATCTTGTATGTGGTAATGTATTCATCAAACCTATGCACCCAGATTGTTTTCTCTAAGTAACACAGAGTATACCAGAATTAAATTACTTTTCTCTAAAATGTTTCTTAGAGTTGCAACAGAGAACAGACACACACATCTTTAAACCAGAATGTATTGGCACTGAAACACTGCAGGCTTTTAACAACACAGCTGCTGGAGGGGGGGTGTCAGAAACCACATTACAGCGTGGAAAGTCCAATCTATTTAAGCCTGGCAGTGTGGGAGCCCCCGTTTTTTCTTTGAAAAATAAGAACCGCCGCACCAGGCGACCAGTAAGATCCGGGGGAGAGGAGCACGAGGGGCTAGAAAATGAGGTTGTCTGCTTGATAAGTATGTGCTGTTACCTCTGTCCCAAATCCACTTTGCTCAGCAGTCATAAAAGGTTTGGGAGCCCAGCTTAAGGTGGTGCCCTGATATGCTGCCTTGCTCTCTCCCTCCACAGTTTCTCTCTTAGATGGGAGACAGAATGGAGACACGGAACTGAGGCTGTATTTCCCATCTTGAGCCAGTGCTGCAAGCATATTTTTAGATTTTACAGGGCTCACTATCAGGTTGAGGTGTGTGGGCAATGTGTTTGCAGAACAGTAAGCCGTAAAAACTGGATAACTCACTTGTGCAGCATATATTCTATTTTCCGCACCTGTAAACGGTCGCTTTACAATTCCTGCAGGAGGGTACACAGGCAGTCTCTTAAACGGTAAGTTTAAGATCACAGAAAAGGCAGTAAAGAGGAGTGGCTGAGGGTCTGCTCTCCACACAAAGACCCCCTGTTCTTTCCTATTCTACCCTTGGCTCAGCAGGAAGCCCCCTCCCTCATTGACCCACCGTCTAAGAGTAGCCATATTGACTATGCTCCACATTGAGCGGCTCTTGAGACAGAGCAGACGCTCTCTGAACCAGTCACATTTTCAACAACAGAGGCCCCTTTTATGGCTCAGACTTGGGGACAAGGAATTTCTGGACATCCTGATAAGTAAACACACTTGACAGGCATTTGCAACCACTGGAAAATTGTAATTCCACTGTAAAGAATAATCAAGATTAGGAAGAGACCGATTATCTTTCTAGGTGATTATCAGATCTGATACGCAGCATTTTTTCTGATTATCAGAATCTTTTTTCTTTTTCGTCTGATTGCTGAATAAATAAATCTGTCTGTCTGTCTGCAGTTTCTGTATTCCAGTTGTAGAAGGTGTCACTGGATCTCTAAAACCTTTATAAGGTAACAAGCTATGGTGCAAAGTCATCAACAGCACATTAAGGATGAAAAGAAACCGTCCACGCAGGTACAGATAGAGGTGGAGTAACGACAGCATGTAATGAACCTGAGCACTTATTCAATGTGCTGCTGCCTCCCTGTTATTTCCATCCCTTCCCCTGTTTGTCCTTCCACCTTCAGCGCCGGGGTCGCTTTAATGACACTAATGGAAAGAGTTGTCTCAGCTTCTCTCCCACATGCTTCCCCGACTTCTATTTCATCTTTACACCCCGGCTCTGTCTCTCCTCCTCTCTGCAGAATCCTTCATCTCCCCATCTCGCCAAACTCCCTTCTGAAGTCCATCTGTCAGCATGAAACACCTCAGGGAAATAACAACCGTCTTGAGACCAAATGTGAAGGGACAAGGTGTCTTTCACGGAGCAGGAGAAAAAGCTGCAGCCAACTTGTTCCATTGGAGCTATGAATCTATTTGGGGGGAAAAAGGAAAAGTGTCCTTTTCTAATCAAAGGACGAGTACAGAGGTCCCCTCAAGGATTCTATTATGGAGTGGTTGCAAGTTTAGGCGGCCAGCTTTTTCCCTTTCATTTCGTTAAAATCGACATTTGGGCACTTGACTTGAAATGAATCATGAATCAGTGAAGATGTGAGTGAGTGGAGACACCCATTTCATTAACAGGTAATAGAAAAGAGAGGAGAAGCAGGCACATTCATTGTGTTTTCAATGCAATGAAAGACTTTCATCGCCTGCCATTAGTCTTGAGTGCTGTTGGTTTCCACACATATAAGCAAAGACTAAAAGCCCCCAGACACAAACCAACAGCCACCTGCCTTTATCCAACCACTCTGTTGCCTCTTGTCTGACCCGTTTGGCAGAAAAGTTAAATCGAACACACCGCTCCGACGTGCTGCCTAATCCACAGTAGCGTGTACGTTCTGCGCTTGTGCGAGATGCAATAAGCGGGTGGCGCTACATGAAAACAGGAAATGGCAGAATGGGGTGCATAGAAAAACAAAGCGCACACAGTGCGTCTTGGTTTTTTTTTTTTAACTCTTTTCACAATTTGCAACAGATCTTCATCAGAGTTAGTGCGGCCACTCAAGTATTCTTCTAAGAGTTGATGCCTGACATAACTGAGGGAGGAGGCTATGATCTAGGATACCACAACCCACTGATTCTAGTATTCTTAGTGTTCCCCTCAGCAGTAGATGAAATGAAGGGGTTGAGGCCAAGCCATAAAGGGATGGACAAAATGATTGGGGTGCCTAGCGCACACTGGCTGTCCTGCGCTGGCACACGCTCAACTGGCAGATTAAAAGAGGAAAGGATCCAATTTTTTCAGCTCACGGTTCTCTGTCATCCTGTCTGCTCGGTGCCATTGTAAAACTCTGGAGGCCCGGAGAAAACATGACGGGTCACAGGCAAGGCTGAGTCACTGCGACAGCATCAGCCTTGGATTCACTGAGTACTGCCAGAAAATGCCATTCTAACACAAATGTCAGTCTCTGTTTAGATCAGATGAAGACAGATCCCACTCAAATGACTGGCTGGTTAATAGGATTAACAAATGCATTCAGCAAAATATTAAAAACAACCGTGTCCAATGTGCAGAAAACTACAGGGATTGACGCTCTCTTTTTTCGGTTACTGCACTCTGACTCTTCCGTGATGGTAACATGCAGCAACAGCAACATTAACGCACAATCCCTCCTTCCAAAGAACCACACACACACTGACCCCTATTTCCTGTTTTGCAGTAAGAGGCTTGAGCCAAGACCACCTTGGAGACAGGAGTAATTCTGCAGCCGCTACAAGGCTTCTACTTAAACCAGTACCAAATCTAGAACTGCTCCTGGTGATTGAGTGTGGAAGCTCAAAATACGCAACGCTTCACCTTTCACTTAATTTCTTTTGTCCTGTTCGTGTCTTTACCAGACAGCCCAGAGAGATGACAGGAAACGGGGAGAGAGATGGCGGATGACATGCAGCAAAGGGCCACACTTGAGACTTGAACCCCGGGCCGCTGTCGTGAGGATGCATGCACGTGAAGCGCCGACACATCCACCGGGGCCTACCAACGCTTGTGACTGATCAGACGAAACAAGCAAACCTTTAGCATCACTTTCAACTATGTGATCATCACTCATCTTTGCTGAATGCATTTTATGGAGAAATGCTCGACATCGACATTTTTAATCAAAAATGTCAAACATTCGCCGTTTCAAGCTGAATCAAGACAAGATTTTCTGCTTTTCTTTGTCGTTTGTAACTCATAGTAGTTGTGGTGGGAATTTTTCACATGTTTGACATTCAATAAACTAAATGCCAGATTAACTGATAACGGACTCAATAACAGTTGGATGCAGCCCTACTTAAAGCATTGTGCAAATGACTGTCAGTTGAAGCACCGGTTTAAATGAGAGCACAGCTCCAAATCTCCCACGTCACTGGGCTGAGCTTCTTAATAACCCACAGTGACCTACAAAAATCAAGCCAAAACTAATTATTCCAAGTCAAAAGTCATGACTGGGGATTACAATTAGAGGGACTGTGGTAATTTGTACCACTTTTCACCCTTAAGCTTAGTCAGTCAAACTCATTGGTTCCTTTTTGTATGTCCCTGCATGTAGTTCCACTAGAACGCTGAATGTTGAGATGACAAATACCTCCTCTGAAATGCAAGAAATAGCCCTCCAACGCCGAGTGATTCATGCTTTACACTCATTAGCATTCATTTTTAACAACAATTACATTTGGAGCCTATGTTTCTAAAATATGCATATTTGTAGTCTTCTGCCATGTGGCTGTGCATGTAAACAGGATGTGCATGCAATCAAATATGTTTTTAATAACTATATTAGACACTTCACAAATACAGAATTCTTCATTAACCTCGATCCTGCTAATGACTCTAACACAACAGTTCCAAGTTAGGTTACCGTCACTATTCAGCATTCCATTAAAAGGTGTGCAGACAACAGTGTATCCATGCAGTTGTTCAACAGGAAAAACAGCATGATTGCCCCGAACCCCAGCAATCATCAAGCCTTTATACTGCATACAGCTTCCAAAAGTGTATAAATGAAAATGTCGCCAAAGGAAACATTCACTGTTATAGTAAAGCCCTCTTATCAACATTAATGTAAAGATGTACAATAATAACTGAAGGCCACCAAACTCTGTCGAGTGCTTGCACTCACTGTAAGCATTCAACACGTTATTCCATTATTTTCAGTATGACCGGGCAGAAACACACGCGCACTGCAACAGAGAAATTAGCAAATGAGGAAAGGAATCCTTGACAGAGCTCCCAACAGATGAGTGTGTCTGAGAGGGAGACAAAGATCCTGAAGGGATTGGCGAGACGGGGGAACCTCTCTCACCTCCCCTGGTTGTGATAATTAACCAGCACTGATTGAGGCTCAAATTCCCCCTCTTATCAGACTCCCCACGGGCCCACGATGAAGGATTGGCCCGCTGAGACGACAGCAACACAGACGAGCCTACTGTGAGAGCTGGTTTAGAGATGGCGCGGGGGTACAGTGTGAGAGAGCGTCAGAAACATGCCTCTTGGTGAATAATTAGAAAATAAAATAGCTAGAAACTGCGTGTTTCCTGGGCTAAATGGGAACACACAGAGCAGCTGAACCAAAGGTTAAAACCATCACTTAATGTCCATATTTGAGAAGTGGGATAACCTTTTTTTGGTTGTTGGAGACAGCCTAGTGAAAATCTCACTAGATGCCATTCTCTGCTGATTTTAAGTAAAAATGCTCTTTAAACCATCCGATGCCGAGACCTAAAATACAGCTAGGAAACAAAACACAATGCCGTTCAGTTTTATAACTCCTGTTTAAAGCTCTGATGTGGCACTAGATAAAAAAAGAGAGGAAAAGCACATCTCCCTTTGACCCGCAGCATCTGTCAAAGAAAACAGGAGCAGACTCAGAGATACTGCTCAGTGTGTTCAATGAAAACAGAGCAAGTGTGTGAAATACAAATGAGGCGATAACATTGGGAAAATGCCCAAATCTGCTCGAGACCTTGCAGTTTCATAAGTTTTATTCGGCTCTGCCACGCCGGGATGAGTCATCCGATACGTAACATCAGCGGGCAGTGGGTAAACATGGCCAGGAAGTAGTCGACATACTGGTCAGATTGAGCAGAGTTCCTCCTTTCTCCATGAACGACAAAAGATGAGATAGTCATCTGAGACAGGAAAGCAAATTCATCTCGCCACCCACCAGCTCTGCCCCGTCCCCACTAACCCTGATACTCAAGAAAATCATGTGGCTGTAATGAGATATCCTATAGATTTTTTAATGAAACACAATATTGCATTCTCTTGCCCCCGGTTTTTTGCTATCACACTCACTCACACAAACACATGCACACACACAGAGGAAAGAAAATCAATATAATCCAGTATGCCTCACAAAGTCAAACACCCGGCAATTTATCAGCATTGGGTTTCAAAGTCTGGGTCTTTGCCTATTTCGTCCTTGACTGCTGTCATTTTGTGTGTTTTCCTTTAATCACAAGAGAAAAGAACTGAAACAGCACAGTGCACCTCACACATAGGGTGGATGGTGACAGTCAAGTCTGTGCTGCACTGAAGTATAAAAAGCTGGGGATGAAAGTGCAGTGCACAGTGGACAAGTCTACTGGAGGTCACATCCAAAGTGTTCAGTTGATCACAGTCGCTTGCTTGAGGTCCTTTGAGCGGTCAAGTGTGGCCAATTTGCCTCTGATAAGCCTGCTGCCAATTACCAGCCCTAGACACAAAAACATTTCAAACTATCTCAGTTCCTGCCCTTGTTAAGATAAGGATCTGCATGCAAATTTAGATAATTACAACAAGAAAGCTGAGTCACCCACTTTTAAATTCTAAATGAGCGTTCACAGACCATTACACTGGCCAATTATTGTCATATAAACATTAATGATAAAATTCATTTTCCTCTGAAAACAGAAAGAAACCCAAAAGTCTAGACACGGTCTCCAGTTCCTATCCTGTCCCCTCATAAATGACTCAACATCATTTGTGTCTCTCTAGCTTTAACCAAGAAAAAAACACCTTCCCTTAAAAAAAAAAAGCCTTATATAAGCAGCATGTACAGTACAGCAGGACTTGCTGCTTTTTTGTTCTTTTCATAGTACGTTGCTTGTGGCTTCAAAGTGGTCGGCGAGGAGGTGCTGTTAGCGGGCTGCTGATAAAAGAGCAGCCAGTCGCTGCATGTTCACAGCCATTTAACTCCGGAGCACAGGAAGGATCAAAGCCTTCAAGCCAACAATGGGAGAGAGACTCAATTACTATTTTACTTGCAACGGATGTTCTCCGTCTCAGAAAACAAAATTAAAACAAAATAAAAAATAACTCTGAACAATATATTTAAGTTAGAAAAGCGGGGGCCAAGGAGAGGAACGCCATCTAAAGACAGCACAGTTATATGGTGGTGTTAAGAGTGGTTACAGGGGTTAAGTGTTTACACCAGGGGCACGGTGAGATCACAGAACAAAGAGGCGCTGTGATGCATTCAGAGTTTGAATCCTCATGTAACCTCTTATTCTGTTCAGGGTGAATCGATCCTTAGACGCAATTGTGATTCTCTATTAAATGATTATATCTCGATAAAAAAGTCAATCAGCAACTCTCAACATTATGATCGTCTGTTTACCAAAGCCCTCTGTTTAACTTCAATATGGATCATTACAAATACACTATGTTTTAAAACTAGCAGGTAGTAACACAGTGAGAACAAATAAGTCATGTGTTGAAATCTAAAATTCTGAAAATTCCATCAATAATCGTTCTTAATTGCACCGAGCCCCTGAATCAGACCGGAAAAGGATTGTTTTATGAGGTGGCTAGACATTCCCACCCCTGTGTCCTGTCAGTTTCCAATAAATAGAAAACAGGCTATTAAAAATCAATTCAGGTAAGGAAAACAAATCTTTTCGTCTGACGACATTAAGGTCAGAAATGAGGAACAAACCTGGTGTCTGTCCAACCACAGAACTGTCTAGATGTACCGTATTTAGAATGAATCTGAAGGATCTTTGAAACTGACCGACATGCAGACAGGCATTGCTGAGGTGACTGGTGTAAATGAGTAAACTCAGCCTAATGCAGAGTTAAATTAGTCTAAATCTGAGCCAAAAGCAAAACGACGTGCAGCGAGTAATTTGTGCTGATGCAATCTGCTGATCCTCTCCGTCTTCGGGGACCGTCTGCTGTTTCATTCAGCAGGTTTGCCTCTCCGACATTCACGTTCATTCCTTCGCTTTGTCCACTTCTGTTCAACCATCACACTTCTTTGTTTGGACCTTTGTTCTTTTGCAATCAGCCTCTCTCTTCTTCGTGCTCCGCCACACAACGTGAAACCTTTGCCAGTCTCCGAGGGTGTTACTACAATAAAAGAGCTCGGAGGATGTTGTGCCGCTGGTGGTGTAAATGGGAGGTGAAGTATGTATAAATATCACCATCTAACAAAGCGTCCCATCACCACACGTCCTCACAAAGCTGCATTCTTGGTCACAGAGACTGATTTCGACATAAATGCTTGCATGTGACCTGTGTTGATACCCACTGTTACACTGCAGCATGAAAGGGCCGGCCTTTCTTTTTCCTGCCCAACAGAGGCTGAACACTCATTACGCAGCGAGCTTATCTCTGCTCTCAGTCCTGTCGGCTCGGACGGCAGGAGCTGCCCAGGCTGTCGGATGCTAATGCGGATCATATTGCAGGTGAGGGAGAGGCGCAGTGATGTGGCAACAAGACAGAGTAATGGGTTTTTTGTTGTGTAGTCAAGACATCAGGAAAAAAAAATCCAGCAGGACACAGCAAGGTGAATGTCACTCACTGCGTGTTTGTGTGCACATCTCGAGAGAGAGAGAGAGAGAGAGAGAAAAAAAAGATCGACTCATTTGTTTACAAAGAGAATTATGGCTATGTGGCCTCAATCAGTCTGGCTTAGATAAGGGCTGAATGAAAACAGAGCCTTGTGTCCCAGCAGCGACAAAAAGACGGCGTGACTCAATCCCAGTGGGTATCATTCTCACTGTCCAATCATTTTTACAACAATATCACGGTGCACAATGTATGCTGTGTGTTGATTCTTCAGTCTAAACTTGCTGCCAAAAGGCTTCAGATGGCGTGATATTGAAAGGTAAAACCAGCAACTGAATCCAGCGAGAAAATGTCACACTGTCCTTTTAGTCAACAGACAATGACTGCGTGTCTTGCGGGGCGTTTCCATTAGCACTTTTGGCCACGCTGAATCAAACCACGCTGTGTTGATTTGCGTTTCCATTGCCAGTTTAATGTGCCGAATTGTGCCCGAGATGGTCTTTCTCTGGAGTCAGCTCCAAGTGTCCAACTGCCTCGAAGCAGGCTGTGGTGATATCACTGCTTTGTCATCATTCTGAGGCTGAAGGTAGCCAAGTAGAAGTGAAACAAAACAGGCTGAGTATCCATGATGATAAGCAGCTGGCTACCAACAACCATTGTGCAATATTAAACAGGGTGCTGTTAAGTGTGTTGCCTGTTAAAGACACGCCTTCAGGCAGGTAATATGAAACAGGGTGTTCTTGAGGTCAAAGACAGAGTAGTAGTACCATCCTCATAAGTATGTTTATTCAGGAGCTCTGCGTTCATTTGCACAGTAAATACTGGTTTGCTTAAGAAAACAGGTTCACTAACTAGCTGTACTCACTTTAGACGTATTAATGGCTGACAGCCATGAGCTTGCGAGTTTGTGTTTAAAGAATGTGATTGAAAGCAACAGAAAGATATCACTCCTCTGTGGTTGCTCATTTGCAGCAATTAAACCATATCATCAGCATCACTTTGGTAGCCGTCAGCAGTTACAAAACAGTGCTATCTGTGCAATTGCTGGTGCTTCAGCAAGTTGGATAGATAAGTCCCATTTCCTGTACGCTGACGGATTGTATCTAAACGCCATTGTGTGACGTGAATGTCTACGTGTGTGTGTAACCGATCACAAAGCAAGAGATCTAGCCCATCAGAGGGACTCCCCCTCGCCCTCCCGCCTCTCTGTCTGTATCTGTCTGTCCCTCTCGCAATAAAAACACAGGAAGCGGAGAGCACTTGACACAGGCTCGTTGGCCGTGGCAGATTTGATCAGAGCGCAGCTGAAATTCGCACTTAAGTGTCAGCCAAGGTGCGTAAACAGACAACCACTGACCATGACGGGCTTGTGTACAAGTGTTTACAGTATATCATAAGCAGACGTAATCTCTTCCAGAGCAATCTGGTCCGAATTGCCCCCCACCGGTCCTCGCCTCCGAAGAAAAATGAATCATCAGTGGGACTTGGGTAA
The DNA here is from genome assembly GCF_904848185.1 of Acanthopagrus latus. NCBI lineage: Eukaryota > Metazoa > Chordata > Actinopteri > Spariformes > Sparidae > Acanthopagrus > Acanthopagrus latus. The sequence continues at coordinate 6,314,452 of NC_051042.1, read as the reverse complement.
AGTTTCATCACTATTGGCTCAAATGTGGCAGTCAAATCTGCTTACTGGCCTACATATGAAGCTCCCTTATCAATCCTATCACAGAGGCTTGTATCAGGGAGCATCAATAAAAGATGAGAGGATTATGTATTTAATATGCTACATATAGCTTACGTGGTATGGTGGTCATAAATAATTCACTGCAGAGCTATTGGACTGGGGCCTGCGTATCGCTGAAGCAACACTTTTCTGTCATGTCGAGGCTCACTTGACAGTTCTCTCCTAAATGAAAACTGCTCACTGATGTCAGCTGTGAAAACTTCATTCAGAACACACTTTGAACTTATGATGAATTGTGTGTTATCAGCTTGAGGTATTGACCCACTCAGCGGGCACAAAACAACAACACATCCTCCCACAAACAAAAGTGTTTCTCAATCATTTTCTTCTGCACAATCCTGATGTATAATGAGGCATGTTTCTGTGAGTGTGTGCCTGTCTATCCACATCCCAGCCAAACCAAGCTGTTGAGTAAATAAGTAGCTGAATGGCAGCAACTGATGAGCAGTCATGATTTGCAGTCAGTTCCCCCCCCCGAGGGTTTCATGCACACCCCAGGCCACACTAAGGCGAGAGCTGCAACCACAGGGGCACTCTGGCCCTGAACCCATCTAATCCTCAACACAGGAATAAGGCCCCTGTGTGTGTATGTGTGTGTGTGTGTATGTGTGTGTGTATGTATGTTCATGGAGCATGCAGCAGCACCCCATGAATGTATAAATATACAAGTGGCTGCTGCCAGTGTGTGTGTGTGTGTGTGTGTCATTATATACTGGGCTGACAGGTTAAATAGAGAACACATCTGCTTGCACTTATTTGTTTCAGTCATGCAGATTAGTCATGAAGGACAACGACCAGTACAGTGACTGTAAACAAGGGCTGCAACTAACCATTATATGCGCTATTGATTTATCTGCAGATTATATTCACAACTTTATCAAAAATACCAAAAAATGTTTCCCTGAGCGCAAGTGAGAGCTTTAATTTTCTAAGCAAATCTTTAAACTTCAAAGGCTGAATTGAGCAAATATTTTACGTTTTTGCTTGACAAATGACATAAACAATTATTTGATTGATCAACATTGAAGCCAAGTGGTGTCCTTTCAATCTAATAATCGATTAATCGTTGCAGCTCTACAGTCAACTACCCAAAGAGATACCAATTGCAATCAAAATAATGTTATAGTTAGGAAATTATGAAACCATGTAAGGTACACAGTGATATCAAACGGAGAGTCAATTTACACCCAGACTGCAGTCACTTCCAGCCTAATCTCTTCTGATCAAACAATTTACCGTTGCTGGCCTGGAGAACCGATGCTACAGTATGTGAGACTTTAAGCTCTAGGAAAACAAAAATACTATTAGTCACCGCAAATACTTTTCATATTTAATAGCTTCTCTCAACCAGAGTGCTTCTCGCTGGGTGTCCTTGTCCGCTCCATCACGTCTGAGTGTTTGGTTGAATTATTAATGTTGCCCCTGCAGACTGCAGGTTAGCCAGCAGGCACGACGGTAGTATGTTGTGTGCAGAGGCCACTTCAGTCCTTGTTTACATGCTTGTGGGGATTGTGATTGAGTGTTCACCTGCTAATCGCTCACAGTGATGTCAGTTGTGCCAACACGGTTGCCATGGATTTACTCTTATACACAAAGCATTCAATATACATACCTGTCCGCATATATGGGGAATAAAGGCATAAATCCACATGCGGTGTACACCCAAGTGGATTGGAAATTCATGGCTGTGGCTTGCAGAGGTTCTGTGATTAAACAGAGCACTGCAGGAAAGCTGGAAGTGCACGTGCTGGGACCAGCTGTGGTGCAGTGATACGAGGAGCCGTCTGCCCATTGGAATTAGCTCAGAACACAGAGCATAATTATCTTCACAGGCAGGTAACAGCTCTACTCGGTGCTGCTGGTTTAGGCGACTCAGACAAAAGTAAACAAAAAGGAAAAAAAGCACGCAGAGGAAGAGGTAGAGGAGGAAATAAAGATACACCAAGGAGCTCCCACAGTAACGTCTTCATTGGCATCCAAGTTCAGTGGGTTCAAACTAGAGGCTCAAAATGAATTTGATCAATATTGAAATCATTATTTTTCACAACCATTTACTCATTTTACTGTCTAATTATTTTCATTGCACTTTCAAATTTAAATGGTTTTAAAATCACTTATCAGTCCTTCTCTGGGAGTTGGATGATGTAGTGACGTGCTGTAAAGCAGAGATGTCATGGATGTCTGAGTTGACCCTGGACATGGACGGGGATTCAGTGAAGTAACCTTAGCAACAAGCTTCTTCTTCTTCTTCCTGTAGTAAGTCATATTTTATTATCGGGTAACTGAATCCTGAATCTCTGAATGCAAAATACTTCCAAACAATGAGTGATGAGCAGTTTTGAGGGACTAGCTCTTTGCCTTCTGCTCCAGATTTTTGTTTTTTCCTGCATGCACTCTGTTGTATAGCACCCTTCTAGTGTTGACTTCATGCACACTATTGGCCTGGGCTGTGGCCGCATGGTGCACACGCAGCACCAAAACAGCTCCCTGAAAGTGAAGCCAAATCACCACGATGGCCCCCTGGTGGTCAGCTTAGTTAGTTTAGGAGGCACTCAATTCAATGTAAGTTTCCTGAGAGGGGAGTGCAAACTTTTAATGTCTATTCCCCAGAAAATCATGTTCATTTCATTTTGGGAAGCCTGAACCTTGATCGAGATGGAAAGGAAAAATTGAGAGTATACATGCAGCTTTCGGTCCTTTACATTCTCCATTCTTGTTCTTGTCTCTCAAATGTCCCACATTCTGACAACTCATCTACTCTTGGTTCAAAATGATGATTTGCCTGAGAAGTGGACCATTTTTTACACATCTGTGCTGTACTTTGATAAAGGCCACACAGTTATTACAAAGAGAAACAGAGCACACCGCTATATGGAAACAGTCCATTGAGTTGCGACATGAATTATGCGTTGCCTTTGCTGTGCAGGCTCCATGCTGCATACAAAAGGGGAAAAAGTGAATGTCAGGGCAGTGGAAAAAGGGATTTTAATGGCTTCATTTGACTCCTGACAGGACTCTGGGTTGACTCCAACTCTGCCTTTGATGGGTGGTAGAGATCCAGGGGGCACCTTTGTTCAAGCGCTTAGGCCCTGGCTTTTTAGAGAAAAGTGAAACTATGAGAGTAATTTGGCAAAGCAGTGTGAGTGTGTGTGTGTGTGCGTATGTGTTGTGTGTAAGTATTGTAAGATGGGGAGGGAGGGGGTAATGGGGACTACTTTTATCCACATCCATTTAGTTTCCTGTCATGAGCACAGACAGCACAAAGGGCGAATAGAAGGCCTGCTCTGACGGGGGATTATGGTAATGGGCACCTAAGCAAAACGGAGCAAAGCTAACTGTCGCTACGGTTACCCTGCACACGGCTTGATTAACAGCATGCAGGAAAACCCAAAAACCTGCCAAAAACTAAATCGACGAATACTCAAGAACATCACCTGCAGGCACGGTATGCTTGTTTTCAGTTACCCTGCTCTTTTTGACTGCCTTAGAGCACTCCACATTTTCTGTCATACGAACCTGTTTGTACAGGCCTCTGGGACTGGGATAATTAGCTCTGACGCTCAATCTATTTTAGGGACTAGCTAAAGCAGTGGCAACTGTGCACCATCACTGCTAATACTGTACATGAAAGGCCTGAATGAATGATGAATCCATCCATTAGTGTGGGGCTTCTGGTGTGTTACAAGACGCCCAGGCTCTGTTTTTTCCCTTTCTTTCTGCGTTTGCGGGGAGGGAGGAGGAGCGGCTGTCGTGTTGAAAGGCAGGGGTGATAATTGGTCCTGGCTCTTTTGATGTGCAGACAACGCCATAATCCGTCCTAATCATATTAAAGGGACCCTGCTTGGCCGGCAAGGGCCAGCCAGCTATAGCCAAGATATAGGTAATACTCCTTGGCTTCCATCTGAACATGCAGTAAGAAGCAACAAGCTGCCCTTCTAATTAGCTGTGATTAAGAAAATTGTCCTCTGTTCTGGCTCTTGGTTACTCGTTATGTCCCCCATTACCCCACAGGTGTATTTGACTCATGCCTGACATCATCTTAACTGTAACCTTCCAGCATTAATCTTTGTGCTTTGGCAAGGAAAGCCAATCAAAGGGAGGACATCAATCCTAAATTTGAAAGGCTTGATGAAAAGGTTCAAAAGAAATCTTAGAAGTGTACAGCTTGTCATGTCAGCAGGAGGACAAAGGACTGAGACTGGAGAATGAGGCAGTCTGGGACCATGTGTCCACACCCTGGGGGCCCAGCTAGTGATCTCACTGTCCTGGGAGGCCAATATGGCATTTCCTGCTGGCACCCTGGAGCTTGGCACCGGGCACGCCATAGGATGTGTTGAGGGCATATGGCAATAGTATTTTCTGTTTAGCATGTTGAGATTCTCCTATTGATTTTCACAGCAGCTAATCTTTCAAATTAGTTGTTGGTCCCATTTTCTGAGAGCACATAACCACTTCCAATTATGATTCATCAGCTCACGAGGGGGAGAGACATCTAACAGGCTCAATAGAAGTAGTTAGCAGACATGTCATGTAAATGAATCTGGACACCTGGAAGAGATTTAGACATCGAACACTGCTGTATCAGCTGTTTAACAACATAAAAAGTACAACATATCAGCTATAAAGGCTTGCCTTTCATAATAGAGTTTTACATTATTAAAAAATGGGTACAGAAGCGGTGTGTATCTCAGGGCACAGTGGTGTTCATCCTGTAACAGTGAGGCATGCAAACAAACAGGCAGACAATGAATTCTTACAGTAAGACATGATTTCTCTCCACCACAAGTCCTCTATGTTCTTTATTCTGAGACGGGCACAGGCAAACACACACACACGCAGCCTCCGTAAAACACACACTTCATGCCTGACATCTTTTTCTTCTCGCAGCAGTATCCACCAACAAACATTTACACTGTCAGTGGAGTGACGATCTGTTAGAGTCTGGTGTAACAGAAGAATAGACACGCTCTCTCTCTCTCTCTCTCTCTGATCTGATCTCATGCAGGCTAACATGTTCCTAGAGTGTTTTAATACTGTTGGAGGGTTTAGTGATTGATTGAGCACCTGGCTTCATTCTCTAATCAGCATCATGACAGAGCTGCTAAAAATACACAGTTTTCTACATCTGAAGGATAGAAAGACGTGAGAAATGTAAGCGCATTGCTAGGAGTCGGTCATGACAGATTTTCAGGAATAATTCACAACAACTTAACATTAAATTTGATTACTTACTTCTTTTAAAAGAGCTTTATGCCTCTAATTCACCCAGTGTCTTTGTATCTGCCTTGCTGTTGTCCAATAACTCTCGGTTATGTTGTTGATCTGACCAGTGCAAGAGGTTGCAGTGTATCATTTATTGTCACTTCCTGTCAGATGCCACGTTCATTTCCATGAATGCTGTAAAAAGGTGCTCATCTTCCAATCAGAGTAAACTCCAGCGTGGCCCAGATAGGAATCCAATCTTAGTTTTTTGGCTCACTGGTGCATCTTTGTTTTTTAATTCAACAGTGGGTAATAGATTAAATTTATTATGATAATAAGGATTTGTGTTAATTATAAGAATTTAATTAATTCAAAGACAATATTTTAATCACACATGAATATCTTTTAATTCGCGTGGGCATTGTCAGTCAGCCTCTTTTTAATCCACCATGACTACAGCCACTTTGGCGTGATACCCGATGCAATCTTTCAATCATTCAGACCTTGTGTGTAACTGTGTGTCTGTGTGTGTCTGTGTCTGTAGCTCAGAGATGGAGGAGGATGGGGAGGGGGAGTGGTGCTCTGGCATTGTTGTAGGAATCAAATAGCGTTGCCATGGCGACCCTCTGGCAGCAGCAGCCTCTTTGCAGTAACCAGAGAGTAAAGACCCCTCGGGACCCCCTTACCTCCCTCCCCTCACCCCTCTCGCCTCCGGCACGTTTGTAGAGGGGTCGAAGGGATCCAACTGGGGGTGTCTGGCATTGGTACGGGGGGGGTGTCCTTTGAACAGACATGCACATGCAACCAACAGACTCTCTGTCCAATTGAAAGCCCCCATCATTTAAAAAAAAAAAAAACAGTTTCAATTTTCATCTCCGAGTTTGCTTTCAAACATCAGCGTCCAACACAATGAGCCAAAACAAGAGCTGGAGCCTGTTGATAGACATTTGGAGAGCTGCAGGACAGAGAGAGCTGGGAGAGCTGGGAGGAGGAGGAGGAGGAGGAGGAGGAGCCACTCTGGCTGTGTGAGCGCAAAATAACTAGCTACGACACACACACACACACACACACACACACACGCATGCACACACGCGCGCGCACACACACACACACACACACACACACACACACACACACACACACACACACACACACACACACACAAACCCCCTCCTCTGCCTAACACAGGTGGGTATTGTCTGCAGCGTGGGGCGCTCCTGGCAGTCAGCCAGCTCAGATCAGTCACTGGGCTAGTCCTGCTTCAGTCGGCTGGTTGCGCAGGTCCACCACGCCAGACTAAACGCTCACTCCAGCAGGTTTTAACTGTTTCCAATCCGCCCCGGCTCGACTGTGAAGACTTTCAGGCTTCACTTTAACGTTTGCACTCAGGTCAGAATTAGAAAGGGAAGCCCGCGCTGATGCAAAAGCAGTCTTTCAACATGTGTGAAATTTAAAAAGGGCCAAAACAGCCAAGGGAACGCTTATTACTTCTGAAAATAATCAACCATCTCCATGCACAATTACCTTCTGACAATAGCTCCACAGTGGAATCCCAACAACAATAAATAAGTAGTTTCCTTGCAGACTTGCGCTCAGACTGGTTACCTGGTCAGAGCCTCACGCTCCCCAAGGAGTCCTCCTGGGTCTTTTGATTCACCAGACTATAGAAAGCATCTTCAATGCCCTTTTGTTCTCTTGTGCCGATGTCAGGTCAGTATAATAAAAAATAACAAAAAAAAAGACAAAGAGAGGCCAGGAAACAGCCAAGGAGAGCATACGGTGACATAAAAAGAAACCTAGATGAAACAGGTCTCTGAGTTCAGATCCAGCTTGGTGGCACCAGCACAGATGATCACAAAAAGGCAAGTTTAAACTGCTAAATTTGATATATAACTAATGTAATTATTCAGATTTTCTCAAGGAGTGCATTTCTGAACCATTAAATGAGCAATGCTGCGCTTGTGGGTGGACTGTGTATCTATGTCAAACACATCTTCGGGGTTCTATAAGTCCATGGAATGAACCATGTCAGAGTCACAGTGAACAGTGGTGCTATATTCTCCATGACAGGAACATTAAATAAAAAGGCTCCTGTCTGTAACACCACGAAAATAGTCATTAATGAACAAAATCACAGTTCACAACCTACAGCTCTGCTGCCTGGTAACTACTGCACACTGAATGTGCTTACATTCATGCATCAATAGTGACTTTCAAAATAGGAGAAGATGAAGATAATGTTGTCAGACAGTATTCCAGCATAATCAAAATATACCACGTTGTATTGCTGTGTACTGAATTTACACTTTAAGCCTAATATAGTGTTGACAAAGGCCAGCATGGAGTTTGAGAAGGTGAAAATGCATACGAACATCACTCAGGTCTTGGCAAGTCAACAAATAAACTCAAACAATTCAGGGAAATATAAATGGGTGTCAAAGGACCTTTCCACTGATTTATTACTGAAGCCAAAGACCTGCAAGCTGTAGCTCAGGAGCCTCAGGGTTTCTGTACGGAGAGGTTATTGATGGAGGCATTGATTAGCTGTCAAATCTAAACGTACAAGTCAGTCAGACCATAATTTCAGATCAATCAACAGGGCTCAATGTCAGTCTATAACGTGTAGTGGTATGTGGCCAACATGGTGATGATACAAACTGCTACATGAGCGTTCAAGACGCTTCAGGCTGAAGTCAGTAACGCAGTAAAAACAGCAACAGAAAAAGAAAGCGAGGCGACTCTGGTGACATTTAACAGAGCATTTCTTTTTACAAACAACTTCCCACTTAAAAGCAAATAACATTTACTTCATTATGTTTATTATTCACTCACAACTGTCCCTGGGGGTAAAGTCTGAAGTTGTAGGAGGAGCAGAGAGACAAGAAGATGGAAAAGTTTTTTTCTTCCCTCAGCTCTTCCAAAAAAATAGGACGGGAAAAAAAAAAAAAAAAAAAGAGTCTGGAGGGAATTTGGAGAGGTTTTTTTTTTCTCAGCTTTAATTACAGGCCTCTTGTCAGACAGATCTCTCTCCAAGAGCTATAAATTGGAGGGAGGTGGTTGGAATAGAGACTGAGCAACTCTTTCCCAGTCTCTTAGTCTCTTTCACTTTTCACTTCACAAACATGAACAGGCAAAAGCACGCAGAAAGCCATACACTCACACACATGACTGGAAACATGTCCTGCATGCAAAAAACAGAAGTGACATAACGTAAGGGCTGCAACTGACAACTATTTTGTAAGAGTAACATTCAAGGAAATCTATTCCATTCAATTTTCACTCTCAGTGGATCTCTCCATTATTCTCTCAATTAACCAATTAGTTATTTGCCCACAAAGTGTCTGTAAATGATGTCTAGCTTTTTGTCCACATCCCAAAAGGTCATCAGTTTACTGTCATGAGTAAATATTTCACATTTAAATCTCAAAACATTCATTAATTGACTATAAAAATAGTGGCAATTAGTTTAATAGCTGGCAAGTAATCGATTATTCTATAACTATTCTACTCAGTTCTATAACAGAGAAGCTGCTGCTTCACACTCAAAGGGTTAATGTTGGTTCAGCAACCAGCTCCGATAACAAAAGCCTTGGTGGAGCTTTTACTGAGCTCATCTCACACATGCACCCACACAACTACACGTTCTATAATCAACATTAATTAAAATGGATTATAGTTGCTCAAGACACAATGATCAGCTGAGAGTGTGTGTGTATCCATACACACAAACACAAATCCATTTCAATATGATGAAAAAAGGGCACAATAGTAAATAAGAATAAAACCGCAATAAAGATCTCATTTAGATTCCCTCTGTGGAGCCAAACAAACACTCCTGACATTCACTCTGACACAGCTCAGATCAAGACAAATGTCCAGACTCCCGCACAACATTCGGCCCAAGGGACCCTCCGTGCTCCTCTGTTCCTTCAAATAAGGCTGCAAAATGAATAACAAATAGCCGCATCCTGCTATTATATGTTCCAACAATTTATGGTGGCATCAGAGAGTGACACGGAAATGTCTGTTCAATTTTCAATTACGCGAGACATCCCAGTGTGGTTTAACAATGTCTTCTATTACTTGCGTCCTCTGACATCTTTTATGCATAAATGTGACTGATGCTAAGGTCAATATAGGACGGCAGCTGTAATGGGAAACGAGAAGATAAATCTCATATAAGCGACTTTGAGAGAAGCAATGAGTGGAAAAGAATAGGTTGACCCAGTGTTGGGGAGGGAATGCTGTGTGACTTGGTGTAGTGTGTGTCTGAGGTGTAGCGTGTCTGAGGTGTAGCTGCGCCTCACTTGTACTTGTTAGTTATTTGAATTTTTTTAAGCCCATAAGAGAACAAAAGTAACAGCGAGGCGATGACAGCCCTTTGAAACTGCTGCTGCTTCGTGAAATATTGAAATTATCAAATTGAAAACAACATTTAAAAGGTTTCACATGATTAAAAAAAAAATACCGACAATATGATGCTATTTTTTTCATCTAATTATCATGCAGACCTTCTTTACAGGTATAAACTGTAGGCGACCACTGAACAAAATCAGCAGCACTTTTTAATCAGATCGTCTGATACTGCTGTCAAGATGTCAGACGAATGGTTTATATGCAAAATTATGGCACATGTCTGCTAAGATGGTAGGGGGCATTTTGGAGTCCATCACAAGATTATAGTTGACACAGCGTGCTACAGTCCATCCCCTGAATGCACCGTCTGCCACTACAGTAGGTCCCAAAGCACCGAGCTGCCAGCCTGTTTCTACGCATGCATGATGATGGCTGACACTGAAAGCCAAAGGCCCCGTCGCACCATTACAGCCATTGTCTAGGAGATTAGATGAAGTTAACTTGTGAGCCCACACAACTGACACTTGAATGTCAGTGTGTATAAACTCGGGCAAACAAAGGGTTTTTCCAACATGTCAACACTGGGGCGTTCTTCAGAGGGACTCCTGAAGTGTTTGTGTATGAGTACTTGTTTTCTCTGTCACTATGAGGTCTGTCACTAGACTTTTCTTAGATATTCTATTTGATATCATATTGGTTCAAAACCAATTCAGTCCACAGAGCTTAAAGAAAACGGCATGAATATGGATGGATTTCACTTATCCAGATCCAGCCTGGACTGGACTGTAGGGCTTCAACTACTGATTATTTTCATTATTGATTAACATTTTCATGCTCGTTACAATTTCCAAAAGCCCAAAGTCACATCTTCAGATTGTCTCTTTGTCCAACCAACAGTCTAAAACACAAAGACTCTTTACAAATTCTGATAAATGACAAAGGAAAGCAGCAAAACATGACATTTAGGAAGCTGGAACCAGCAAATGTTTGCTATGTTGCCTAATTACAATGACTGAAAGAAAAAAAAAAACTTTAAATTTGCTGGCAATTAAACAGTTGACTGGTTTATCAACTACTCACTGCAGCTCTACTTGACTGTTGTCTGATACTGCATGTACATGTTGCTCATGCAAATCTATTCAAACTCCATGTGTAAAAATCAGTGCTTAAACATTTTGAAGTCATGCAGTTTCTGATTCTATGGTGCCTTGCTTTACTTGCAGCTCTTATCCCTTTCTCTTCCATCATCCTTGTGTTCATATGAGGAAACCAGCATAGAAAAAGCCAATATCCTACTTAAAACAACCTGTTAGCCCGCAGCTACTGTGTTTCCTCTAAAGAAGGTGACAAGCCTTCTACTTGCTCGGTGCAGCGACTGCCAAGGCTCTCATAGCTTCCCTGATTATACCCTCGGCTACATCCACAATAGTGCCAGAGAAGCAGGGACCAAACTATCGCCGTCTTACATTGTAAGGCGTGGAGAGCACCAAGTGCTACCATGCCTGCCCATTTTTACACCAACAGACTGGTGCGATATGCCATTTTAGCATGACACCTTTGACACGTGGTGGTGTTCCCTGCCGTGAAATCTGTTTGTCTGCTGGGTTTACCGGCTAAGAATGTTCCACCATGCAAACACATGTGTCATATCCCTTCCCCCTACATCCTCTCCTGTGGCTCGGGGTCCCCAATCCCCCATGCATGATCATTTGCATCTCATTACCCACTGGAAAACAAACACTGTGCATGGTGGAAGTGTGTGTGCTGTACACGTCTAATTTCTGTGACCAAAAGCGTTACGTCTGAGAGCAAATTGCATATAGTGGTGTGTGTTAACGGGCAACGCTACCTGTGTCAGTGAGGGTTAAAGCACCTGCTGCGCCATTGATTACAATGTCCAACCACAGCTCAGCGGGGCGTAATCAGGGTGGTGGAGGATGGGTATGCTGGTTGTCGTTTCTTACTTCAGCCAAGACCCCGTCTCCGTTTCACATTCTGTCTTTTACCTGGGTATGTTCTTTGTCTTTTCGCAGCTTGAACGCTCACTTTCAAAACTGTCTGTCCGACTGCGAGGCAGCATTATGCATACAAACACAGACATGTGGGCAATCAGACATAAAAAGTACGTGCGCTGAATTCAGAATGCAGGCGCACAGACAAAGCCATGAACACACCGTGCAAGAATAAAAGCAGGAAGAGATGGGAGCTATGTAACATAGGACATATGCTCAATGGATTTACATCCTTGACTCCCAACAAGGTCACCTTCTGAAACGTTCACAGGGACTGCCTCTTGCCATTTTCCCTCCTCACCCAATGTTCAACCAAGAAAATGGTGTTGGACATTGTCCATAGGGTCAGTGAGAAAGGATACCAGGGATGCAGGATGAAACCTGGCTGTCTGCATGAGAACACCTTTTGTGTAATATTCAGTTTTACCAAAGCGAGTTTGGTAAAGCATGGCAGGCATTGTGCCTTGTGGATGCCACAAGGGAGCTATCCTGGCATTGGCATGCTGCATGCCGGTTACACGCCAGACAATGAGAAAAGGCAGAATGGCGTGTGGGGGAGATAATCCACCCTATGCACAAATAACACCGCCCCTCCGGCTTCCGGGGCCTTCCTTTTGTTGACAGGGGCCACAATGTCGCTCAATATTCGACCTGACAAGCACAGCAAATCACCGCGACGGAGCTCAGTGTCAAGAGGAAGTGGGTTTGTTTGCTTATTGAGCTGGAGCAAGCAAGGTGGGAGGGAATGTAAGAAAAGGAATGAGAAGACGAGCTGGAAGAGGATTGGGGAAGTACAGTAGAACAGAACGGGGTAGCAGAATAACGTATACAGGCAGAATAAATCAAGTAGCAAACAAACAAACAAAGAGGATTAGGGAGAGTGCAGAGAGAGGGGTTTTGTAACTCAGTGGGTCTTCTGAGATCCAGAGAATCTAGAGGGTAATAAAATCTCCACAGTGAGGTAGCGATGATCTGAGGAGGAGCTGTGAGGAGGCGGCAGCTCCTGGAGAGCCCAGCCAATATCTAGGGAGGTTCCTTAGACGCTGTTTTTACAAGCCGTCTGGTTGTGAGTGGGTGTATATGTGCTTAAGAACAGGGACCATGGATTTCTTTGTCACTGTGCGGTCTGGAGCTCTACGTTTCATTTCCTGTGATGTGAGAGCCACAATCTCTTCGAACACCCTCACCTGAAAGGAGGGGAACAAGGGAGGAGCTGCAGAGTGGAGAAGTCTCCGAGGGAGAGAAGTCCGCGCTCTCTTTTTTGGGAAAGTTTCTTTGTCCCCCACCTGTCACACACAGCTGTCAAGTCCCTGGGGGGGAGGGATTGCAAAGCCCAACGGGACCCATCTACACTCAGCGAAAAGGCTAATCACTTTACAAGAGTGTCAAGACATCCAAAAACCCCTGATAGAGCAATGATGACTGGTCATAATCCTTTTTTCCGCTTACAATAATTTTGATGGTGTCATGGCATCAAGAGAAGACCGAAATCAATAAGAGCAGAGTGTCGTAATCACAGATGCGCTGGCTGGATTCTGCAGGCTGCTGCTGCTCTTAACTGTCTGACTGTTATGGCACCCCCTTACACAGTCAATTAACCAGATTCATTAGCCAGCCGATATGTCTCGTTCAGAATCAATTTGGCCCTCATCTCCGTGTGCCTGTTTCAAGCCAAATAAAGCCTGCACGTAAAAGAAAAAAAAAAAAGAAAAAAAAAAGCTGACACTAATCACACATAAATAAATGGCATGCATTAGGTGGATTTTTCATGGTCTATGTCAAACCATTAATTTTCTCATTTCCCGGGCAGTTATCAGTTGCTTTTTTTTAGTCCTGTCTGCTCGCCAGCTCAAAGGGAAGAAGTAAATGTTCATGTTTCTTTGAAAAGAAGCACAGTTTGCGTGCGACAAAGCAGGGAAACAAAGGTTCGCCACACGAGGAAACAATTAAGGCTACAATTAACAATCAATGCCAAAAAACATTCACATCACACCTGAAGAAGGCTCGTGTGAAGCCGACTTAATTTTTCCATCATCATCATCATCATCTCATTAGAAAGCAAACAGATCAACAAGAAGGATCACATGTCTTTTCCAGACCTTTAACAATATCACTGCTTTCAACAGAGGGTCTTGACGCAAGTTGTACTCTTCGGTTTTAAAAAGTGCTCTGGCTCAAACAGAAGGTTAGCCACACATTCATTCACTTGACGTTCATACCAGGTTAACAAAGGAGGAACCTCAGGAATAGCACAATACAATATTTAAAGGTTAAGCACGCTATCTCGTACTACCACACTCCAGCCTTCGCTCCTTCCTCTGTGCACATTTTTAAACTTGGCAGCTAAGACTGTGATGATGGAGCCTCTCCAAAGCAGTAATGTGATGGTGGGAGACACTTCCAATTTGATAAGCATTTATCACGCCTCATATCCTCATCTCCTTCTCAGCACATTCACTGAATGGGACAGTACACGTTGCTAAAATTATATTAAATAATATCTTAAAAGCATAGTAAATAAACATAACAATGGTGAAATACTACTAGAATCTCCCAAATGGTAGCACGACCGGTAAACCTGTGAAGGTTACAGGATAATGCGCTAATGCAATAACACCCAGATTTGTAGCCTCACATTACAGTAACTCTGATTGTGCACCAATCTGTTTAGCCCATATTACCTTGTGAAGGCTTAGAACAATCCTTTTTGAGGATTAAGTCAAGGCCTGTGGAATAGCATTAATCTGGCCTACAGACGCCGCGCTCCACACTGCAGGAGGAGGATAGAGTGGGGTCACAGAGAAACAGCAGCAGATGATATTAAGAGGAACAAGCTCGAGCCATTTCTCTGAACTCCATTCCACGTTGGCCTGCAGGATCCGAGGCAGACTGCTTAGGCTGTTTTGCCATCAGGATGAGAAAAGCTGCTGGGCCGGCCAACCCTGTGACACTACATATGGCCAGTCTTTGTGCACAACAGGGCACACAACTGGCCTACATGCAAGCCAGTCCTGAGCAAGTCAACTGAGCCAACGTGCTTGGGTTCTTGTTTCCCTTTGAATAGTAACAGGGTCACCTCAATAGCCCCACACTACCAGCATCCTATATTTAACCTGCCGCTAGCCGGTGGCCAATAACATATTAATATAACTCTGTTGAAAGCCGATTTGCTTAGGTGTTAAACTGATCCTCTGTGGGGCTGTTCAGTTTTCGGGTGACATCAAGGTGACTTACTGTCGTCCAGGGAGATTTTATCTGAGGTTAGTTGAAGAAGAAATACAGTAAATATTAGAGATACGGGGAGTGCTCCGGTAGAAACTAACATGGTGCATCAGTCTCAACCTTCTGCTGTCCACCACTTTTAGCCCATAAATCATGGATAAAATTAATTTTAGCCTGATCAATATGTTGTAGGATATCTTTTGGCCAATATTAGCCCTGCACAGATCATTTCAACATGAGATTATTTATAATTATTCAATATAGTTTACTGTTTCAGTGGACTGATGTCATTCTGTAAAGTTCATTGTAGAACTGTAAAATATCCTGCCTTTATGCGTTTGACAACTAATGCAACACAAAAAAACGTGGGTTCATATATCGATATCAGAACTGTTTTTCTCTCTCATATCTCTTTTGGCATCAGCCCCATAAGCGCAGTGTCAGTCGGGTCCTATCTTAGAGCTCCAAAGCCAAGTGGAGTGTGTTCTTTAAAAGGCATATTAAACTACTTAAGAGGCTCCTCTGCCTGGATCGACAGTGATCGTGGCCCCACTGGTGTGGAAATGTGTTCTTGGATAAGGGATAAGAGCAGGCTGATGCAGACGCTGAGAACTAAGAGATTAAAAGTTTTAGAACATTTTCAGAGGAAAACCTTTAACAAACTCCCTCAGTTTTGAGATCAAAGGGGAATGGCTTAAGTAGTATAGAGCCGGGGATAGATAGTTTCTGCGTGCAATTTGCTTTAAAATGAACTGTTGAGGGTTGACTAGGCTCCTTTTCCATGCAAATTAAACACATAAAAGACACGTAACAGTTGTTGTACCTGATCCATTATGGTCTGAGGCCAATCACAGTCACATGAGATGCAACAATAGCATAGAGCAGCACAGTAGCACAAAAGACAGTATCTCTCCACTGTGCCAAGATAGCCTTCCCTCCTACACTCAGTGACTGCTTAACAACAGTAGTATCCACCATTATTATAGCTGTAAACATCAACCTACATCCTGCTAGCAATGGAAACATCACGCCCATTATCCTCTCCTATGACAGAGACAATAGTGCACGGGAGGGGAGCAAGGATTGAGCATCCTATTTTCTGGCAGCCTATTACAAGGGACTGTTTGGAGCTTGATGATGAATAAATCATTTCAATATGGCTTTGGTGGAAGGGGCAATTAGAGGCTGCAGCTTGAGGCTAATCAAATCCAAGACTCTCTCTCCTTCCTTGGCATCCATTAGAACGGGTGGAGGGCGGAGGGTGAAGATGAAATGCTAAACATTAGTGGCCTCTGCCTTCTTGCAGCCACGGTGCGAGTCACTTCTTCCTTTCGCCACATTGTTTACAGCAGCTCTGTGGTGTGAGTGGGCCTGCAGTGTGAGCGCGTGTGTTGTATTGGAGTAGCACTCATACACGCTTCAGACAAACAAGTAAACACCATTGCTAGCACAAACAACTGGGCCAGAGAGTGGTGAGGATCTTGAGATAAAAGGGGCTGTTGTAACAGAATCAAATTGCGAGATGGCAGGCTCAAATCATACCTTTAAGTGGATCCACTGGTAGCCAGGCTTTGTATGGTGGAGTTGATGAAGTTGTACAGCTGTCCTGATGTTTCATCAGGAAGACCATTCGTCAGATTGTCTTATCAAAACTCATTCTCAGTCTCAATCTCAATGAGACTGGCTGGTTCTGGCCAGAGGACATCGGGGACAAGACTTCCTCTTCTTTACATGTTTATTGTATAAATGCAGATAGATCAAAAAATAATAATGAAAAGTTAAAAATCATCGACAGACAAAAGGCCAACAGGTAAGTAGATGCCTCTTTTTGCTGTTCAAGATGGGGCTGCAATGACGGATTATTGTCATTATTGACTAATCTGCTGGATATTTTCCCGATTAACCGTTTGATCTCTGAACTGTCAACAAAGAAATCTCAAAATGCCCAACACAATTTCCCAGAGCCCGACGCAACTTTACGTTGTTTCTTGAGAACCAAATACTATTCATTCACTGTGAAAAATGATAAATGAAATAAAAGGAAAACAGCAAATCCTCACTTTTAAGAAGCTGCAACCAGCAGCAACACTGAGCTTCACAGGAAGGAGGAGGAGATCAATATATTTGGAAAGAAATCATAAGAGTCCTCATCAGGTTGAGGCCAGGTGAGTAAGCAAGTGAACATGGATAAGAAGCTCCTGTCGAGACAGTGTGAAGGAATGCCTTGAACATACACTGCTATGGTGTATACACAGCCATGTAACCCACAGGACACAGTCAGGCAGCAGACACACACATACTGTTCATCTCACAGCCTGACAGAAAGCGCAGTTTCAGTGACTACATTCCTCCTCAATCTGCCATTCATCTTCCCTTACACTACCACGCATCCCCCTACAGTAAAACATCTAACAACCAGAATGAAAAGTGTCTGTCAGTGTTTGCCAACTCGCACCAGAATTTGTCTGACGCCGACTGGTGTTGATTTCCAACTCTTGAGTCGAAGCTTCCACAAAAGCCCACTTACTGTCTCCTCCACTGTCTGCCGCTCGGTCCTCAGATAACTGGGGAGGCTCAGCGCTCATGCCAGCTCAGTAAGCAGAGAGGAGGCGATTGGACTTAATAATCCCAAGCATCATCAATAAATCAGGGAACCGGTAGTTTAAGAGGGCAGGTGATGGTGCGTGCACAATCCCCCAGATCAACCTAATTCAGCATGCTGTGAACGACGCAGGAAGATGGAGCAAAGAAGGGGGAGGAGAGCAAAAAGAGCAGGTCTTCAGGGCTGAGGAGGGCTTTTCCAGACATATCTACTGTATGTATAAGAGCAGGGTAGTGATCAATGGATGAGTGAGAAAAGCCATCTTAGTTTGCATGACCACTCTCGAGCGAGGGGAGCTCAAGGCTGAGAACTCCACAACCTCCGCTAAACTATTTCAATTCTTTATACGCAATGAATTGTGTGTTAGTATTCAGAATATGTTGACTCTGTACGTCCGGTGTGTGTTATCACCACCTCGCAACCCCCCACCATCACCACAAGCTCCTCCACCCTAACATACACAGACTCATGCTGAATTCCTAAGCAGGGGAGTCTGCCTGCCCTGCACCAGGGGAGTGAATTATTTATCGTAGGCCCTTTGCAGCGTGTCAGCGGCTCCGCGGGATGAAATGATATTTATGGAGCCCCCTGGGCAAGGGTGGGGAGGACAGAGGAGACACAGAATTAGGGGTAGGGATGGGGGAAGAAGGGGTGAAGGTACTAAAACACACATGTATAAATATGTAGCACACAAAGGCTGAATGGTGGCTGATTGTGAAGGGGAATAGTTGAGTTGGAGAGATGAGCGAAAAAAGTGCATGCTAAGAAGAGTTACCAGTCAAGCACATGGGACAGGGATGTATCATCAGCAGGTACAAGCTAGCACACTGGGATATTACATGTTAGATCCATGTGAGTCAGCATGGATTAGGGGATAATTTGAAAATTGGTGATTTCTTTTCTTTTGCCCAGTTCAGTTCGTTTTATTTCAGTTTCTATGGTGGTCCCTGTTTTTTAGTATCTTTTACTTTAAGTCTCTCTTTCAAACCTAACAGCGACTCAGTGGTGTTCAACCTCTGCTCAAAAGGAGACTGAGGAAAACTCATTTTCGTGCAAGTGTCTGGAGCTTTCAAAATCGTCATTGAATACCACTGGAAAAATGGCAAAAATAAATGTGTCCACTTGGGTGTTGAGTTTCCATCACTGCTGATTGGAGCTGGAGTGGATAAATACCCATGACTACTGCAGAGGCATCTGACCTGAAAGCGAATGCTGATCTTACACTTTTCAACTGAAGACAAAAGCCAGATGTTTGTGAAAGACTTTCTCTTAACGTCTTTTTTAAAGCATTGTACAATGTGTTGGAGGGGAATTATCAGCACTGTATTAAACAGAATGATTCAACATTGTGTTGCACATTGTTTTTGCTTGTATCATAATAACTGATACTAATTTCCCCTAAATCACACATCCCTAAAATGCAGTATAGAGGTGTAGAAGACGAAGAGAAGGGAGTCATGTGACAGACATCCTGGGTCAAATTCAAACACCAGGGGTCTCAAAGCATATGTAGCCAAATGCACCAGCAGGACACGCCAGTATTGTATTATTTCCAGTATGATGCGGGGATAATCTAAACAGCAGTGTAAGCTTTGAACCAGACTCGAACCCATAAGCCATGAGCACACAGTACCCAACGCACACAGCTCACTCAAACCCACAGAATGCGCCGCAAGCAACTTTTATTTGCAAGGGGACAGAGGAGGAAGGAAAATACAAGTCTTATGTAAGATGGGGGGGGGAACCAACTCACCAAGGCCCGAGGAGAAAAGACAGACAGAACTGCAGTGTAACATCAATTAGTTTCTCCAAAACAATAACAAAATCAGCACTATTTGGGATTCAAACTCCGGAAGTTTGAACTCCCAAGAAACAGAGTTTGTCTCTTTGTGCCCTCAAGCCAAGATCACTTTCTCCATGAGCCAGAAAAGTCAAAACAACACCACTTGGGTTTCAAAATGGAGTCGGATTACTCTGCACCGCAGCCTGCTGTGGCAGAGATCATTGTGGTGAGAGGGGGAGAAGAGCTACAGAAACAGACAAGGGTGAGCAGCAGGAGGGAAATCGGTATCAGGCATGAGAGGGGCCGGGCCACAAGCAGTTCCCTCCAAAGGAAATGAGCTGGTGAGTCTAGAAAACAGCTTCACCACCACTGGTCCCCATGTAGCCTAGGGGCTGCAGCAACACATCAGATGTTGAGGAGGTCAAAACATAATATAATACAACAATAGGAGATGTGTGAGGATCCCAACCCCATTTCTCTCACCTCATCTCTGTGTAGCATGTGCTCTCTTTTACTTAATAACCCCCCTGCTTCTCCTTTCTTATTCCAGCCCTGCTCCTCCTCACCATGCCTGTCTGCATCTGTATCCATCACCCCTTCCGTCTCATCTCTCCATATCTGGTGGCAGATAGGCTGCACAGACCTGAACATGCTCACAGTGACTGGCAAGTAGGGGTGAAAGGTCATATGGTCGCACAGGGGATTTGCTTCCATCATTAGGATGTAAATGGATGTCAGTGGTAAAGGACAGAATGAAGCATCCGTGTGTGTTATGCTGTGTAGATGTGTGTGTGAATAAGAGCATAATACATGAGTGTTGGTGGTGTCTTCCATCCGAGAGGGTGAGACGTCATGGCATTGTAAAGGCAGTGGGAGTAATGGGATTCAGTTAATGACAAAATTAATTGAGGGTCTGACACCAGTGGGTGCTGATAAGGCTGCTCTCTCGCTCTGTGTCTATATACAGTATCTGCATGTTAGTGTGTTCGTATGTGTGCGGTCGGGCCGCATTAGCCTAGCCAAGGGGAGGACGGTCTCTTGGTGATAATACTCTCCACTGCCTTTGCAAGGCAGAGAAAAGGGGAAGAGGAGGGAGGGGGGGAAAGGTAAGGCAAAGGGAAATAAGAGGTGCAGCCGGGAGTTAGAGAGGAGGAGAGAGGGAAGGAGGGAGGGAGGGATTAAGAGAGTGGGACACAGTGTGTACATGCATGCCTGTGAGAGGCTGAGCACTGATAGCGCCTGTGGGATGAGTCGGTGGGTGACAGACATGCTAGAATCGCCGCCATGCCACAGAGGATAATGCATCCCTCAGCAGGAATGTCTAGAATATCAACAACTACTGCCTGTATCACTAACTGGACCTGCTGAATGTAGACTATGAACTGCAAAGGTCTGAATGGTTATGATGGCAGAATACTATTTAGTTTGGTTCACTAAATGGCACTTTTATTCTAGACTATATGAACAGTCTAAAATATACAAAAGCTTTTCTGAATGCTCAGTTTCAATTGAGCCATGAATGCATTCAGAGTTCTGATATTTTTGAATGAAAAGACAGCTATTCTACATCTTTATTCATCGCACATTTTTCACACTTTGAGAGTCAAAAAGGTCCATTAGCTCTGCTGCAGCTTTCAATCACTATGTATAAAACACTGGCATTGATGAATTAAAACCACAGAGTTGTGTAACATTAATTAGAATATTACAATTAAAACCTTAACTTAGGCATATCCTGAATTAACACACCTGATAGTAGAGGCATGCTCTAATTCTGATAAGAATAACTGTTGTCAACAAAAATCTGAAGCATTTAAAGCATTTGATGTACATTCAGTTGTGTGTGGATAATTCATGTAAAAATACCATTCAATCAGTTTTAAAAATTGACTGCAGGTTACAAATTAGTATTTCAACCTGTAGATCGGGTTAACTTGCTTGGACAGTACCTGGTAATACCAAACCTTTTTGTTAATTTAGCCAAAAGTAAAATGGAAGCCTAAAAACTGAAGCTATATCCCGCAGTTTTATGTATCTTATTACTGGGTTGCAAATATTGCACAACAAGATTAGCCTAGGATAAAACCCATAGTTCAAAACGCCATCTAACAACTAGCATACCTGTCAACACAACTGTCAACCTTCCTGTCAAATTATAACCTGTCAAGTCATAACTCATCAGTTTTTTGTGAAAGAACATGGAATACTTGAAATAAGTTCAAGAAATGTACCACTAGGCTTTATTATCCCAGTAGCCTAATACTGTGTCTCACACAAATCAGTGATTTTCAAAAACTCCAGGCCATTGAACACTGTTGCAATCACATCTGATTTTCCACATGCACATCAATCTGGCAAAATTCCTCTTAATCTGTCCAATGTGTCTGTGTGATAAAGGTGTGTATGTGTGTGTGTGTGTGTGTGTGTGTGTGTGTGTGTGTGTGTGTGTGTGTGTGTGTGTTGAGCCAGACAGCATGCTTGTCAGGAGGAGCAGAGCTGGCCCTGACTGAATGGTGTGGCAACAATGTTTGTCTGTGTGCCACCAATTGTTCTGATGCGAGTGTGTGTGTGTGTACCATGTTATTGTCTATGCCCAGCAGCATGCTCAAACATGGGCATCTGTGTGGCATTTGTTTGCATTTTTATTTGCCCACAGAATTGCTTTTGTGTCTGAGTGTATGCACATTTGGTTGCTGCCGCACGCAAAGAGCTATCTGCTTGAGGAGAGAGGGGGAAGATGGGTAGTTTGGTCGGCTGGCACTTCAAAGCCGCTGTGGCTGGCTGATTGGCTGCCTGGCTCGCCAGTTGACTGAAAATCCCCTAAGGGCAAGCAGACCTCAGATTTGATTACAAACCCAATAATGTGAGCTTTATATTTACAATGTGAACAGTGCCCATAACTCCATTAGACATGTTATTATCTTAGTGCAGCCAGATAGACACCAGTCAAAGGTGTTGAATATGCAAAACGTGGAATCAGGCAAAGTTCTTCTTGTCAATTACTCTGTCATGAATAACAGAGGACAGACTTATGTGAAGAGGGACACCTCCCGTCCATCATTTTTCCCTCTTGCACGGCAGGATAGCTTTTCATGGCATCCTGTCACCATTTTCCAGCCACAACAAAAAACATCTAAGCTCCCCTCTCCAGTCCGCAGACATATTTCTTGCTGCTGTGACATTTGTTCTCAGACAGCGAGCTCTGTGTCTGTTTTTCCACCAACCCTGATTTTGAGCCAGTGGGATGATCGTTAATTACCATGGAATGGGCTGCTAATGGTTGTCTGCACCGCTCTCCAGCCCCCGACCCCCACCCAACTCTCCGCTCCCTGTCCTGGGTCTCCATGACGACCTGTAGCTGAGTGGCTGGGGGCCTTTTACTAGGAAGTGGATGAGGTGTAATGATTGGAAGGCGGGTCTGACCCCTGTGCTTCCTGTGCCACTTGACTAGGCATAGTGCTTATTAATGGAGCATTTCTCTGGCACCTCACAATGGTGCTGATTTACTAACAAGTCCAGGAGGGCTGAATGGAGAGATCCTGCCAGACCATCCCATGCTTAAGAAGCTGGAGTGTGTTTTGGGGCGTGCCAGGTAAACTTAGCTGTAAATTAGTGTGCAATAGTCCCTTGATTGTGCCATTGCTGCCCGGCAAGTGCCCACGACTGAGTCTCCAAGGACATGTCATTGTCCATCAAAACTAGTCATTTTTACCTCTCATTTACAGCTTATTCGTGCAGAGATTTAGTAACAAGACTGGATCATACCAAGAGCTCACTGCAGTAGCTTGTTGCTCATTTTGCGTGGCATTTTCACATGCCGTCTGTTTGTTCTGAAAAACAAAAAACTTTGTTTACCTGAAACACCAGTGGAAATCCAACATATTTATATCTCGGCGGTCATAGTGAAAACACACTATTTGAATTGCATTAAAGCGATTCTGGACAAAGATAGTGGATTGTTGACTCTCATTCCCCAGTCGTCAAACACCAGCACTTAGAGTTGGTGGTGCACGGCATCAGTAGTCCCTGTGAATTGTTCTTAAACTCAATAAACACTGTTAATATGTGACTGGAATTTTTCCCATTTGTCCAGGAAATTGAAAACTTGCAGCACATGTGGACCAGCACAATTCTTTTCTAATGGAAACCCAACATTACATCGAAAGAGAACCTGTGGGCTGCTTCCATATGTCAAACCAAAATGGAAAAAGGAAAATGTTACCATCTTGGTTTTTATCTAGCATTTACCCACCGCCTGAGAAAGGACCTTTCATCTCCTTATCTCATCATTTAAAACAAACACAAATGAATGTGCTCAGCTGCCTCCGAAAAGGAAATGATGAGCCTGGCCTCTGTATCCCATGACAACGTCAGGGAGCATATGGCTCACAACAAATTCAATATGAATGTAAATGAAGCTCAAATTAAAGGACAACATTGGATGGGAGGAAATAAAGAAAAAAAGCACATGTAGTTTTCCCAGAATGGATTTGAAATATGTTTAATGTTCAGCTGACTAAACAATTTAGAAGCCGCCACCCGCTCCCGTTTGATAAGCAAAATGCAAAGGGAGAGCGTCTGCAGCTTGATAGCAAGCTGACATTCTCAGCAGTGCCACTTGATGCTGGGAGATTAAAATCCTTGTTTCTATGTACTCTCCTCTTGAACGGGATTTGTCATCCATGTGCACAAGGTCAAACATCTCCACCAACACACCTCCGTGGCTGGCTGCGCAGGGATGATATTTCAGTTTTATTTACATTCTCGTATCGCAGTCTCTTCCCTCTGAGGGAGACATTTTCAAGGCAGAAATGGAAGGTATAACAGCACTGAAAATATAATTCTGGCCTTGGTGAATCATTCCCCTTATTCCATTTAAACACCTTTGCAATGTCGAACAACAGCCACCTGCCTCCCAACGCGAGCTCATTGGCTCTTTCCCCATATCAATAAGCGTTGAAGGGGATCAATAGAATGACAGGAAGACAGATCACCATGGTTGGAGAGAGGAGGATGATCCCTTGAGGATAAGGAAAACAAATTCCGATAGGCAATGCTCCTAACCCCCAACTGCTGCATCCCGCCTTCCTCTGTGTGGTGTTGGCACATGCACACATCTGTTAATCTGATACACAGAGGTTTGGTCTCCACTGCATTCCTCTGAACTTCCCTTGAAGAAAAGGTCACCAATTATTTAACAGCAACTGAGCAATTGTTTGTGAATTGCACGCCTAATACTGCTCCATACAGATAGAGTGAGTTTATATGGTTAGCAGTGTGAGACCGCTGACTGAACTCAAAACCATTAAGGTCACAGTTATGTTCCTTCCTCTATGCAAGTCATCACTTTAATGGGGATGGTGTCATACCACTTAGCAGCATTAAGGCACGCAGTGCTTTAAACTACATTAACACTATCACAAATATAGCAGGGCATGTTTACAGCTACAGCAGATAAGGATAATCCCAGAGAAGTAGGCAGGAAATATGGTTTCTCCACTACGAGTGATGTAAACCTGTCCTTATTCTGTCAACTGGGAGTCCTTCCATCATCTAACCCCCCTTTATTCATTGATTTTTTCTTTTTTTTTTTTTTTTTTTTTAAATTGTACTCTGGTTTGACCGTGACAATCCATGACCAGGTCCAGTTTCTGACGTAATGGGCCCAAAGCGTTTGGTGGTGTCTTTGAAAGAAGATTTACTACCTGCCACAGAGACACTCAAAACAAAACATGAGTGACTGGAGACACACAATTTGCTTTAGAACACATCTGCTGCAATCAAATGTGAGGATGCTGTTGTCCGAGCATTACAACCTGCCATCGTTAAGTAATAATTCATCAATAACTGAATTGATGGAGCTTGCTGAAGCACGCATTAAATAAGGACCAACAACACCACCCACAACAGGTCACCACGACAAAATAATGATAAGATGAAAGGGATTTATGTTTCTTGGATAAAAAGACATATCTGCTTGTACCTTTTCTACCGAGAATACAAACTGTTTTCATACCGTTTTAGTGTCAGCCATAATCTGAGACAATGAGATCTCAAGACAAGAGGATTTCTGAAAGCCAGCAGTGACACCAGAGACCATGATGCTACACATCTAGGTCCCATTTGCTTATGTATATCTTTCATTTGCCACGGTGAGAGGATTAGTATGCCATTAGTGTCTTTCCGATGTCACATGTACTCCGTCTGTTGATGATATTATCCATGATCAGACAGACACGTGATTACAGTGTCACGTGGTTGTGCACTATTGAAAATGGCTATAAAATCTGACAACTTTTATGCCATGTAATGCATGAAATCCAAGGACAAGTTGTCAAAGTCCTAAAATGGTGACTTAAACCAGATTACTTGTCACTGTTAATCTTAGGTCTGGAAATGTCATTTCCTCATCAGTGTGTGGTTTGCTCATTTAGCCTTCTGTTTAAACACCGACATGATTAAATACAATATCTGTATCTATATCCATATATACACAGATTTATACATATATAAATATGGCAACTATTTTGCTATGTAGTGCGAAAGGTGTAACCATCAACAGACAAATAATGTAGTGAGCTGACAAACCCTGATTTCAATGGACCTACTATCCAACAGATCAGTCAGGTCTGGCGAGTGCTGTTAAAATCGTGTCACTTGCAATCGCAAGCTATTGTGTGCAGTTATGGATTTTTCCTTTTGTGTTTATTCCTGGGCTCAGAGATGTAGATAAATCTTAAGATAAACTACAAAAGTAGAATATTGCTTCTTTATATTGTAATGTGAGGAAAGAATATGAAAGGGTTAAGTCTGATAAGCTTTTGTTTAGGGACCGTTATCTTGGATCAAATGACAGATGCAACGCTGAAGTGACAATCAAACAGTTAATAACATTAATAAAACAAGCTGTTTTACATTGTGCATGCAGAGGGTTGACAAGAATTGCTTGTATACACTCCATTTTGCTCTGAATATCTCTACAGAATGTATTTGTGATTCATTTGTCATTGTCTGTAGGTTTCTGTCAGGAGAAACAAAACAAGCGTATGTCCACCAATCTGAACACCGGCTGCTAAAAAACGTGAAACTAAACACACTCAACTATTCAACAATGTTCTTTCTCCGGCAGGTGGATCTGTCTGTCTGATGATGACGGTCTGGAGGCTGCAGGCTGTGTGGCCAGTGCCATGATGATGTATGTACACCTGCCGTGGCTCCTGGCTAGCGGTCTCACAGCTCGAACAGTGGGGGGAAGGGGGTAGGACAGGATGGTGGCAGTGAAGGGGGGACAGGGAGAGAGGGTAGACGCCTTAAGGGGCAGCGCTGGGGGGGAGGGGAAGAGAAGCAAAAGAGCTAGAGAGCCGTATCCATTATTGATGGTAGTTTGGTGTATGGAGAAAGAGATCTAATGTGGCCGCCAAGGTTGTAGTGCGTGTGTAATCGACAAAGACAGATTCTCTCACTGTGCCTCTTAAGTCGTTCCCATTCCCCATTCTCCCTCTGCACATCGTCTTTCTCTTCACTCCCTGCGCATCCTCCCACTGTTTCTCAAAAAACAACAAAGGTTTGGTTTAGAGATTATCCTGACTAAACAGGTTGCACAGAACAGCCCAACAAAGGAAAATGACGCCTGTTAGTTGATGAAGGGATTAGATGAGACAAAGGTGAGCGCAATGAAATGGGATTTATCGGTAATGTTTCCAATAAAGCACTGATTCCAGA
The DNA here is from genome assembly GCF_904848185.1 of Acanthopagrus latus. Taxonomy (NCBI): domain Eukaryota; kingdom Metazoa; phylum Chordata; class Actinopteri; order Spariformes; family Sparidae; genus Acanthopagrus; species Acanthopagrus latus. Next base: position 6,287,454 of record NC_051042.1, on the reverse strand, counting down.
GTGAGAATACATCTGCAGTTTATTACATTGATCTTCAGAACTAAAGCCTAAGAAACACACCTTACGTGCCAACATTTTAACTTTAATTACTCCATCAGTTGTCACTATTTTGATCATCTATGGCTTCATCTGTTCAAAGCTGAAACGTGAGGATTTACTGCCTTTGTTTGATATTTATGATACTGAGTGAAGAGATGATAACGAAATAAACAATCATTAGTCGCTGCCCTGGTTCAGATTCACACAAACACACCTAACAACAGATCTTCAGTCACTAATGCCAGTTTCTCTTGTGGGGGCAATAAAACGTGTAACTGTGAAATATATTCACACGGAGGACATTCCTCTAGAAATAGGCTGCTAATGAGCACAAGTTGCAAAACTTTCCCATTCATTTTTCAAGAAATATCCCACAGTACGACTATAATGCAGGGATCTTCACTGTCGTCCTCCACAACATGCCCGCTGTGGGGTTTGATTTTTAAAAGGAAGCTCAACACTTAACGCCTCACTGGATTTTGAGAACAGTGGAGAATCAGGAAAAGGAAAACAGGCTTTAATAAAGAATGCAATGTACCTTAGAGTACCGGGGAAGTCGTTGAACCAAAACTGCGCAACGTTGTATGGAAATTAATTAAACACTAAAGATACTTTAAACTCCAGTCTGGGGTTGCAGGTACACGGGGAGCAGCCCTTCGGCCCAGTACCAGCTGGGGCGGGCTGAATAACCGCACCACCATGACGAATCTAATACAATTACGCACATGGAGGTGTTAGGGGGCTGACAGAGAATGATGAAGCCAACATCAAACACAGTGTTGATAAATGGAAAGCAGGGAACGGCTGACCAGAGGAGGAGTCGGAGGGGGGAGGGAAGTGGAAAGAGAAGGAGGGTGAGGCTGTTATTGATTGTACTGGATGACAAGGGGAGGGAGGGCGATGTGTGAAGAATGAAGGGCAGGGTTCGCCCCGCGGGCAACAGTTAAAGTATCGTGCCCCCTGAGAACGCACCAACTAGCCTCCAATGAGCTGCCCATTGGTCACGCTGAATATGTGATTGACACACACAACCAGTTACTACTTCTAACGCCCCATCTGAACCATCCCCCTCAAATAAACACAACAATGCATCCCAGGCTGATTGAAATTCAAAGGCGAGCCTCAACGCCACAGGCATAGATAGTGATGGGCAGAAGGGGGGGGGAGCAGTTGTGGCTCACAAGGGTCCTATAAAAAACAGATGCTAAATCACTTAACAACCCCTAAATTAGTTGCCTGCAAATCTGCTGGGACATGGGGAACCTAACAGTCTGTAGAGACCACATGAATGGGCAGCGTAGTGCAAAGACTTGTGGTGTGAAGTGTAACACATCGGTCGACACTAAATGGAGTACATCAAAAGGAAGATGGCCTCACTGGAGCACGTTTCACTTCTGCATCCAATATCATTAGAGACGAGAAGGCCAGTGTAAGAAACGCACGGCCAAACTGACAGCGGCATTAGCTAACAAAGCTCCACTCCGATATTTGGGTGTTCAGGTGATGGGATGTGGGGTAGTCCTTCAATTTATCGGAAATGAGGACATGAGCGGCTGGTGACTGGCGAGGCCTTGTGTGCATCTCATTTTGTCTGAGGGAGGCTTTGCTGCAGGATTTATCACCACCCTTGATCTCATTTCCTTTTCATATGCTAGTAAATCCCAGGTAAGGCAGACATTTGGGATGATACAGGGAGAGTGGCCAGGGGACTCAGATTGGACTCCTGGAATTAATCTGGGAAAATCCTCAATGCTAACCTGCTTAGTTGTCACTTAATCTAGGGTAAAGCAAATATCAATTACACTAAGCACAAAATGTGGGCCAGATAGCCACTGATCCCTTGCCCAACAATGAAAACAGAAAGGCAATTGGAAACTGGTTCATTTGATTAATTTGATTCTTATTGAGTAATTGGCACATGTTACCTAAAAGCAGATGCTCAAGGAAGAAAAAACGGCTCAGCTGGGAAAGTGGGCATTGCTGCCACACACACACACACACACACACACACAATTTTGTCTAATGAGTAGAAGGATTGGTAGTAGACAACCTAAATCCAAACTACATTACCAATCTTCTCTGAATGCAGGTCAGCTCAAATACGCTTATGGTCTACACTCAAGGACAAAACAACTTTCCCCTGGAGGGCTTCTCAGGTGACAACTTAAGTAACACTCTGTCTGGCTTTCAGTCACGCCTGCATTCCACGGAGAAAAATGAGCATGTTGAAGGCATGCTTGGTTAGCGAATAGTAAACAGGTTGACACAGAGGACCGCCACTGGTCGCATACAGCACATACAGTACCACAACAACAGGTGACGTGTTTTTCCATCACATGCTCGCATAAGCGTGCTATATATTGCGTGTAAGAAATGCAAGGCTGCATTCAAACTGTGAGCTCCAATTTCACTCAAACTAGGTCAGTTTTGACATGACCAAAACAGCCCCAAAAAAATCTGAAATTATGCAATGAAATGCTGCCTCATTAGCTGCCTTTTGACCACACCTACTGTGTGCCGCAACCTTTGAGCTATTTTCGACTAAGCAAGAGAAAAGTCTGCTTTTATCACCCAACCTAGTTTGGTCAATTAGGAACACAATGAGCATCCTGCACGCTCCTGTGTGAGTACAGTTCATTTCCTGCCTTTATTGTTACAAGTGCTGGGCTCATTCAAAAGTGGATGAAAGAGGGGGGTTGAGGGGGGCGGAGGGGTAGACACTATTTACTCAGCAGGGACAGACATGACTCCCTGGCTTCCTAATAGCTTCCTGCATTTCACACAATTGTTTCCCATCAGGAAATCTTATCGATAGACTGCCGCCGTGTTGACCAGAAAACCCACAACACACGGATACTGCGCTTTAATCAAGTGTCTTTAAATGGGAAGATTACTTGTATTTGTTTGACGATCTTCTCAATTTTTATTTCCAAAGGTGCCTTGTTTAACCAGGTTACCAAACCAGTGAACACATTTTAAAAGGAACTTTACAGCTCCAAAGCTGTCACATTCACAGGTTGGATATGTATCTTTAACACATGCTGAGAAAGAAAACACGAAATTGTATGTAAAGGAGCAGTGAACTTACACTCTGGAGCGACTTCCGTACCAACAACAACTGGACCCGGAGGCCAGATGCTGCACCCTGCATCTGAAAAGTTTAAAGTTGCCAGCTTTGACACATTTCTTAACTGCTGAGCAAAATGCACCCAAGTCTTTGATGTGCCGGTGACCACAGTGGCTTTCTTGCTAAAAATATACAATGTGCTGGTAAACAAGACAATTTTAGAGTTGCTGGGTAGCTAATCCTTTTACTTTAGAGAGAGACTGACTGTTTCCCCCTGCTTCTAGGCTCTCTGATGAGCTAAGCTGAATGCATCAAAGCATTCTCTCCATATTAAATGTGCAGAAATTAAATTGCTATTGATTTTCAAACTCAAACCCTGAATAAGACAACATATAAGTGCATTTTCCAAAATGTCAGCGTATTCCTTTGAGACCACTTGAATGGCCCGACATATTAGATGAGTCCTAGACGCAAAGTGTGGTCATGGGATGAAACTGCAGTTAAGATTTCCCACTGGCTGATACCGTCTCCCCATCTTCATAACCCCCAGCTGTATCCTGACATAACATGTGTGAAGGGGTTAACACTGCTTAGCTTCTACAGCATGCGTATGAGCCACAGGTATGTGTGGGACTGGCAGAAACACAGCCCATAAAATCCACACTCAACCTCCGTCTAGCACGCAAGGAATGTTCTCTGAGCGCTTCACTATCAGCGTTGAGCCAGGAGGGGCTATCCTCGCCTGTCCTTTGAAGTCTGTGTGAGAGAAAGCCAAAATGGGAAAGGGGCAGTAATAGTCAGCTAGAGCCAAGAGGCTAGCTATTGCGAGGTCAGCCAATTTCTTTCTCATTAGAAATTAATTACAGACATAGCCAGTGTAGGGGCCGAGCTACAGCGTCGCTAGGCGTCCCATGCATCGCCCCCACGGGGAGCACTTGAACCCCTGACCCCCCCACCACTGTCGTTTGGGGCCAAAGGGGGTGCGTGACATGGCCCTGGCCCAGAGACACTGCCCCGCCAGGCTGGGAATGCAGTGGCACTGTGGGGGGATTGGGAGAGGGACAAAGAAGGGGAAGAGGGGCTTCACTGATTCAGGGCTCACTGGGTTAGAGAGCTTCATTATTAAGTCCCCTGTCAGTCCGCAACAAAAAGCACCCCACGGACTAGCGGTGGCTAATAAAACCACCACCCTTAATAACTCAAGACTACTTCTGACATCTTCTTTTGAGAAGAAATGAAAGTGTGTGACTTGGTCCCCAGCTTAATGAAAGTATCCACATCTTTTCAGCTGAATGAACTGTTGCTTCACGCTGAAAATGGACCAGTGGGTAGTGCCAAAACCGACTTGAATTAAGCTGCTTTCACACCTGCTTAATTAGATAATGTCGGGTGAATTTTCATTTAGACTTGCTACACTTCACTACAATATTACACGGCATATGGCAGAAACAGACTGCAGGACATATTTGAGGATCTTGCTCTGCACGGGTGTGTGTTTGTGCTGTGTATGTGTTGCTCTTTGAGTGAATTTGTTCAGCAGGTGTCCTGAAAGCATGGATGACATGCTTATGCATTCAGGACTAATTCAGACCACTCCAGGTAAATGAAGAATGAAAGCGGAAAAAACATTTTGCTTTTCTCCCAAACCAGCAATTCGAGCACTTGAATTGTTGGTTGCAGAGAAAAATGTTACAAAAGAACTCATTGTCCTTTACAAGAGAAATATCCCATATTAATGGTTCTACCTAACGGTTATGGCACACCTCCACAGTCTGTTATACATGTTGAAAAGGCAGCGCATGAACAGCAGAGTTTCACACTTTACATAAGAAGACACTTCTGCTGAATCTGGGATCCGCCCAAATAAACACGGTCATTCTTTCAGCTGTTACTTCACTCATCAAGCGACTGTGTGGCCTTATTTGTTCATAAAGGTCAAAGATTCTAATTGTGCGCAGCCATGGCACCTGAATCACACATCTCACAAACACCCACACTACAACACCTGTCAACTCTCCAAGTCTTTGCACTCCCCGTTTGGCTGATTGCCTACTGACAAGTGCTGAGATAATTAAACAATTTGTCAACAATGTTGATAATCAATTGCTCATTTGAGTAATTTATCAAGCAAAAACAACAACAACAGCAAAATAACGCTGGTTCCAGCTTTGTGAGGCTTTACTGCTTTCTTTCTTTTTTTTAAATCACAGTAAATTAACTTTGTGTTTTATACTGTAGGTCTCACACAACAGCACAATGAAAGACATTACCTTAGGCTCTGGGAAATTCTGGCTGTGCGAAATAAACAATTAATCCACCAATTAAAAAAATAACAGATGAATCAATAAAACAAATAGATGAACTCACTAGAGCCTTATTACAGAAAGGGCATTCAAATTTGGCTTGGAAGAAAAACCCAATTACCATGTACCCAAACATGTCATTCACCTCATCGTAGTGTGATTGAATGGGGTGGGAGGGGGATAGATGAACAGACTAGTTTAGCTGTAGTCATTAATGTTCCTCTCCCCGTGTTCTTGATGGGACACCTCATTAAGAATCTGTTGGCAGCAGCTGGCTTGCTACCCTACCCCATTACTGCCCCACCATGCCAAAACCTCTGCCACTGGCCCTCCCACCCATCCCCCACTCAAACATGTCCCTCGTGTCTCATATGACATCTGTGTCTCGAGGTCCTGTGATGGAATGCTACTCGCCTGCTATGCCTCCGCAGGTGCTCCCTGCTGGCTGCCATCCATTTTGCAGCCATGGTGGTGTTGTGTGCTGTGGCTGAGTGACCTGTCGCAGGCTCTGAAGTAGGCCGAGCGAGCTGAGTCAAGGTTCAAGGGACAATGGTTAAGGAATCAGAGGGAATTGATGCAGCTGCCTTCCATCACTACCCGTTGTGTACACTTCAAGCTGGATGAAAATCCTCACCTCTGGAAGCTTACTGCCCTGCCTCAACCTGCTTATAATTCTTCACCAAGCTCATCCTCCTCTTCCTCCCCCACATCAGGCAGAGGAAGGTCATGTCTGTATTTAGCCACAGCTCAGGAGACTGTGTCTTCCCAGATGCTGCTCTCAGGTTCTGTGTGGCTTCAGCCAACGGTGACTGAAACCCAGCTGTACTCTATGTGGGGTGAGAGTGATTACGGCATATGGTGACTAAGAGAGGGAACAAGATGATTCTCAACAAAATCGCCCAAGAATGTCATCAATTGTGCACTTGAGCGAAATGCATTATGAGTCACAATGTGAGAATTGTGCAACCTTCTTTTGCACCATGTCTCAGAATCTTAGGTTTCATATCACAGCCAAACCCTGTCTTTATCTGCCTCCATAAAACAGACACTACCGGAAATTATCATCTTCCCAAAAGGTCAAGGACCGGGATCCACATTAAGAAACAGACGGTCATAACTGAGCAAAGGGAGTGGGGTCCAATTTTATAGCTGTCATCAAAGTTGTCAGGGTGCACGGTCACATGGTAATCGTAGCACCACTTCACAGACAATTCAGCTTAAAACAACTCTGCCGTTTTAAGAAGTTGAACAGAGGATAGTGGTGGCCTGTCCTCATCTAGGTCACCACTGTGTAGAGGACGGCGTACGGCGCAGCTGCTACTTAGCGACACAACAACCTGCTCGCTCATCCTCCTGGATCCACGTTCTTCACACATACTTCGTATAATTCACTTGATTCAAATAGTAGAGGGAGAGGGATCCATCCTCTGGCACTCTGGAGGTAATTTTGGAGGGAGTTTTCCCCCCTAATCGAATCGAGGGTCACAGGACAGATCGTCTTTTATACTGTACAGATTGTACATCTCCCTGAGGTGTTCTGATTAGGATTTTGGGCTATATTGGGCTTAAATTGACTTGACTTGACGAGGTTCTTGATCAAAGCAATGAAAAACCATCTACAATCTCCTTTTTTGCTAATGTTTGTAATAGAAAAGAAGCACTACAATCCGCATTTAAACCTTGACATTTTTATCAACAGTAAAACTTATTTTCCACTTCAATCAAATATAAAAGGCACAATTAGGCTAAACTCCACATGTTTTGTGTAAAAAGCTGCATAACATTTATACAACAAGGAGAAAAGCCATCATCTCTCAAGTAAGTGGTGCTGAGGGTCACATTTGCTCAACTGTGGAGAGCCAAAATAGCAGAATAAAAAGACACTGCCAGTTCCATTACATCATGTCAGTGTATTAAAAAGGCTTCAAGCAGTAATTTCACCATTTTAGCTGACCTCTGTTAGCTTCAGATGAGCTCAGAGCTGCGGAGAAACTGGCTCCAATAACACAGTAAGAAGTCGCTGCAGTCACTGGAGCGCCATGCCAAAAGGGAGCTCCCAACGGCACAAAGGAGCCTCTATCTAAATCTGAACTTTTTCAAAGAAGCATTTCAGCTTGGTTTTAGCAGCAAAAACATCAGCTAATACCAGGAGAATTTTTCCGGGGGTCACCATAGCAGCAGGTGAAATCAAAATAAATCCTGTGAGGTTGGCTGGAAAGGCCCCAAGAAGACCTGAGACACTAGTTGATATATACATGACCAGCACAGAGTCGGTGCTGGTCTTAACTCTAAATCCTAAATTGTTGAAACTAAACGTCTGAGACTCAACAATCCAGAACACTGCTGTGCTTTGCATGCCATGGAAAAGTACTGTGTTGGACTAAAAATGACACCTTCCTCTATTCTTGCTGAGGTCTCAACACACTACGCCTACCATGTTTAAAAGTCAAGTGGTTTCTATGGATTTCCACTACAGAAACCAGATAAATCAGTTCTTGGCTTGTAAAACGGACCAAGAAAATTATGGAGAATTACAGCAACTTCAAACAGAGTTGTTCAGGCACTAGTCGCAGCAGCTCATTATCTATTGCAAAGACACCATAATTAGAAATCTTTGTTGGAGCACTGGTATTGAATTGGGTTACGTGTGGCATCTAAGAAAGTAAAAAGTTGTGAAACTCAACAGGGTTTTCCAGTGCACGTCAATATTTTCCACTGGGAAACATCAGCTCGTCATGTGAACCTTTTAAAATCTTTTCATAAGCGCATTTTTAGAAATCAAAGTTCTTTGACGAACCAAAACCACACAACCACCAAGCTCTTAGCAATTCACAACCGTGTGCAAAGCTATAATTTTGTTTTAAACTGAGCAATCACAATAAAAAAATGGCTTAACAAGATAAATAGTATGAGATACAGAAAGAGGGCCAATGCTGGCTGCTAGCTGCTATACAAAATCAACTCGAGTCTAAATGGTCTAATTTCTTCCCATCCTCTCGGTGAAAGCAGGGAAACACTTTTTTCAGCTTGAGAGTGAGTTCAAGAAGGGAAACTCTCTGAACCTTGTTGATAAAAACAGCTGTTCAACCCCAGATGGGTGGCATACGCCTATACAAATACCCACCCAAACATACACACACACATCCCACCAAGTCCAAAGCTGCCAAGAGACACAGGCCGGGCACAAGATGATGGCAGGCAGCTCATTTGAGCGGCGCTCACAATCGTCTCTCTGTGACTGACTGCCCCCACACCCTTCGCGCACATGAAAAGTTTCTTTGACTGAATGAGGGCTGAGAGGCTCTATGTGTACATGAGTAATTCATACGTTATTAATGTATATGTAAGATATCGTCCACACACACACACACACACACACTGGTTAACCTAGCACCAGTAACATGGAGAATATATAGAGGGTGACAACGTCTGAGGTTAGAAATAAAATAAAAGTCAATTTGCTGAATGAAATAGATCAGCCGCAGTCTGAACTGAAGGCCCCAGGATCCATTAAAACAATTCTCTGTTTGGAATACAAGATTCAAATTGCGTCATCCACACTAGACGATTACGATGAACACGGATCATCATATTGGCAAAGCTGCATTGATTCTCATTTGCCTGCATTCTCTTTGAAGCGCAAGCTACTTAACAACTGCACTACACCATAATCTTCGCCAGTGAGAAGACTTTCAGGTTAATTCATCACACCCTGGACGTCCTCCAAAGAGACGGCAGAGAATAAATTCATGTCTGAGAGCTGCAGGATGTTGGAACTCCAGCAGGTACAGTGCATCCAATTGAAGGTTATTAATCAGTGTTTCAAGAGGAATATCAGTCGCTCTTAATTTATGACATGGGCAGCTGCCAGGAATGAAACATGCCACATCACAATTGTGTCAAATATAAATCATGCTAATTATATTTATGGTCATTATGAGCAACAGCTGATTGGGGACAAGTTGCAAAATCATAAGTAATTGAAAAGCCTAATTTTCAGTAGTTTCATTCTGCAGCTTCTGTCATTCGCAACGTGCTCCGACTTCCTGTTCAGGTTATTACACTTTATTTGTTTCATGCTTTTCATCTTTGAGTATAAGAATTTTTCTCCAAATGACTGTGGCTTATTATTCTTCGGGTTGGAGTAACTGTTATGAAATAGCATTGTAAGATGATGCCTCTGCAGAAAATCTGTCAATATTGTAACATCCCACAACACATACAGCATCAATTTTCACACCATCAACGCAAAACGCTGTGTGTCTGCTTTGAAAGCTAAAAATCTGATTCCAAACGATTTTAACGAACTCAAACAATTCCAACTATTCATTATTGATTTCAAACATTACGGGGGTCTGCTGGTGAAGACAAACGATACAATAAAGCCAGCCTTACTCTTTATCTGCTTGTAATCACAAAGATGTCATTGAGGTCCTGCTTTAGAGATGTAAAAACAAAAAATAAAATAACAGGATTTAAAAATGATCTTATTTTAATAAGAAATGCCTGTAATATGCCCCCCAGGGCTTGAAAAACAGTTCCATGTATAACAGAGTCTTGCACTCATTAGTCCAGGCTCATCTGACAAGCACAGCTTGCATGTGTCATAATCCTGTGCAGCTGCCACGACTGCCAGGAGACACCACGACAGGAGACTCGGCAGAACCGAAATAGCCAAAGTTTGAGGAAAATTTTCAGGGGAAAAAAACCTCACCACCCTGCTGAGCTGGTATAACCATTCCTTTGGAATGGCCACAATGCCAATTCTTTCAAGGTTTCCTTGAATGTCAGGCCAGGGGGAAATAATTCTTCCTTAAATCTAACACACTCTGCCATTTGCTGCTGTCATGCTGCAGTTTTAAAAGACATGCTCTTGAAGCGCGGCAGCTTTGCTACTGTAGTTTTTCTGTAGGCAGTGCAAGACTGGACAGTGGCGCGCTGTCCAGAAGAACATAACCAACTGTGACTGCAGTGTAGCAGAACATAAATATTATAGAACGTGTCAAGCTGCAACACTACTACTTGCTATTTATACAACCTTCACTTAGTTCTTTTTGGAGACTTTATGTGCAGCTCTCGTAAAAGCTTCAGGGAACAATGGTGCTAGTATCTGTACATCAGGAAGATTAATTGTTTGTTTTGGTTTAACATAAAACCTTCATGTACAATTGCCACATACCTGCAGTCAGTGGTAGTCAAGGTAATGCCTCGTAACAGACGAGGAACTGAAAAGACTTTCCGTGCAGCTTCTCAATGAATCAGATCCCTTTGAGGCTTTTGTGTTGGATCCTTTTACATTTACTGTTATTATTGCTACACACCAGGGTTGCAACTATCGCTGACCTTTGTGTAGATTAATCTGTTGATTATTTTGAGTGAGGCCAGTTCAGTTCTCTGCAGCACCTCTCAAGTCGCCGTATACCTGAAGTGCTTCACCACATAATGACAAATATGATAAACTGCACTGATATTGAAGTGTAGCCATAGTTTCCAGTCTCTTCTCTGTATGATTTCCCCGCACTCCACTATGTACGTTAGCGCCATGGAAACCGAAAAGACTCTGCTCTCCCAGAGGTCATTAAGCCCAAGCATCATTCAATCACAGCAGAACAGAGTCCTGGAGAGCACCACAGCACCACAGCGAATTAGACATTTTGCATTTTTGTTCCATTTTAGAAAAGCAAAAAGAAAGAAAAACTAGAAAACAGTGAGTGGAAAATGTTCGCAGCAACATCTCTAGATTTTTTTTTTTTTTTTTGTAAATACTGTTGATGTAATGTCCCTCAGGTTACTATAAAGTCTCAGAGGAGTCATCACACAGGGAAGTGTGGACAGCTTTAAGGCCTCTTGACACAATTCAACTTTTTTTTTTAAAAGTTTTTTTCAGCTTTTTTGTTTTGACATGAAAGGACTGGCAGACACAAAGGAGACATACAGCAGTCGGATTGGAGAGGTGCTGCGTCTGACATTGCTTTAGTCACAGCAGGAACACCTTGATGTAAGCTGCTTTATGTGAACCAACCAATCATAGCACTGAATAGGCTGGCTTTCAAAGTACAGAGAAATGTGATGGTTCAGGACAACACCTACTGTATACCCCTCTGCACCATATTGAATGAAAGGGTTTCCCCATGTCCAGGGAGCAGGGCTTCCCCCAGGAAATTGATTATTGAACGTTGTTTGGTGTTTTTTTTGTTTGTTTTTTTCCTTCAAAGAAAAGTCTTTATTCTTTACTAATGCATACAAAATGTCCTGCTGGAGCTTGTAAACCAGGAACCAGAAACTTGTTTACATTAAAATGCAGGTGAATATTACTAATATTACAAATAGTAAAAAAACTTTAACATCATGTTTTTATTCAAACATCGTGAGTTATTACCTTGATTAATCATCATCATTAACTTCTGCAGTTAATTATTACCAAGTGAATGTTCAATCTGTAGACGTGATTGATAAATTGGTGTCATCTACTGAGCTTAGAATGACATATTGTATCGTGATCATTTTTTTTTTAGAAAACATTTGCAGCTCCTTAAGCTGCTGCTTGTGATGTGAACATCACCTAGTTTTTCTGTGCTGGAGCTCACTGGATGCATTAGCTTCCTCAGAAAATTGTAAAAAGGATGGTAGGTACGTCAAAACAAAAAAAAAAGAAAAGGAAATTGCAGCAGTGTGGAGAAATTCATCACACTCCACCTGTGGTGTCACCGACAACAACAAACTAAGAGAGCAGAAACACACTCATAAAAGATGAGAATGCACTTGGTGGGCTGGACAATAAGGGTGAAATTATTTCACGATATCAATATTTTTGCAGTGTCAGTATGAATGAAAATCAAAGTCACCCTAAAAACTGATTCTGAGTTCTCTAAAAAGTTGATTGTTTTGCTGGTGGTATACAAGATAATGAATAAATACTGCAGAAGAACCAGAGCCTCAAAATCCAAACAAAGGAAAAACACACGACCAAATAAAATATCGACACTGACACTGTATGGTGGTGGGGGGGGGGGGATTCCGAAGAGCTCTAAGAAAGTAATTCAAGGCCACTCGATGTGTACCAGAATGAAAGGAGCAGGAGAGGCTGATACACTGGCTGTAGTGGAGAGACCGAAAAAGGCAGACTTAAGTAATGATCTTCTGAACCACAAGACTAGTAGCAGCTCTGATAAAGCCAATTTCATCCTAGCAGGGGGGCAGCAGAAGCTGTGGACTTGGCCCTGATCCGTTCTGAGTTTTAGACTCCTCTCCACTCAAACAGCCCCACTTTCACTGCCACGAGACAGCCGGCCCAGTCTGCACCTCAGATACACAGGGGGCTCACAATGCTAGTTAAAGAAACGGGTTTAAACAGCATACTGAGTAGTGATCAATAAACATAAGGAAAAATGTTGAATTAAAATTCATAGAGCATGGAGAGAGAATTCATGTAGCTTCAGTCTGGTGTACAAGCATTAAACATCCAGACTAACAGCTGATGTGTGAAACTTTGATATTGTGAGGAATGGGATCAAACCAGTTGAGCTTTCAAGGGGGGTAATATTACCTGCAGGTCAGATTCAACTGTAAATGAGACCATATATTGTGATATGGTAAGTGTTGTCCTGTCCTGGTTTTAAAGGCTGCTGTACAGAAAAGTGATTTCATTTCCTGGACTTGTTGTAATACTTGTCTTTATCCATATCTTTCATTATATTCACATTACTGATGATTATTTATGAAAACTCTCATTGTGTTAATATCTATGACTGAGAAGATTTGACAATATTGATATATATATGGTTTATTGGTATAAAACCGAAAATATTGGAATAGTATTTTAAGATTTGTTTACCCAGCTCGAAAATGCTGTCACTCTCCGCACAACTGATGAGTAAATTAAACTTGAGATCCGTGTTAAATGAAATAAAAGCCAATAATCTTAAAAGCCACAATAGTTAGCTAAAAGCTGAAAGCGGGTGATGACCCCAACCTCCCAAAAGATGCAACAGCAGATGTCAAGGCATCTATTCAGAGGTTATTGATCAACACCCCCCCCCCCTCCGCCAATTACTTGTGATTAACTGCTGTGACTGTTAGGACTAATCATTTCAATAATAGCTGTCATTTAACCCCTACAAACCCCGGACAGGCAGATGTAGCTGCTGTGAAACCAAATTGGAACAAGGCACAATCAACACGTTATTTTCAACCGCGGTCTCAAAGTGGTGACATCCCCACGCCGCCTTTTACGTGAGAACACAGAGCAGAAACAAGCCAGGCCTCCACATCAGCGGCCATTGCGAGCCAGTAGCATTTCCAAATAGGAGTGGTTTGCATTAGTGAAGCAGATGAATCCTACACTTGGCCAAGTGTGCAATTATTCGTCCCTCAGTGGATGGAGGTCATTAGGACTTTATGAGCGATTGAAGCCCATAAATAAATGATCAGTAAACAACATACTCTATAGAGCAGAGACAGCAGGTGACGCTGCGTGACGCCCCCTCACATCTCATCACAAGATGATGTGATATGAGGAAAAGATTCTGCCATTTTTAGCTGGAGATGAAGTTGTAAAATTCACGTGTGTAATTGGCTGGAACAGAAGCCTTTTACTGCACGTTGCATACAGATTACACTGTGAAATGAGGGCGGTGATGGAACTGTTCTTGAAATTCAGGATGAATAAAATCCAAACTTGAGCTCTCTTACTTAGCCTCGCTACAAACTGGGGTGTGGGACCACCAGGGCTTTCCAAACACAATCACACAATGGTGGTAAATTATGTTCTTAGCAGCAGAGTCAACGGAGAAGAACTTAAATGTGCCAAAGAAAACGGCAGTTGTTTATAAAGTCTGGGCGAAGCTGCATCTGAGGTGGTCTGTGGGGACAGAACTCTGGTGAGTGGTCTGAGAGGAGGGAGGGTTGCCAAATGTTTACACATTTCAGCAAGTTATTTGCATTGTCCGCTGGGAGACAATCAGCACACAGCTCCCTCCCGGCAGGATTGGAGATAAGATAGGGCCTAAATGGCTTTTACACTCCTCTAACAGGGATTTGTTTACAAAGGGCAAACTTTTTCAGGCATTTTTTTTGAAGTTCTAGCAACAGAGGAGGAAGTGGTTGAAAAAGGCAGCACTTCTAACTCTTACAGGTCGTATCTTTCATATCTGCGCCCGCACCAAACGACGCAGGCTGAAACTCTTTAGGTTTGGGCTGCAACTCTGCCAACTTTGATAAAGATAAATTCTGGCCACAGTCAGGACCTCAAAGAAATGTGTTTTGAATAAACAGATATTTTCAGAGAAGGGGACCCCACAATTAGTAATTTGAGACTCTCTCTGCGTGTGGGTCCCAGTCCAATTCTCTGGAATCAATCAAAGCTCCCAAAGGAACTCCCTGGTCCCCTTAATCTCCTGGTTTTATTACTTTCCAGACAGTCGGCCTGTTTCACCCTACCCCCATCTCTCTCTTTTGTACTGATCTCCAGCAAAGCCAAGGAGGGGCTTTTTTTTTTCTCCCTCTCTCCCTCTCTATCTCCTCTTCCACCACTGCAGAGCTCTTTTCATGCAGGAGAGGGTCTTTTATCAGGCCCCACACGCAAGAGAGCCAAGCAGCTCGCTCAGGCCTGTCACTCCAACCCCCTTCTTCTTTGCACATTCATTCCTTTTAGAATAAACAACAAAATTTCAAAAAGGTGCACAGGCTGCCTAGTCTGACACACACACACACACACACACACACACACACACAACTATTTTGCATATCACGAGAATGAAAAGAAACTGGGCCATGTTGCACAAGACTTGGTTACATTCACAATTTTCCAGAGCACATGCTGCTGTGTGATGGTGTCTAGCAGTTCAAGTGATAAAAGATATGGCTCGGTCGCGATAGGGTTTGTGATAAGGGCTGGAGCTGTGTGCTCCAGCGACTCCCTCACCGCTTCCAAATGATCCCAGGCACTCATGGCTCGGAGAGTGCTTATAGCAGATTGTGACTGGTTCTGCTGAAACATACAGACACCAATCAATACCTCTAATATCAAGGCATCACCTGTAATGCCAGTGACATGTCTCAGTGCTGAACACCACCAGTTGGAGTGAGCAGTGCACACTGCAGTGCAGTGTCCTCTCTTCAAAACAATTAACAGGAGCAAATGAACTGGTTCTGTTGATCCATCAGCTAAACGTGTATTGACGCCAAACTAATGAGATGTCTGCTGGACTGATGACGGCAGCTTATTACCTGACACTGAACACTAATGACTCTTTGCATTGTGGATTTTTTTTTTTTTTCAACCTGCCATCCTTTTTCCATTTCCATGATCACGGGGCCAGCCAAGCACAGATAGATGCATGGATCTCTGTCTAACACACACATGTGGTATCAGTCCAGAGACAGAACCACACCGCATGTCTGGATCTCTACAGACATACACAGAGGAACCAGGGAGCAGTTCTGCCACTACAACCTGCGTGCAGACAAAAGGACGGGCTGGAAGCGTGTTGCTTCTCAGCCTCGAACGGGGCTGTAAAGATCTGGTCTGGGTCTAAATGCCTGTTAGGAGAAAGTCTCCTGGTTTTAAAGTTGTGTATATGGTGGAAGAGTATCTGACCCACACGGGGCAGAATTAGCCTCCTAGCTCCCCGTCTGATCAGAGCCAGCATTCCGTTTGTTTCTGTTCCTCCCAACTCGACCCGATGGAGGTTAAGTTAGTTGGATCGAGGCGTGAAGCCGCAGACACACATGAGAACAGCAGCAGTGTCGGTGAGGGTCTTACCTTTGTCTACATGCTTTGCCGCGGTGGTCTCCGTGTAGAGAGAGGTGAGACAGAGGAGAGAGAGGAGCGACAGAGCTCCCCGCTCGGCCATCACTTTTCACGAATAAATCTTTGCAGGCTTCAGGAACCCGGGAGAAGATTTCAAAAAAAAGAAAGAAAAAAAAAGAAATCCTTACAATCCCCGGCCGCCTCCTGGAAATGCACAAGGGGGGGAGAAAAGTTCAGAGTCCTAAAATGTGCAGAAACATCGGGAGCCAGGTACTTTTAAAACTGGCCGGATGAAACATGTAGCTGGAAAGAGAGCCGCAGGTTACACAGACTGTTTTCTCAACTTGGTCGAGGCAGAGGTCGGAGGAAAAACACTGAAATCAATCCATTGCCACGGAGTCGCAGCGCGAGGACGACGAGATTTGCGGGCGACTAAGCACCAAGGCGCCGGATGAACTACTCCGATGTGCGCCAAGCGCGTAAAAGGGCAGAAAGAGCTCAGTTGGAGAAAAGATGAGATCCGAGCAGAAGGAGAAATCTCCGCCGCGGCCACCTCACTGCTCACGGACGGGACGTAAGGGAGCAGCGTGTTGAAGGGCTGGATCTCCACCGGCTCCCCGGAAAACAGGGCGTGGACTCACACGGAAGTTTGGATCCTGTGTGCTCAGGCAAAAACTAAACTGTGGTGTGGCATTTCAGTCCGCAGACACCGGCTCGTCTTTCACACCGCCCACGTCTATTTGAGTGCGAAAATAAAGCACAGTATTCAACATTAATGACAATGTTAATAAACTCTAAGTCCAGCACACACGATGTATACCACCATAAGCTTTCTGTCTTAATTTAAGTTTAGTAACACAATATATATTCGATATTCACATTAAGATAAATACTGTTTGGGACAGTTTGTTGCTAACATTACTCAGGGCTAACATAGCTTTAGCTTCAATCTGCGCTCTCAACTGTTTTGTTTTTTTGACTCACTTCAATGAAGTTTAGTGGCCTAAAATATACATAACAACATTTTTTTTTATTAATATGTGGCTTACCAGCAATCAGAATATGTCATATTTGAAACGTTAGCATTGGTGATGAGCTAGCTTCTTGTTAGCTAGTTCAACTTCCAAAGCTAACGTTAACGCTAAAGCAGGATATATTTTTGAACCATAACCCTGATATTTAACATCAGCTGACATTTCTGGATTTATCCCTCCAAAGATTCTCCTTTCTTGACCCAAACAAAGATGGCTGCCGGAAGTGAGCCATCTCCTCCTAAGTATGAAGCACTGAACAACTAAAACATAGGCTATAACATAAGACAGTTCTAATAAACTAATAAACAGAACACACTTCTCATATAAAGATAAGCAAGTAAACAGTTAAATTTTCCATGGACAGTCCCAATTTTTAGTGGCTGTCTCAGGATATGTCCCCAATTTTAACTGTATGTTAAAAACAGACAGCAATGTTAAATTATAGGCTGTTTTACAAGGCCAGCAGATGGAACGAGGGCATACAGAGGAGACTGATTCAGATCAGATACAGAGATGTCTCTGTCCATCACAGTTTATGTGTTTCATATTATATTAAACTTTGACCATTTTCTTTAATGAGTGTTCCATAGTTCAATATCAGTGGGCGTGTATCATTGTTGATTACAGTTACCAAGGTCAGAACACATGAATCCTTATTTATTTCACACATACAAAACACATATTGATATTTTCATTGCTCAACAGGAAATGTCCCCAGTCTTAATTCCAGAACTCTGGTCAGTTTAACTCAAGAGACCCAAACTGATCAAAATCCAAAAACATTACAAGTCAATCAAAACCAAAAGCTGATCCTGTCACTCAGATTGTGTTAATCATCCATGCAAACCTCCTAAACGATGCTCAAATGTAATAACTATGATGTGACAAGTGCAAATGGAGCTACAAGCTAACTGTCTGTAAATGCGCCTGTAAAACAGGAGAAAGTTGAACTGTGAAGAAGTTTTCTTCTTACCTCGACCTTCAATCAAACTGTAATGAGGAAAATAATTGTAAGTTGTCTTTGAATGTGTAATGGTTATGTATGTAAGAGGGCTTTGCTTACAGGTTAGTCATACTAATTTGCCACACCAGTGCTTGAAGACTGCTTAATGCCATTGTATGTTTTTATGTTTGCCTGATATCAGTGAGATTTTCATCTTACCTCACCTTGCTTTCATCTGTTGTATTTCTAGATCAGTGATGTTTGTGTGGTGTGGGCTGACACAAAGTATTCTGCCAATAAAAAAGATGAATTCGATTTTCAGAATAAAACTGTGAACATCCCTAAACTTGCTGTAGTCTCATTTATTTACTGACACCTCTTAGACATTGTTTAGTGCTGTATATTTTATGTTGTAAATCTGGGCCATAAAAGTTGATGTCAGCTGAAGTTTAGCAAATAAAAATGTGGATAAACTGAATTTAGGGAGGTTTATCCTTCACTGCTCTTGAGTGTTCATGACTCTCAAGGGGACACAGACAGGGATTAATCTCAAAAGCAGTAGAACATGATCTTAATTCACGCTGCAAGAGTCTTCTATAACCAGTTCTCGTGAATTCAAAAGCAGTGAATCTAGAGAACAGCAGATGACATTTCTACTCTTTATAGTCTGATACTTGAACAGCTTACATACAGTAGAGCCAGCTGCAAGGACATGTCCATGCCCCCTGTAGCTGTCCTCATATCTAGTTTACATGTAGCCTGAATAATAGCTAAAAAAAATATATTTTCCTGTTTATAATGGTCACTGAAATACAAACATATGCAGAGGCCAACATCTGTAACTCTACTCCAGCAGATGATGTCACATGGTGCCTGGAAAACATAAAATAGGATGAAGTCCTTTAAATTTCAGATTAAGTTGCTTAAAATAATCCAAGGGTGTTATAAAACAGAGGGATGAAGGAGGATATAAAGCATACATCCCTGTTTTTCAAACCAAGGTGAAAATCTGCTGACGTCTGCATCACCTTTCACTTCCTGAGGAAGATTTGTTGGTATGAAAACAGACAAAATAAGTGCTTTATTCTTCATCAGCTTGTGACTTGGCTTCAGGAAGAAGTGAAAAGGGAAGGCTGGCCTGTTCAGAAAGTGAAGTGATATCCCAACACTGCTGTGTCACCCAACAGGACAACAGGAGTGTCTCACTGAGGCCCATAGGACAGCTCCCCCCACTGGTCTGACTCATCAATGACACATTAATCACGACCATTTCCCCCCACAGCCCGACAGAGCCTCGGTCTGTTGTGTGTCTCTGTGGCTGCTCACTTTTACTGTCAACGTTTCACAATTTCACTTTCAATTACTGATTCTCAGCCTCTGCTCCACTGACGGAGTGGAGTGCCTCAAGGCTCACCTCTTGGGACGACGTTTTTTCCTTATACATTTGTCATTTTATTTCTCAGCTTCATGGTGTCATCTGTAGACTGCCATGTGTCCTGGTGAGACGCAGGCCAGACAGGCTAATTATGACTGACTGAATGAATTACACCATGTAAGTGAGTAACATGTTGAATACACAACGCATTCACAAGAATACTACTTGTATTAATTGTTAACTACTAAACAAACATAGATCATTTGGATGGCAAAGCGTTGTGTAATGGTGTGGATGGTGTCACATACATGTTACATACATGTTTACTTCACGATACAGAACATGGTCTTGCACCCAGAAACTGTGGGGGTGCCAAATTGCATGAATGTCAATTTCTACATAATGCTGCTTTAAATAATCCTGCTTGAACCTCAAAGTGAAGTGACCTTTGTGCATCAGCCATTTATTTTGTTTTTCCACACTGGTTGCCATTGGTTACACAATTTAAGAATATATTCAAAGTAGATCTTGAAAGATATTTCATTGACTTTTGACAAATTTGAGGGGTGTTGCTAATACAAATATTCAGGAGAAAAAAGACATCCATACATCGACAAATATACTCAAATTATTTTCAGTGATCCCCGAAGTGTTAATGTCATTGAAACAGGATATTTTACAGTTTAAAAATGAACTTTATTGTCTTAAATGACATCAGTGAACCAAAACAGTACATTTTCATAGAAATTTAGTGGTTATCAATCAATCATGCGTCATTTTTTGCATTATAATCACTGAAAAAAGTTTTCACATAAAAGTTAAGATGATAATAATCGGTAATACACTTAAATAAATCTGAGTAGGTCATAGATTATAATGCAAGGAAGACACTTCAGGAAAACGTGATTGTACACATTACTCATTACTAAATTTAACCAATAATGTGTGCAGCTCTATCAGCAAGTCTCTTTTTAAATTAAAGTTGTATTTCCGTCTGGTGGATCTGAGACAAAAACGTCTCACATTCTCAAAAGGAAGGAAACCTTTTCATTTCTTGCTCCAAATCTTGAGAATCTGCATTAAAAGGTAGGTGCAGCTGTTTTACATAAAACATGATATTCATGTCAGTAAAGACAATTTACTGTCCAGTGTGACAGATAGTCATGGCTTAACTTGTAACTGGCTTTAGCAGCCATGTTAACGTAGTTGCTGACACTTGTTCCTCCACAGGTCACAGGTTAGAAATCAAAACATTTATCCCCACATGAAACACAGATTTTTACTGTGTGCTCTGCTCTTTATAATGAAGCAATATATCCCACAGTAGAACCTGCCAGTTAGAGTCCGTTCACATCCACGGGCCAATTATATTATGTACATGCACACAGCTGGGCTCAAACTGACCTCTGCTTCTTTAATAGTCTGTCCTTTTTTTTTCCCCACAGCCTGTTGCTCCATGTTCTGGGAACATACTTCCTCCAGATTAAAGAACAAGGTCATACCAAATCTGAAATCTCTAACATTAAAGAGATATTCACATCATGAATCAAGTAATGGCAACCATGTAGTCCAGGAAATGGCCATTAGATTACCGCACGGAAAGGACGGTGGATTAACTTGCACTTGAAGCAGCTGCTGAGCGTAATGTTTCAAACGTTTCTAAATATTTTGAACTCTGCTGAAAGCATCAACCATATGTACAGTAAAACACATTCAGGCGTCATTAAGCCTCCTGCATGTGTGTTTGTTTGAGGACTGCGAGGATGAGCAAGACTGCTGTTGCCATTAGTTAATGTCTGGAAGAAAAAAAGGCTGTTAGTACAGATTAAAAGGAAATCCACTCACACACTCGCCCTGTTTAACATTATTTTTAAATGTAATCACTAATTATATGCCACAGCATCTTCTCTTCAATATCAACTCTAATAATGCCCAATAGTATCACCAAATCAGCTATTCAGATGAAACGGTTGGTGTGGATTACCGATACTGGCACTGACTTGAATGCGATCCAGCATGATCCTGATCTCATTTAGAACCAGATTAAGAGGCACGCAGCTCAACTTGTAGTTGAGCCGGATGAGGCGTCTTTAGCGGAGCATTTGGTGCATCCTGAGGATTATTTACACTCTGGATGGAATATCATCCCATCAAGTGAATACAAAGGTTCAGCTCTAGAGATAAATTACAGCACAAGTTCAGTTAAGAAACCATTTATTGAGCAGGTTCGACTCTTATGGTCATCACAGCAGTGTTGGTGTCTGTGCTGGCTTAATGTGTGTAGTTCACAGCGTTGTAACAAGTGACAGTCAGGCAGTACTCGAGTTAAAACAAGATGCTGTGTTAATATGTTACTTTTGTAAAAGTATCTAAAATGCACTGAAGTAGAAATGTAGTTTTCTGGCAGTAAATGCAGTTTATAAAAAAAAAATAAAGATGCAGAAACAAATAAATTAGACATATATTTACATGTCTGCATATATTATGCTCTGGGTTGGCCCGTTAGATGCCATCCTTAGGTCTTGGCCTGGGCCAGGTACACTGTAGCTCTTTGCCTCCATGACCAAATAGCTTCACACACACACACACATACACACACACACACACACAAATACACACCCATGCATGTCAGTCAGATGTGTCAGATTAGAGGAAATATCACTTCAGGTTCAGGATTGAAATGTCATCCTTTTACTTGGACGTTTACTCAAGTACTGTACGTGAAGGTGAAAGTAGCAGTTCTGGAGAAAGACAGTCGGTGGATCACTGATTGTACTGACCGGACGATCCAAAGCATTGTACCGATTTACTTGTACTTTGCTTGAGTACTTCCTCTTCAGCTACCTTATACTGTCACTCCACTATATTTATTTAGTAACTTTAGTCAATAGTTACTTTGCAGATTGCATGCTGCATCAGAGCAAAGTAGTATCTGATAATCATATGGATATCATTGGATCATATTCAGCTTTTTTATTCTAAAGCAGATTGTGAATAAAAGTATTTATTGATGTGCTTCTTTGGCTCTGATGCAGGATTCAATCCACAAAGTAAATAAGGAAAAGGAAGCCCTCGAGTAAAGTACAGGTGTCTTGGTTCATTACTTTGTCTGCCTCCAGAATTGCCTTTTGCACCTTCAAGGACAGTGCCTGAGTAAATGTACTTTGTTACGTTCCATCAGTGGTAGTTCATCATCTGTGTTCAAGCCTGTGTATTTAAGTTTAAATCTAAGTTCACCTGGGGCTAATCGCATTCACCCCAAAGTAAAAGGAGGACATTTCACTCTGGACGTGATATTTCTTCTAATCTGACACATTTGACCGACATGCATGGGTGTGTTTTTGTGTGTGTGACGGTTATTTGCCCACGGAGACAAACAGCTGCTGTGTACCTGGCCCGGACCCAGGGCTAAGGATGGCAGCGGCACATGGCCTCATGGAGCATTCTCACCTGCCACTGCGCACCACATAACTTGGTGGAGCAGGAAGCAGCCGGTGTGCACTCAGAGACCCCCATCATACATGTGCTTGCCTGGGCATATTTTCAGGGCCTGGCACAGCTCATCTCACACATGTCAGCATTTTCTTTCCCTGTCTTTGCTCTTTTCCTGAATGCTGGCATTCATTGTTCTAATTACCTCTCAGTGTGCAGCTGAAATATCGCAGGGTGCAGCCGCTGAAACCAGTGGCCTGATTGACGTTAAAAGTCATAGAGAGGACGAGGATGGAGAGGAAGAGGAGCAGATTCACACTCACCACCTAAACTGGAATCTATGACAGCCTGAGCTCGAATTAATTCAGGTAATGGTGGATTTTGTTGGATGGCTAAAAAATCCACAGTGCCGACCTCCGTCGGAAGGGTTGGTTTTAAAATAGCCAAATCTAATATTACATTCTTTTGAAACTAATTAAGAATGACAACCGATGAATATAAGTGAGTGAGTGGTGGTGGTGGGGGGGCACTTAGAGGTTATCCAGTAAAACAGTCTCTTGACCTTTATCCAGATTTCTAAAGGTTCTAAAGGAAATAATAAAACATATGATGAACAAAATATAAGACAGAGAAAACAGAAAAGCAGAAGTATGCACAATGCTAACAGAATCTAAGACAGTTATAACAAGTGTAAACAATACAAAGATAATATTTACAATAATCTTTGTCCTCATCAACTTCATTATTTTTTTTAAATATATGTTTGCTCTGACTTTAGTACCAGTGACATGTTTAAAACAAGTTTGGACAACATTTGTAAGTTTGAAACCATGGGAATTTGTAAAAGAGACTCTAAGATTGGACCTAAAGAAATGCTAAGTTCAACGAATCACTGGTTTGCAGAGATGCACCTTGCTAAAATGTGCTCTGGCGATTTGGTTAACAAAAGATTGGGCGAGTTGTGGTATCATCAAAAACACCTGTTTGTATCATTCCACAGGTGAACAGGCTCACTGGTAACAGGTGATAGTATCATGACTGGGTATGAAAGGGGAATCCTCATTTGCATGCGAGGATGGGCGAGGAACACAACTGTTCTGAATTGAGGTTGTAATGCACATCCACAAATATTTTGCGGGTGTGTGCAATCACATGAAGACGTCATCCTAGTCAGAATGATGTTAGAACTATAAACAGGAGGGAGGGTGTGATTGCGTGAGCATTCTCCTTTTTCTGCTGTACTGGAACTTAACCCTGATGGTAACTGATGGATCATGCTGCTGGACACTTTTACAGTTTAGTTGATCAGGAATCCAGCAAGCAGACCCTCAGGCACATAGTTGGCACAAAGTCAGTGATTTTGAAATGTGTTCACCATATGTGATAAAGACAAATAGGGAAAAGTATACAAACACTTAAGTCACACAATCAGAAGCAGTTCAGTAGAGGTGGGACATTAATAACGCGCAGTTGTGTCAGAGGTCTGGACATAATCACTTTGATATGTGAGTTTTCAAAGCAACAGGAGCTCCAAATTCTGTGCAACCAACCAGCAGGTGTAAAACTGTTTCATATCTCAAGAGGAACAATCAGCTTTGATGAGCCTCAGTTTTACCACAGACCTAGACCGTGAATTCCAACGATGCTGTGGGGAGACAGGGAGATAAATCTTGACAGCATATGCCAAATAAAGTCAGACTGCGTCAACAAGGAGGAGCAGAATCGTGAGCTGAAAGTAACCAGCAGGGATGTGAGACATCCTACCACTACACTACCAAACAGCTTCAAACCACACACGAGCCAGCCCTGTTAGCAGTGTTGACTTCATTACATCAAAGATAAAGACCTCACTCCATGAAAAATGACTCTCTTTCATATTTATCAACACCATGAGAGCTACATATATAATGCAGTATGCAATATTTAACTGACATACTGCAAAGGTACAGCTGAGGCTGCTTTGAAACACCAACATAGTGAATGTATGGGTGTTTACGGGCACGTCAAACACTTGAATAAACCGTAGAAAGAATGCAATTGTACAAATCCTAAAAATCCTAAGCCCTAAAACTCCTACAGGCAAACCATTTATTTGTCTTGCTTGTGGGTGCATACAACACAATCACTTGATTGAATGGTAGCTAGTTTACCCAGAGTTTTGTTTCTTTATGTCACAACTTTTAAGTGTCTGTTGGATTTTCCGTTCCTATCTTAGAGGGTTAGAGTTAGGAAGATAATCATGGTTTGGCTTAAAACAGCTGTTTTGGTCGATCACAGAAGGAGATGGGTCCGATTTACTGTGAAAACCAGCCTGTTTTGTCACAGGTCTCCTCAATTTAACACCCGACTTTGTCATGTTGAGTTGTAATAATGTCCCCACCATAATGGATTTGTATGGTGCGTTTCAAGACACT
Source organism: Acanthopagrus latus (assembly GCF_904848185.1). Lineage (NCBI taxonomy): Eukaryota > Metazoa > Chordata > Actinopteri > Spariformes > Sparidae > Acanthopagrus > Acanthopagrus latus. The sequence continues at coordinate 6,262,097 of NC_051042.1, read as the reverse complement.
CAAAGCACTCTGACAGGGTTCCAGGTTCCATTCATTCACACTCAGTCATACGATAGTAGCCTCAGCTGCCCTGGGGCGGACTGACCATCCCCTCCACCTCCTGATTTGAACGTGATACGCAACGTTTGGAACAAATGTCCACCTGGGAAATATCAGTGGTTCACAGAAACATGGTATCCTGGTGACTTGGCTGGTGTACAAGCTTGACCACGTTCAGTTTCAGGACTTCCAAAGACTTGGATTACGTTGGATGAACTGTTTGGGGCCTCTTTATTTTTTATCTTCATGTTCTTTTATTTGTTTTAACACAAGTCCCCTACTTCAGCTGTTCAGCGCTGTTCTGCTGAAAAGCTCCAGAACTGTGTGACTATGAAACGTTGGGGCTGAACTGATAAAGACTACATTTTCATTTTAGATTGAATTTACCTGGTGAGTTGTTTTCCTAATTAGGTGGATTAGGGTTCTGGCTGTAACGCAGACTGAAAAGAAGGAGAGTGTGTCAACGTGGGTTTTTCTCCTGGCTTTTGTCTCTTCAGGAAAGACATCACTCTTCTTTTTAAAGGTTAGTCAGTGACAGCAGCGTATAGGTGTGCTTAAAATGTCAATGGTTTCTAATGAAAGGAATAGAAATTCAAATCAAAGCCATTAAGCCCCACAGCACTTGGTTGGCTGGATCTGTTCTGATCATATGCACAATTCAGTGGTTTTGCCTCTTGCAGGCGTGAGGGACTCAGTCTGAGGTTCATTTCTGAATATGGGCAATTCTTACACTCTAAAGACACACATGTACATTCAAGAGCAGTGCTCAGAGCAAAAAAGCATTTACAGGCAGATGATAGGTTGAAGGACGGTGTAATTTGTCACATCTGGCATTTCAAACACATTGACAGAAGAGGATAATGCAGTATCGAGAGTCTGCTGCCCATCTTCACTTAGACTCCATCTTGTGAAAAAAAAGGCTTCATCCCAGCAGGAGCCCTCTGCTTGGAGGCGCTGGGCTACCAAACTGAGCAGCGTAAACATCGGCTTCAAAACGAATACTTGATGCTGTGTGGATTTTGTGGTGGTGCCCCACTTTGAGCTATAGCCATTGAAATATGTTTAAAGCGGCCAACTGCGGAGGCACTTGAGTGTTTTTTTTCTGCTCCATGAGTAAATATTTAGAGGTTTTGTGGGAACCCTGTTAATACATTATAATTCAGAATATGCTGCGGTAATTGTGACACCAAAGAGTGAAGGGTGTAAAAATTAGAGACCGATTTAAAAAGATGAGTTGCGCAACCCCTCGACCATTCACAGCGCTGTACACAACCCAATCAATTCTGCAGGCCCATGTTGACACCCTCTTGTCCGCTCTCCAGATGGGGCTGGTTTGTTTTATACTGCTGCCCTGAATGGATGGCTTTCTATCGCTCGTAATGAGCACCATTGAGATGAGGTGAAGTCACTTAAGGGGCTGTCTGGCCAACACATGCAGTCTTCCCAAGATGTACGACCGCAAGCTGCCTTCCTCCTGGCTCACCTCCCACCTCTCCCCCTCCAGCCCCGGCCCTTGTGGTTAAGGGCCTTCTTCCTGCCAGAGGAGGTCCACTGTTGTTGTTGGAATTGCCACGGCCACTTACAGAGGCTCTCTCAATCAACAGGGACTGCAACTCTTTAAATGGGGCTCGGAGATCACTGGAAAATATAAAACAAGAAGCAGCAGCTAGTCGTGCGTGTTCCACACTCTCTCAGTCCAGAAAAATGCATTCAATTTGATCTGACAAATAGGCTGGAGGTTTCCTTAAGTGTTTCATTTTGATAGTAGGTGGCCAATTTTACTTGCATATCTTCCTTGCTTATCCCCCCATTTCCAGCCTAAGCAGGAACTTGTGGCCACATGGGTGTAGCATAATGTTTTATCCATGATGGATGATCATACGCCTCCACCAGGGAGGTGGGCAGCGGGCTCGGCACAATGTAAGAGTCTATGCTACAGCCGCGCTGCCCACACTGACAATGAAATGGAGAGTGCCATATTGCAATAATGGGAAAAGGGGAGAGAGGAAATAAGAGAGGGAGGGAGGGATGGAGGGAGGAGAAATATACAGCTCTCCAACAGGGAAGCAAAATACCGCAATCTGTTCTGGCAGAACAGATTGAAACGATTACAGCGAGAGGAATATTCAGTTTTGGGATTTTTTTTCCCTCCACTCCACCTCATCTGTCATGAAGTGCCTGAATGCTCTGACCAGACTGAGAGCGAGTGAGCGGCGGCACAGCAGTCACTGCCAAAACATGCCTTTATGTCTGCAAGCGTCACCGATACATCTTGGTTTGTGAGGAGAGCAGTGAGTGATGAGAAGGTTCGTACGTAGAAAATCTCATGTAGATTCATAAAACAGCTGTTAGAGACGACGTGTGTCAGTCGTCTGTATGATTGTTAGTGACTGAGCTTCTCTAAAGAATTCTAAAAAGATGATGGAGCACATTTTTGTGTTAGTTAAACTGATATATATATATATATTTTGGTGTTTTATGTAAATATGTTTATATCTTAATTCATGTTTTTTTGTATCTCTGAGTATTTTGTATATTTTATTCCATTTTAAACTGTTACCCTGTCCTCATTGATCTTGTTTAAATAAAGGTAATAATAATTATAATGATAATGATTTTCCATAACATGCAATCAAATCTCTAGAGTAAATACTGGTATTGTACATTCTGCTGACAACAGATATAGTGAAAATATATTCTTATTTGATGTGTTGAAATGATACATTTCCTTATGTCCAATTTTCAGAACCCAAAGAATCCACTTAAACAGCATTTGGAAACAATGCTTTTTTGGTTTAAAAACATTTTTTGTCACCACAAACATGGCCTGAAATTGTCCTGATGTTAAGAAACGACAACGATGACAACTTTGTGTTAGTACAACGGGCTTGTTGAAAGACATTTTAGTTGGACCTTATGTTGAGAAATTTGCTGTTTCTAAGGTCAAGAATGAAAACTGTCAAACTGAGGATGTGACTGTACTTTTTCCAAAGCAGCAGAACCACAAAAGACCAAACTACTACTTTGTTGTTTTTTTTTATTTTATCATTTTGAGTGTTTGTTGATCTAGTTATCTTTGTTTTTTCTGCTGTAATTATGACTAAGAAACCTTATAAACATGCCTATTATGAGTCACTGTAAGGAGAAGGACTGTTTCAGTTTTCTGTGGTGTGTGTTTGGGCTGTAAAAAAAAATAATGTAACATAGAAAAAACAAACATAACAAAGGAAACAGTTCAGTTGAACCTAAATGTAACTGTGTTTCCACTTCAGTTGGCTCCTTCACCTGAGACATTCACCACACAGAGGTAGAACCTTCACATGACATGATGTGTTTGAGTTACGGGTGTGTCTGCAGTGACACATGTATGTTCACATGTTGACCTTTGAGTAACAACAAGGGTAGACCCCACACTGTGTTCTGAAAGGCATTCTGGGAAACAAGCAGAAGTGAAGGAGGTTATTTGAGGTTGGGTGGCTGTGCTAAAAAAAGAAACTTCACTGGACCTGAAAAACCGATGATGATATGATGTGTCTGGGATGCACCCATCTCTTATGACATGCCTTCTTCCAGAAATGCACAAAAGTGAAAATATTTTCAACGGTTCCAGCGCTTATCGGAGTGACACTTGGGCCAGACAGCCCCGGGCACACCCAGACGTTTTGCTCCGCCATGGTATTTTTAAGGCAGATGCATCTGCAGCCACACATTTCTGTGTTATCCCCACTTTAAGGGTGTCCAAGGGCAAAGGTTTCCAAAGTCATATATTCAAATTCAAACAACGAGGTTAATGTGAATCTCTTTATTTAGAGCAAAATGTTGGCAGGTCAGGTCAAGTTTATTCATGCAGCTCAAAATCACAATAACATTTCCTCAGTTGGCCTTATTATCTGTACAGTGTATGACATTGTCTGTCCTCAGACCCTCGGCTCACTAAGGAGACTCAAAAAACAAAACAGAACAACAGAATAACAGAATATACAGATTTCAGTGACAAAATACGAGAAACAAGTGGATACAGGTGAGAAGGCTTCCATGCAAGTGACCACTGTTCAGGACTGTGTTCAAACACTTGTAACTCTGGAACCACTGGATTTTTTTAAGGAGACCTTTGGAAGATATCCACTTTTGGGACAACTTAAGCCATGTTTGTGTGATCAAATCAGGTATTTTAGGTCAAAATGATCTTTTCCGCAGTCTAACAGGACCAAAAGCACAGTGCTGTCACAAGAAAAAAATACGCAAAACAGCAACTGGCTGAAAAACAAACAAGTCAGTTTCTGCAAAAACCACAGAGAAGTTAAAACTTCTTATGATGCAACTTTATGCATCTTTAAGTTAAATTCTATTTTTTTCCTTTGTCACAATGCTGTGGTTATGCTCTGGTTAAGTTTAGGCACAAAAAACACTTGATAAGGATTAGAAACATTGTAGGTTTTGCTTTAAACACCTCTCTGGTCACCATAAACTTAGCTGGAAACCACAACCCTCCCCCTCCATACACGAAAGTCTTCTAATAAACATGTACAACTGTCGATATGATACATAGCCTGTGACACGTATGTATGGATGTATCTGTGGTGTGCAGAAACAAATGTATAGTTGTAACATAAAGAAATGTTAAACCTCAACATATCCGCAGTTTGCAGAAAGGTTTGCTGGCCTTTGGGTTGCAGTAATATGTGCTCGAAATGAGCCTGGCGGTTTGTCTTTGGCACATACAGAAAAAATGTAAAAATTAAAAGAACACAGAAGTGACTGGAAAACAATCCATGTCACATCAGCATGCCAGAGCAGCTAAACATCTGTATGATCAGAGAAGCTCACTGTGCAGTGAACGTGCCACAGCAACATGTCAGGCAGAAAAATGACGCATTAACTCCCCACGGCCCATTACAATGCATTACACTAGCGTGCCTGTCTGTGCTCCAATAGTTATTTATTCCTGCCCTGTAATTAGGCCTGCCTGCAAAAAAAAAGTCGATTTGTTTACCCCGATGTTTCTTTCTCATTATGTCTGGAATACATCCCCCGGAGGATTACTCTGCACGTAGCCTACGGTGCACAGGGGGAGCCACGGTGGTTTTCAGCAGTGATGGATAGTTCTTCCTTTGTTCTCCTTAGGTAGCAATGTTCTTTTTTTCTATTTAGGTATCAGTCATGTAAGTAAGGCACAGCCATTTGCATCTACTGTAAGTGTACTACCTGTATCTGAACAGTAGAACATGGAGAGGCTTATATAATAGGGGCAATTTGCTTTTGGAGCTTAGCAGCTGCCGCTGAGACTGATGTGACTGGATGCATGTGTCAGAAGTATAATAAGTGATGAACAGATGTTCAATATAAAGTGTGCTGGAAACCAGAAGCTCAACAAATATATATATATAATGCAATATAGGGTTTACCTGTATTGTTTTAAAGGGCACAACTACATATAGATTTATACAGCACCATAACATCTGTGAAGCTGCATTTAGCTCACAATTAAAATGCTAATGACATTAAGCACATTGTCAGCATCTAAGTTTTGAGTGCTAATGTGCTACTATTTGCCAATTAGCACCAAACATACGGCTGATGGAAATGTCATAATTTTTGCACATATTTCTGACATTAATTGGACAAATGCTAAATGTAGCTGCCGGTGGAGTTTGATGAAAAGTAAAGATACCACCAACATTATTGCAATTCATTGTCCTGTGTGAGTGTGTGTGCTTAATATCATTACAGTCCAGCCAATAGAAATCACAGCCTGGATGAGAAGTTGGCACTTCATGTTCCTGCAAAATTACTGATACCTTTACATCTGTACATGTCATCAGCTACGTACCATGTTGACATTTCTACAAAACATCTCATCTACCATTCACATTACATGGTTATGACCTGACCGTCATATTGGGAGGTGGAAGGGATGGTGGTGTAGTCACAGAAAGCTGTCAAGTCCTTCACGGCAATTTGAGACTGCGTATCAATACATGCTCAAGTGAAACCACTGGATACTTCTGACGAGGCACCATGAGGCATTTCAACATCTGTTTGTCTATCACAAGTGGATATAATCAACCCTCACTAAGTGGTTTTGTGCCTAAACATAACCAGATCAGAAGCTCAGCATTAACATGAACTGAAAATATAACCGGATGAGATGTACAGTCGTAACATAAGGAAATGTTGAGAATTCTTTGTGCCATAGAGCCATGATGTCGGATCTGAACTCTGACTTGATTGTTGAAGTCACTGAAAGTTGTAATAGTGAATTAAACAAAACACCAAGACAGGCAGGTGAGATGTGATGATCTGAGGTCCATACAGCCAAAATCCAGAGTACAAGCAACAAAAGTAGGGCAACAAAACAAAACAATTCCAAGAACACAAAACTGAACTGGAGTTTAGTTTTAAGGAAGTGGAAAGTAAAACATGACACATGAGGACATAATCTACAAAATGAAACAGTAAATCACTAAAACCAAAAACCCAGACCATGACAGGAACAGCTGATCAGGAACAGCTGATCTGAATTAGAGACATGAGTGTTATTCTGCAGGGTTGCCAAGGATTTCATCTTAAAACTAATTCTGTTCAGAGCTTCATTATTATGCTGGTAAACAAAACCAGGGGGTTTCATTTTGAGGTTAATAAGGCTAATTAATGGAATTGTTATTTTGTAGATTATGATTGTGGTTGATGAGGATAAAAAGGTCAAATCACCAAGGAGACAGATAAATCAGTAAGGATAATGAATGAGTCGATCTGTGTCGAGCTTCCTTTGGCAGAAATAAGACAGAGGACGGCACATAAATATCAATATGTTAATATGTTGAAAACAAAAGAATCAAAAATCAACTCACAGAGTAAGAAACTCAAAAAATGAGCATCCACCTCTCATGTTGTTGTGTTTCCTCTGCTGAAGCAGTCTCGCTCTCTTTCATTGTCACATTCAATAACAACAAAAAAGGAACGTGGTACGTAGATCACCAACTGTCTGGCACGAGCAGGCCTCGCTTCAAATCACACATCTCCACGCAGTGTTGCTCGCAGCTTGTCTCAGCAGGCTCCTTGTTAACAGGATAGCGCCTCCAAATCTGCTCCCGTAACACCTCCCAGCACGGGTCATTACTGCAGGAGCTCGGTGCTGATGCCCAAAAAATCAGTTCGTAACACAAAAGCATTTCCTCCAATCAAGCAGCAATGCACCGAGGGAGAGTGACTCACATGCGGGCAGTGAGCGGCCATTATAACAATACCCTTAAATAACATGCAGACGGACTGAGAGGCAAATGGGAGGTGGTGGTGTGGCATTACGGCAAGCATCATTATCACATGGACTGCAGATGAATAGATTTGGTGTGATACTATGAACACACCCGAATCCATGTGTGACTGTGCAATTACAGCACATTTACTGCACCAGCTGCTGTATAAATCGAGGCGTTTGTGCAGCGTGGTGTGACAAACGCTCCCAGGAGATTGAGCGGTTGGCTTTGAAGGTGAAATATAGCAGAAATATATTTGCACTTGAAGTTGTGTTAAGAGAATATTAAGTCACTGGTACGATCCGACGACACGCGAATACTAAATGAAGTCACATCAGGCTTGTAAATACAGTGGGATACATGCATCCCCACAACATATGAGGCTGGTTAATGTAGACACGATCTCAAAATGAATGTAGCACTCAGTTAAACTCTGTTAGCTGCTTCAGAAAGGCCGACAGGGGACAAAATAAGCAGAAAGAGTGAAGAAAGACAGGATCAGACAAGAAGACAAGACGTGTCCACTGGAGGAATTAAGGTCAAATGAGGAAGATAACTGCTTTGTATGTTGTGCTATAGGAGACGGAGCTTGATAGAGACTTCTCCAGGTAGGTTGTAGTTGTAGTCATGAACGGCACCTGTAGCACAAGGTACACACACGTTCTGCTGTGACTACACCACCATTAGATGCCTCGCCTTGCTCATTGTGTATTTTTTTGAACACATCACGATTGTCTTTGGGTTGAACCACGCTCAGGATGCAGCGACTGGGACCCTGACCTGACAAAACAGTGAAAGAG